>NW_005842379.1:290319-311927 GCF_000455745.1 Alligator sinensis
TTCAAAACCCCGTCGTCAGGCTAAGGGAGTTTCAGCAGTTGGTGTGTGCTCTTCCGGGATGAAATAAAAAGTAAAAAAGCCAGTGGCTGGGCTGGTATGCATACAAGACAGGTACTCAGTGAAAATGTAGATTGAGGAGTCAATGGGTGAGAGACAGGCGGAGGGGAGAAGGGGGATGAAAGTGGAGAGATACCTGGGGAGGCAGATGTCAGGCAGGTTATAATGTGTCATACATCCTGGATACTAAAAATCCTGGACTAAATATAGGCATTGGATTTATGACACGTTATAACCTGCCTGACATCTGACTCCCCAGGTATCTCTCCACTATTCATCCCCCTTCTCTCTTCCCCCCCTCTCCCCAGCCTGTCTCTCACCCATTGACTCCTCAGTCTACATCTTCACTGACTACCTGTCTTGTATGCATACCAGCCCAGCCGCTGGCTTCTTTACTTTTCATTCCATCCAAGAAGAGCACACACTAACTGCTGAAACTTCCTTAGCCTGACAAAGGGTTTTTGAACCCAAAAGCTTGCTTAATAACTATTCTCCAACTATTTGGGTTGGTCTAATAAAAGATATCAGATTCACCCAAGGAACCTTGTCTGCCTATGTCTTTAGACCAACACGGCTACAACCTACATGCCAGTAATTTAAACCAGTGTTTCTCAACCAATGTGCTGCAGCACCCTGGGGTGGTATGAGATCTTTTAAGGGTGTTGTGGGATGCTGTTAGGTATGCAAATAGGAACACATGATTCACAGGATAAACCTAGAGATATCAAATAGCAGTCAATAATGTCAAAAACTTTCTGATCCGTTGTGGTGTTTCTGAGTTCTTTGCAGCAGAATTACTTCATTATTTTTCTGTGATAAAAAAGGAGTGAATGCTAAGAGTTAGCATTTTCCAAGGGGTGCATTGTGTCTAACACTAGTTTAAACCCATATGCTGTAGATGGGCTCTTGGTGATAATTATGTAATTCAGAGCAATTTTGGGGAAGCCTGTACAGGGCGGTACCAGGAAGACACTAATCTTGTGTAATTGAAATGTCACAAGATAATTGGTAGTCAGAATGATTGATGCAATACTACGATAGAAATTTCTCTGCTGAGTGGTTTATTTCATAACTTTTAGACTCAAGTAAATATTTATATTGTTACTTTTGAGTATTCCTGAAGTTTGGGGGTTTTTTATTGTAATTCTATTTGTTTTTCCAAATCTGACAAGTAGCAATGGGGTGATTTGAGAATGAAATGGCTACTATACATTTCTCTTCTGTAGGGTCTAAGCAGTGGTGGTTTGGTGGTGGAACTGACCTTACTCCAACTTATTTGAACCAAGAGGATGCTGTTCATTTTCACAAAACTTTGAAAGAAGCTTGTGATAAGCATGGTCCAGAACTGTACCCCAAGTATAAGAAATGGTATGTAAGAGTAAAGGAAATGCTCTTGGATCGCTTGTCTCTCTCGCTTTTGCAAGGTTGGATTACATAAAACATGCTGTGCTAACACTTAATTTTAAATTGATCATTACTTCATCTCAGATGGGTATTGGGGGATTTTTAGTTAAGCATATTCTGGGAATGCTGCAGAACCTCCTTTGGGGCCAAATTCTGCCTCCCAAGTATGTATGAGCATTTCTCTGTATCTGCATTAATTTGACGTGTGATGTTTGCAAAGCACTTTGCAATCTTAATTTATTGATAAGGGAGCTAATGATGTATTTAGCTGCTCTGCTTTCCCAGTTTAATTAATTGCTAGCCTAACTGTTAATAAATAATACAATTGCATAGTATAGCACAAAGTTTACTTTGTAACTAGATGTCAAACATTGTATCTGGACAGCAACTGTAAAGAACACACTTGCCGTCTTACAGTACGAAATGTTCTTTTAAGTTGTTTATGATTATACATGCCAACTAATTTACTGATAACATTACTTTGTGTTCATGTAGTGCCTTGGCCACTACCTTCCAAATGAAAATCTCAATGCTTTTTTACAAATTTTAAATGAATTAAGCTTTGGCCTTTGTTCCCACAGCCTGACCACAAGATCATCCACGTCTCCTGTCTTTGGGTATTTGTATATCAGTGGGGCGAATTTGTAGTGGCTTATATCGGTGATGGTCTATTTACAGAACTCTAGACGTACAGTGAATGATTGAGACATTGTAACACCTTAGAGTGACACTGGATGCCTGTTTTGAGAAATGTGAGGATGTCGCCTACAGAGCATCCTCCCTATATTCAATGCACCTTTTACAGGTTTCTTTTGAGATGCATATTTAGTCTTTTGTCTTCTTTAGCTGTTAGGTCAGTTGAAATGCATATGTAGTTTCCTTGCTTTCACTGGCTTACTAGCTTAACTTTTGCTTTGGCTCTCTTAGCTTGGAAATACACATGTGATGAACAGTGTTAGGACTTTGCCAATAATTTAAACCACTTTTATGATTTTATGGCATGGATCTGGTATTGGATACCACAAGCTCCACTTTCTCAATGCTTAATGGGTTGCAAGCCATTAGCGGAGTTTGATTTTTTTTTTTCTTGTGGCAGTCTTGTTACCACAATCCATCCAAGTCCCAACTATTGTCTTGCATTTTTGTGCAAGAGACACTGTCCAAGCTATCACAGTTTTCATATGCAGCAAGGCCAGAAATGAACGTCTCATAGTTCCAGCCCCAGTACGTTAATTAAAAGTAAGTAGGGCCCTTCTGTTAAAGGGGGAAAGTTGTGGTCCCTTTGTTGGAAGCTGCACTGAGAACTAAACTATATGTCCTTTATAGATAAATGCATTTTAAATGTGTCACTCTTGATGTGAAAGACCTAACTGATTGTGTTCTTCAGTACTAATGTACAGTGAACTGCTTTTCTTTCTGTCTCTTATCTGAAACCAGCTATGGTATCCTACAGGAAGGTTTCCTTTTCTATAAGCTGCTAGCCCTTGTCTGAATGCAGCAGATAAAGAGGGTGTTGTGCATCGGGTGGGAACTAGTTGAGAGAGCTGTTTATCTTCTCTCTTATCTTGAAGGCATGCTCTTTAATACCATTTACTGTGATGTTTTCTGCCTTGAATGTTGTTCATCAGACTTGTTCTCCAACTGAATCTGCAACTGAGGCTTTCCAAAATTTGTTTGCTAATCCTCTCTCCTACTTTGCAATAAAAAAGCTGATCCTCCAAGCGAGACAAGAAACAGGAACTTCTCTATTTCTGTATGCATAGCCCTGTGTTTTGTTTTGATTGTCCAAGAGCAGTCATTAGGTATGAATGCTATATATGAGATATTAGTCCTAAGAGACAGGTAGGATCCTTCCTCACTGTTGGGGAGAGAGGAGAAGGCAAAAGAGGAATTCTTAAACAGTGCCAGTAGATCTAATGCAGATCTTGGTCCAGGACTCCCTCTTATTCAGTTGCAAACTTCTGTTGTCTATTGTCTTGCTTAATCATTGCTTAAGAGGCTTTTAGGTTTTAAGCTTAAAAATAAAGATTCAGTTTCTAAGGAAGAATGAATTTGATCTCTCATCCAGTAAAGGGTATTGATATTTCACATTTATTTTTTTTAATACAAAAAAGTGACCTTTCAGCAAAATGGTAAACGGAGAGGAAAAATTATCTGGGGAGAATGTGAATTAACAAAAAGACTTATGCAGAGAATTCCACAAAAAGGTTCTAGTTTTTTATACAGCTCTCGGAACAAGGGCTGGAACAAACTGTTAGGGTAAAGCCTTAAAGTGTTCCTAACTCCTTGGTATGTAGAGCATGTGGAACCCCTTGAAAACCGATGTCTGCCTTCATAGGCCTGTTACTTCAAAATCTGCTATTGTGCTTGCAGCGCTTACTTTTTTCAAGATAAGCAGTGATATGCTGCATTGTAATGACAGCATTAACTAATCTTTAACATGAAGAAATGTAGTCTAGTCTTGCCGTGGTTTACTGGATTCTTAACCTTCACTGGAGTTAATGGACAAAGAGGGTGTATAGCAACTTGCAGATTTTGGCCCTTTCCCTGTGTTTTAGTAGTGTAGTCTCTTGCCAGTTGCTTGTCTGGAATTTTAGTTTTCTGAGTCTCAACTTAGTTTCCTGGCCTTGACGTTTGATTGCTGCTCTTTTTCAGGTGCGACAACTATTTTTATATCAAACATCGTGGAGAGCGAAGAGGGATTGGTGGCATATTCTTTGATGATCTAGACTCTCCCTCAAAAGAAGAAGTGTTTCAGTTTGTGCAGAGCTGTGCTGAAGCCATTGTGCCCTGTTATATTCCCATTGTGAAGAAACACTGTCATGATTCCTTCAGTCCCGAGGAAAAGTTATGGCAGCAGCTTCGTAGAGGAAGGTAAGAAGGGGATGGACCAAATGACATCCCATTGGGTGGAATGGGAGAAGAGTAGAGTTAAGGTGGTTTTAATCATATAATTTACACTTACCTACAGTTTAAACCATATTGCTTAATGAGTGAAGGTTACAGGTGTTTGGGAAAGCTTCTTGCACAGTGTTCCCCCGCACAAAGTTCTACCAGACCTTGAAGGTCACAATTAAGTTAGCACAACTGCACTGGGGAGTTTTTCAACCTTTGTAAAGGTGTTTAAACAGACTTAGCTTTAAAAGTAGGGTACAATACAAAATGAATTCATTGTAGGGAATAATGGATGCTGACAGATGTGTTAAAAAGCAGTGCTTTACTGGAAGTGGAATTGTGACAGTTTGACCCAGCTCCCCAGTGTCTGTATAGGTCACACATTACAGTAGGGCCTTTTGGTGCTTTTATCTAATAGCTGATTCAATCGGCTATTAGATAAAAGTGCCAAAAAGCCCCACTGAAACGCACGTGAGCGAGCCAGGTCAAACTGACACAATTCCTCTTCTGGGCATGCACTGCACTGTGCTTGGTGTGAAGGTGCACCAAACTGAAAGTAAAGTGCTGGGGTTTTTTTCCACATTTATAAGCAGCCAAAGTACTTTGCCTAGGCATCTCTTACCTAGTCTGAAATCACTGAAACTTTCAAGATTTTGATTCAAAGTTAGTTGTGAGCCCTGAGAGTGATGCTCAGTAGTAGGGTTACCATATTTCCAGTTCCAAAAAAGATGATACCTGTCAGAGGGGACACCTCACTCCCCACCTGCAGCCCTCTGTCTCTGCTGCTGCCCCTCTACCAGTGCCCCTCACTAGACCCACAGTCCCTTGCCCGTGGGCCATGCTGGTGCCTCTCAGTCCCAACCTACAGCCCCTTGGCACTGCCAGTGCCACGCACTCCCAGTCCACAGCCCCCTGTCCCTCCAGTTCCCCTCACTCCCAAGTCACACCCTGCTCCCCCCCGCCCTACTGGAGGGGGCCTCCAGCTGCTCCCATCCAGATTGGGTCGCATCATGGTGACTGTGGCAGCTCTGACTTCTGTGGGTGGTGGCAGAAGTGAGTCTGATCTCGGTGTGGATGGAGGGAGGAGGATGGGAGGCCTGTGGCATCCGCTACTTTGGGCTGGGGCTCCTGCACCACATCAGGTGGCCTGGCTTTCCCTCGCCCCTGCCACCTGGGCCACTGGCCCACAGTGCCACTAGGCCAGCCATGCAGCTCCCACTGCCCCAGAAGGGCACCCTCTGCCCCCTTCCCCCACTGGAAGGGTAGGAGTTTCCTCCTGCCCCTGTGCTGTGCCAGAACCCTAGTGCCTAGATACCATCCCGCAGCATCAGCAGACACCGTCCCCCACCCCAACAGTCCCCAAGCCCTGGCTCTCCAACCCCTGCTCCCCATAGTCTTGCCTACATCCAGCTGCCGAGGCTGCTCCCACCACCCTGCCAGGCTGCATGCTGGCTACATGTGTGTATATGTGCAGACACACATGGTGCCCCCTGTCTCCAGTTGCCCTCCCCCTGCTCCCACCAGTGGAACAGACCAAAATCCTGGACGTTTGTTCAGATTTCAAAAAAACACCTGGACAGAGATTGGAGGATCCAAAAAGAGGGCATGTCCTGGAAAACCCGGACATATGGTAGCCCTTCTCAGTAGTGAAATATTAATTTTAAAAATTCAAAGGAAATTGGTTATTGTAGCAGGCATGACACTTGCATTTGTGTTTTTTAATGCTCTGTAATAAAGGAAGCATAGGGAGGATAGTTCATGAGAAGGCCACCTAGGAGCAGCTAGCACAGTGTTTTGTGTAGATCTGTGGTTCTGAAACTTTTTAGACTTGCAGCACCCCTCCATAACTTTTCTGAATTTAGCAGCACCTCATTTAAAAAATGAATTTATTTAGTGTATTAATAGCTGAAGAAAACCCTTATCTGAAATACTTGAAAGTATTGGTTTAACTATAGACCAGGCTAAAGCTCACTCAGAACAGTCCTCGTGAACTCTCACTGTATTGTTGGACTGCTTTATATGAAACATGTTTATCCAACGTGAGCCTTACAGATGCTGTAACAGTTACAGAGTTGAAGCTTGAACTGTTCTGTCCTCTGAAAATTTTTCATAAGTTTGGTTTCGGATTCAAAGTCTCCTTGGCTACCTGTGTGTATGTGTCCTTTTCTTTTTTTCCTTCCTTTCATTTGCAAATAATGATTCTTTTCAAGTGGAGCTGAAATGTTTTTTCTTTTGTTTCTGTAGTAGCATCACTAGTTGTCAGATGTGCTTTGAGGTTAAATTGTACTTTTGAATCTCTTAATCTCTGACAGAACAGAAGCATTTAATATCTGTGACAAATTCTGGAAGATTATGTGGGGAAATGAGTTTTCTTCAGTTGCAGCCACAGCTATTTTGGACAGCTGATGATTCTTGATTTTCTTGCAGAGCCTTGGGTTAGGCTACCTTCATTTCCTGCATGAAGATAAGAAACGCTTCCTCTCACTGGGGCTATGTGTAATGTGCATGGCTGTTAAGATAGCTACTGTTTTATTGCAGGAGCATTTCTCAGCATGGTAACTACTGAGACAAGACGCTGAAAGAGCTCTGGTGTAACTGCATCAAGGAAAGTCTGACGATAAGAGAACTGGTCTTGTGCAAAATGTTAGTATATGTTTTGCAGGTTGATTACCTACCAATGGAATATGCAGTGTGGTGTTCAGACCGGTGAGGGAGGTGGGCTTTTACTACTGGAGGGCAAGGGCACTGGGTCGCAGTTCCACCTGCCTTGCTCTGTGCTCCTGTTCTGAGGTTCTAGGTAGTTCACAATTCCTCCCAACTGGCTCCATCCCACTGTACTGCTCACTCAGTGAGAATCAGTGGTAGTTGCAATGTTTCCTGGAGTGGGACTGATAATCCTTCTGTGAACTGAAAGACAAGAACAACATATCCTTAGAGTAGACAACAAGGGAGATGTTCTAGAGAAATTCCTTAGAAAAATCCCTCACATAGGTCTTCCCAGCATGAAATTCTTAGTTCAGTGTTGTGGCCCAATTATAGATTGGGTACTTCCTTTCTGACAACAAGTCATAATGGTTTTGACACTATGGATTCTTATTTGAAGTCTTGCTAAAGATAATGCAGTTTTCATCAAACATTTCCCTTAGAAGGTAAATATAGCTTCAAACTGCAACTGGGAAGACTCCTGTTGGGAGGTTAGCTAAGCTGTGGATTGTGCCTATGACGAAGGAGCTGAACTGGTAGTTTGCAGCATTTTTCCAATATGCTTTCAAAGGCAGTTCAGCAAGTATGAGAATAGGTAGAATTTCAGTAATAGTCTTTTTCTGTAAATACCAACTGACATGAGATTTATGTTATTGCTGCTGTTTAGGCCAGTCATTCACAACCAGCATGTCATGGAGCAGCACCCAATATTAGCATTGTTTAGGTGTACAAACATCTGCAAGATTTCACAAGATAAACCCAGCAATTTCAAATAAGAATCCATAGAGTCAAAAGAATTCTGACTGTTGTGAACTTTCTGAGTGATTTTCCACAGAAGAATTGCTCTATTATTTTTTCTGTAGTCCAAGAGTGAGTGAAAGCAAAAAGCTGGCATTTTCTCAAGGGCTGAATCTAAAAAAGTTGCAAACCACCGTTGTAGCCCCTGATCCTGTAAATGATCGAGTGAAAGTGTCCCTGCTAGAATTAGGGCTGTGCTCAGGAACAGGATACTAACTGGATTGGGGTATAAGTGTCAGATGACTGATTTTTTTCTGACTTTCCTCCTGCCCAAATACCTGGGAAGAACAGAGCAGTCCAGAGCAATGTTTCTTAGTTGACTGGTCCACCTCTTTTGATAATTGTCTGCTGCCAGAAGTATAAAAGTTATAAAGAGGTACAAAGTTCTGTGAAGAAGATACTAGATAATACCAAATGCTGATTTGTAAATGTGAGCTTGATTTTAGCCATACTTCCCCTCCTGCAAGTAGCTGCAAGTTTGCAGAAAAGATCACCTTTGATAGCAAGTGTTGTATAGCAGGCCAAACATATGCATTGCTTTATTAGAACCTGATGTAGGTCTTTAATTGATTGCTTTAATACAAGAGTAGGACTGGAAGGCATGACTGCCTGATAATCCTATAATTAGGGACCTACCGAAACCATGATTTTGGGCAGGCTCTGCAAAAAAGGTGCAGGGTCCCTGGCAGGGAACTCACTAAAAATAAAATGTTGGCTCCTTTCAGGGAACCATAAGTCCTTGTGGCCACTGTGGCCCAGCCATGCAGCCTGCCAGGGGAGAAGGGGGCTGCCAGCAGGATGGCTGCTCCCCCTCCCCCATCCCTAGTCACTGGCTGTGAAGGCTGTCTGTCATATGGTCCCACCCCTTGCCACCAATCAGCAATAAGGATGGGCCATATGATGGATACCCCTTGCAGCCAAGCAATGACAAGGCATGAGGTCACTGGGGCCCCTCACCCAATCAGAGGTGGGGAGGTAACGCATTGTGCTCCACCCATGAACATAACTGCCAGGCCTGTGGTCTGCCCATGAAATTGGCCGGCAGCCGCCTCGACATTGGTAGACCCCAGCCTATTTGTGTCTGGACCTAGAGAAGTATTTCAAGAATTCTCATAGATTTCTAGAAGACATGGCTGGGAGATGGTATTAGCTTGCCTTTTGCTCTGTGCCATTTAAAGTTGCTGTTGGATTAATTGATCTTGTCTGTCCTGGCACAGCTGCATCTCTTGTTGATATCAATGAATTCCTTTGTTGATACAAATTATTCTCCAGGTGTGGACAAATTTGCCTTTTAAATGCTTTAAAAGAAGTGGTAGAGCTGCTGATTGAGACTATGTACCAGCCATTACAATGTACCTGTTACATCTACATGCTTCTGTATCAATATGAGCAAGCTAAATCGCCCTCATTGTGACTGTGGATGAAACAAGGTTAATGTTGGAGCAGTTTTGCTAAACTTTTATCTCTGCAGAATTATGTAGCTATAATAGTTGCATCCTTATAGATTGTAAGGGTGTCCTTTAGATGCCAATGTAATTGTTACATCTGTCTCTACCCTCAGTTACTCCAGTTGTTGTTTTGTGATAAGAGAGGCTCCTGTGCACTCCTCTATTCTGGGTCTGTGCTTGGGTCTATCCATCTAGACTAATGGAGGCTAATTCATGCTCTCCTCTGCATCCTCCCTCCTGCTGGTAATAGAATGACTCAGTCTGAAAAGCCATGGCCTAACCAAATGTCTGGCCTCATGGCACCAAGTCCCCTTGTTTTAAAAGGCTCTTGCAATTGCTTGGGTCAGGGTGGGTTGAAGTAAGTTAGGAGGGCTTGCAGTAACTCTTACCCTAGTGACTGTCTTCTTTAGTTCATAGTCTGTTCGATTTACTGGGAACTCTGCCTGCCCTTGTTCTGTGACTAGTGTTTGCAGTGCCAATCTCCTTCCTGTTCCTCACTGGGGACAAGGCCCTGCCTTCGTTTCTTTATGCATGCTGAACAAGGAGAGGCTGGTCCCAAACTGATGCTCTTTATTTTTGTGCCTTGATAGGGCAAGGAGACTGAGCCGGTGGTTGTTCTTTACAGCCCTCTACTACTTGAAGGCATCAGTTGATGTGACAGTAAATTTATTCATTGTGTCTTACCCCCTGCAGGTACGTCGAGTTCAATCTTGTCTATGACAGAGGTACAAAGTTTGGCCTTGCAACGCCAGGATCCAGGATTGAAAGCATTCTTATGTCTCTGCCCCTGACTGCCAGGTGAGGGAAGAGAAAATGTTACATGGAGTGTTAGGCAAGGATGTGTTCCCTTTCCTACTGTTTGGTGTGTTCCAGCTAGCTGCCACTTGAACTTGTATTTGGTGTGTTCCCACACACCAAGATTACAATACCAGGCTGGCCTGCAAGTTCCATTGCTGAGATACCAGCATAATGGTGGGATGGACTGGTTTTGCCCACAGTACACTCCTTCACTGGAAAAAAGTATTTTCCAGTAAAAGGACAAGGTGGAAGTTTCCAACTGCTTTCTCTATTGGGACTTATTTCTGTGTCCCACCTATGGTATAAGGTTTCTTGGTATTTCAGCAATAACTCCTTGTTCAGCAGCCTATTTCACCGTATTTAAAAAGAAAAACAAACTAAGAGTATTTTACTTGCTATGTGGTGCAGAAGCTGAAAGGGGGGTCCTGCTTTCCCACCTGGTGCCTGGAAATGAGTGCTGTGTCTGTGCCATTAAGGCAAGACTGGGAGTGCTGCTGAGAAATAAGTCCCACCCACTAGCACTTGCTTGGCATATACTTAAGCCTGGAAACTAAGCAGCTAGAGAAGGCCCAAACACCAGCCGTCCCAGCACCATAGTTAGGTGCTTTGCCTTGGGAGGGCTCGTGCTGGACACAGTATAGACAAACCTTGAGAAGTTTTAAGGTGCCACTTTTTTCTTTTGTTGCCTGTACTCCAAGCTCTTTTATGTAGATTCTTACATGGTCCTCATCCCCACAGGGTGCCTCATTCTCTCTCTCAAAGCTCAAGCAGTTCTTTGGAAACCTCATAATGTTTGGTCTCATGGATGTTCCTGCCCAGGGTGGGTGGTTTGTGGGAAATGTTTTAATTAAAAACACTTAGTTTTTGTTTGGCACAATAAGTGGGAGGAAGCGATTCCTAAAGCATTTAAAGGCACTTCAATTTGTAAGGAATGGTCATGTGGAAGGGGTGGATAGCTGAAGCTAAAGAGGCTGATTCAATTTAAGTATAAGAATCACTTGGTCCCACCCCTATCTTTCCAACCCTCCCTGGAAGAATAGGAGGAGTAAGGTGTTGTTTGTTTGTTTTTTAATGCCTTATCAAGTTCAGTGTGTGTGTGTGAATACATATTTGAATTTCAGTTGTGTGGCTGTAGCATCCAATCCAGAAAGACTTATTGACTTCTAGTCAATAAGATTGACTAGATTTCAATAAGATTGAAATCTAGTTAGAGGACAGCTTTGGAGAAGTGGTCCCCTGGCCAGCCAGGCTCTAAGGATTGTGTTCCTCTGTTTGCAGGTGGGAATACATGCACTCGCCACCAGAGAATTCCAAGGAAGCTGAGATCCTAGAAGTCCTGCGTAATCCCAAGAACTGGGTACACTGACAAGCACTGTGAAGGGGCCCAGCTGCCTGTGTTCAGCCCCGTGTAAAGGATATGAACTCTCGTCAATCAACCTACTCCAACTACCATTATGTGGCAATGCAACGGCTCCATTTTCATATTCTTATGTGCCTTGAGGGTTGTATGCTTGTTTATCATATTTTACAAGGAGACGAATTGTTTAGAAGCACCAAACTGATGCTCACCCCTTGCTGCTGTTGCCTTCTATAGGCTATGAAACTCTATCTCATATGTTCAGTAACACTCAACATTTTGGCTAAACCCAACATGAAATAAACCACTTAGAAATACTCCCATATGGGATTAACATATTTGCCAATCTTAAAGAGAATTAGGTTTCTTTTTCTTTTCTTTTTTTTTTTCAAGTTATAAGACTTGTTCTCAGGAAATGTTTACAATGTTTTTTAAAAATAATGTTCTGATGCTTCATAATTAAAAGAGTTTCACCTGGTGTGAGTTCAGTCTTTTAAAATCATAGTTTCAAATATTTTGTTACAGGATTTTTCATTAAATTTCTAAGATTAGATACTTGATACATGTGATACCTTTGAATGAATGGTTGACTCAAAACAAGTTGAAACAAGGCCAAAATTGTTAGACAGTGACATGGGTACTGAAATATAGGCCAGAGTCCGTCTTAGTTTTTGCTCCTGTGACCTACTGCCCTGCTTCTTAGCAATCTCCATTCATGTAAGTGGGGATAACTAAGAGCTGAAATAACTACTTCAGGTGACTAGATAAGGCAGAATCTGTGTGTTTGGTTATTTAAGATGAAGTTTTATCTTAAAAGTTGCACCCATTGTAACTAGAGAGGTGATTTTAAACTTTAATCAATTTACTTAACAAAAAATGGTCTATATTGATGACTGTCCATGCAGAAGCTTGCATTAGTTGAACTGACCTAGGTTTCTAGCAGATTTAAGTGACGATGCTATATTGTCTATGCATAGTCCTGATATGGTTTGAGCTTCAGAGATGCTTGGTCTTAAAATATAAAATAATCAGATAAGTCTGATATTCTTTTCTAAGTGTGTCCAAATCCAAAATATTTGCCCTGTATTTTTAGCAGGGCAGTGTTTATAGTTTTTTTTTCTGTTAATTGACTTGTAACATTTGACACTACAATGAATAAGAGCAGTTAGGGCTGCAAACATGTGGACTTTGATTTTCATTAAAAAGAGTTCTGGAAATAATTAAATCATAGGTTTGGTTTGGTACATTAAACCTAACCAGTTCATGTGAATAAGAGGAAAAGAGGTAAATCTACACCTTTATAAACTAACTAAAGTAGATGTATATAGCACAAGCTTTTGTGAACTTAAGCTTCATTAAATGCTGTGAAAGGATGTGAAGAAAGCAGAGTATAAGAAGGAGAGAGAAATTAGAATTCAAGAGATGAGGGAAAGGAGGGCAGTGCTGGGAGAGGCAAACGAAGCAATACATCCATAGGAACAAAGAAGTCACAAAAATGAGCTCAGGTAATGAGATAAGAATCATGGACATGATATGCAATCATTCCAAAACTAACTGGTACAGGCTTCAGGCCTCTTGGCTTTAGCCCACTGATTGTTCTTGCTGAAGACTTCTAAGCCTAGGCCTGCTTGATCTGGCCTAGCTCCTTAGTGCCAGTCTTTCCTCTGGTTTTGCTCAGGTGGCCCCTTGACCCTATCTCAGTGCCTACCTCAACCCCCTTGCATCCCTGATCCAAGCGAGGATGCTTGCACCCTCTGTGCCAACCCACTCTGTGGTCTCTGACCCTGTCTGGGCTGTATTCTAGGTGCCCCTCAGATACCGCTGTGGCCTCCCTATTAGCCAAATTCGATCCTCTAGTTTCAAGCTTAAATTACAACATAAATACTGGTGACTGCTTCACAACTAAAAAAACCTACTCAGTTCTAGGTCTTTGCCTTACTACAGATCACAAGCAGGAATCCTGGTTTTCTCTGATTAAAAAAATCCCCGATTTTCAGTTAAAATCTGTATTTCCTAAATCCATGTTTTTTCCGTGATTTAAATGAAACACCACTAATATATAGATAATATATATTATTACACCCCAGGTCTGGTCCTGGTGTATCCCCCCCGCCACTCTGGGTTCGGCCTTGTTCTACTCCCCTCCCTGGTCTAGCCTGGCTCAATGCCCCTGCCTCACCCTGCCGCTCTGGGCCTGGCAACACTCCTCCCTGCCTCCCTGCTGCTCCAGGTCCAGCCCCGCTGTATCCCTCCCCCCACACCACTCCAGGCCCAGCCCCATTCCACCTCCCTCTGGGTCCACCTGACCCGTGTCCGCAGCCCTCCCTCCCTGACAACTGTTCTGGAGGGCATTGAGGCCAGGCAGCAGCTGGGGGCGCTGCCACCATGATCTGCCACCCTTTGCCTTCAGGCAGGGGGGAAGCCCTCCTGCTCAAGCGGCCAGCACGTGTTCGCCACCACCACAAACTTCCCTGGCAGCAGTGCAAACTTGGGCCCACGCAGCCAATTGGTGCCCTCCCTCTTGAGCGTTACAGACAGACAGACAGACAGACTAAGCCTTTTATTATATTAGAATATATATAGCTCAGTTGCCTCTCTGGTTTAATGAGCCTAGGGAGTTCCTGCCCTGCATTCTCCCAGAGTCCATAACAGACAGCCTCTAGGTATGCTTTCTTGTGGCTGGCTGTTTTAGCCGTTGACCCCTGTGGGCCACTAAAGTCCTGCTCTCCCTTTTATAGCAGCTAGCAGGGTTGGGGCTCCATGTTTCACCATACAATGAAGATGCAATCCATGTACCAGGTAGATCATGTAACTAAGAGCTCAGAATGCTATGGAAAATATGATTTTCTTGGGTAAAGACTGGATAAATCTGATTATAATTAGTGACCTACATAATTCACAGGGGTTGCCCACCAATTTTGCGGTCTGAGTGCAGTGCCAGGTGCCGTTTTCATGCTGGAGTGCAGTGGGCCCCCTCCATACCTCTGATTAGCTGAAAGGCCCCAAAAGTCCTGCCCTTCCCTTGAGACTGACAGTTGGAAGTTTACTTAGCAGCCATCGGTCAATGTCCAAGGAGCGGCAGGACTTCTGGGACCCCTCAGTCAATCAGAGGAGTGGGGGGCCTGCCTCACTCTGCCAAGAAAATCTCACCCTCCCTTCCTCCACTCCTTCCTCCCTGACCGCCCCACCCTGCTTCTGATGCAAAGGCTTTCTGCCTCTGTTTTCAGCTCCCTTCCCACCCTCTTGCCCCAGCTTGCTGGCCATTTTCCAACTTTTACATGCTCCTCATGCTTTTTGGCAAGGACCAGGCTTTTTCACAGAGGACCTACCCAATTTGCAGTTTCTGCAAAAACATGAAATCATGAGTTTGGTGAGTCCCTAATTATAATGTAAAGGCTCATGTTGTGGTATGTGGAGGCTTTTTTTCAAGGCCTGGCTATTAGAAGCAGGGAGACTCTCACCCTGTCTCCACACAAGGAACAGTATGAAATTTGGAACAGTTGAATTATGAAGGTTCAGGAGCCAGGATATAAATTGTAATCCAAAATTCATGATTTATGTCAGTCTCTAGACATTTGGGACCTGCTTGGAGATCATATCTCTCTTTCTCTCAAAAAATGGGATTGTCATTAAGGCATAAAAGGCCAATTACCCAAAAGTTGGTGCTGGAAAGGTAGGAGGTCTGAGCCCCCTAACAAGTGGGAAACACAAATTTCTGTGACACCCTAACAGAGGTGGGCATCTCTGCAAGGATGGTGCTAATTCACTTACCTCATCTCGCTGTGGGGGGGAATGGGGAGGAGAAGACTTAGAAACCTATAGGAGGACTGAAAGTGTTTTCTGAGGTGGTGAGCTTCTTGCAAGAAAGTAGTTGCCATGACTCAGATTTGAACCAAGGTTACTAACCACTATACAATCATGGCTGGTCACTTGGAAGGTATTGGTCAAGCCAGGATTCTAGCTGTGTATGTAGGTGGGAGAAGGGGTCTGAACCTCAGTAAGCTCCAACAACAATCAGTGCAGTGCTCAACACTGCCCCACAGTCTTTTCCTTTTCTCAGCCTTGAACCTGTTGATTTCACCGACCAGAGTGCCACTCAGTAATGCCTGGAGGCATATTACAGCAGTTACTTGATCCAGTCTTTGCTTGCAGCTTCATTACTGACCGTGCAGTGGAATGATAATACTCAGCACAAGTGTCAATTTGATATTCCACAACACAGGATGAGGCAATAATTACTGAAGACTTACCAATAATTTTCTGAAACAATTTTCTGAAGCTCATGATAACCTTTGAATAGTGTTTACAGAGAAACTGCCCAAAAGTCTGGTGCCATGGCTTAGCTGGTTAAAGCGCCTGTCTAGTAAACAGGAGATCCTGGGTTCAAATCCCAGTGGTGCCTTTAACTTATGCTAACAGCTTTATAGTCACTGTAGTAGTGGCTCTCAACTTTTTTAGACCCAAGACCCTACTTGGAAAATGCCAGCTCTTAGCTATCACTCAACAAGGTCAGGGCCACAAGCTTTCCTTCTTTTCCCAGGGACATCCACAGGACAAACACTGTCTGCTAATTCAGGCAAAGACACCTGCCATGTCTGAACCTAGCCTCTCTCAGCACCTCCAAAGGAGACCCACAATAGCTGCCACTTTCTCCTCAGGGATTGCAGCTCCAGAGGAGGAAAAGCACAAGGCACTAGCCACTGGGGCTCTCTCACTTCACTTCCACACTGCTCTGTCTTCTCTTGACATGGGGAGAACTGAAGTGAGAGCACAGATTCCTTGCTGGAGGTGCTGGCTGGAGTTGGTCCCCCTGCAAACAGAGCCTTTGGCAGGTGGCAGGGCAAATAGCTCAAAATGCAGCTGGCATGACTCAGATTTGAGCAGAGGATGCCATAGCCACTACACAGAATAGTAACCATGGTAGATTATGGTTTTATGAGATTGTTAGCATAGGGATGATCCTATCTCAGGTAGGGGGTTGGACTAGATGACCTGTGGAAGTCCCTTCCAGCCCTGTTTCCCTATGGCTATATCATAGCCACCCTCTGCCCAACCTCAGCACTTCAGCCCTCTTCCACTGGCAAGGCCTTTCATTGGGCATCTCATGCTAGGAAAAAGCATGCATCTCACCCAGTTAGTTGGGTCCCTCAAACCAAACCTCTGACATTCTGCCACACAACAAACCTCACCAGTCCAGGCCACAGCTTGCCCTCTCTCTTCCTCCAAAGTCTTCTGCTAAGACAGAAGTTACAGGCCAAGCCATACTGCCCTCTTTGCTATCAAACCTCCCTTCTTAAGGATGAGTTATCTTATTACGTAATATGATGCATTTTTTTCTCTCAGTTTGCTTAAGTGCCGTATCTAACAGTTTTCTTTTTGGGGGGTGGGGGGGTAGAAGTACTACAAATACTGCTCAGCTTATTGATTTATCACCTTGGGATCTTTTCCATTACTTCCTTCAAACAGCTATTTGAATTGCTTTGACATTCCCTATATGTACTTGTTTGCACATTGACACTGGGGGAGGCTATGAATGAGACAGCCAAGCTGCGTTAGTTAACTGGAAACACCTGTAACAGTGGGTGTTGCAATCTTCCCCCTCTCTGCCCTTTTGACCTATATCCTCTATTTCTGTAAAGGCAGACCCAGCCAGAAAGGGATGTAGATGAAGAGAAAAAAAACCTAGGAAGATATCTCAGTGCTGTTCACACCAATTTTCCTCAGTTTTCCTCTCTTTTTCCTTCTTCAGAACATCCCTCTTCCCCTCCATCAACTCTGGGGTAGCCAACAGCTCTTCTGCCTGTATTTTCCTTCTGGTCTGTACAGGGCCTTTTCCTGAGAAAGGCTGAAGAAAGCAAAATGAAACATCATGGGCAGGTCAAGATAAGTGCAGTCGTGCAGCATGTAGCACTGCAAACACATTTGCAGTACCACATACGGCACAGTCCAGTGTTCTCTGCACTGCAAGGGTGCATTGCCCGAGTGTACACTGCAATGTGGGGTTTTTCTGTCAGTTTTTTTTCATCCCTGGATATCCGGGGGGTCAAAAACAACTGCAGAAAAAAAACTAGAGCAACACATGCTCAGCCAGCACATGCTGCTGAAAAGCAGAGCTGGGTCACCTGGAGCCATGCTCCGCTGCCAGCCTAGCTCCACGTGGCAGAATTGCCGTGGCTGCATCCCCAGGAGGCCCCCAGGACCTCAGGTAAGGCTGCTGGGGCCAGCCTTTCTTACCCCACCCAGGGCAACTTGCCACACACCTAAGCACGCGTGGTATGGGCAATCCCCAGGAACAAGTTGTGGCAGCACAAGGTGCACCGCTGCTATTTGTCCCTGGGGAACCAAATGTCCATGCACATCTGGATGCCCCCACATGGGTAAAATACCAGCAACGCTCTTGCTTGGTGTGGCTGGTGCGCTGTTTCAGCTCCTTTGTTTGGGTAAAAGCCTCCCAGAAGTGCTGCTTTCTCTGCCAAGGGCTGCCAAGCCTACAAGGGAGTGAGCATATCAACTTGTTTGTGGAGGGACCAGGCCCTGGTTGGCGAGCAGTACTAACATCTGTGCTGGAGGGGTGGTGGAACACACATATTAGTGTTAAGACTAAGATCGAGGTTCTGCAGTAGCGTGTGAACCTAGTGGGAATTGGGGAACCAAAGACCAGTGCTTTTCTTACCTGAGTATTGGGAGGAGGTGGAGAAGCAGGAGAGAATAGGTAGTGCCAGGTAGTTGCGGCTGAGTGGTTAAGACAATGGACTAGAAATTCATCAGTTTCCCTGTACTGGTTTCAATCTCGCTTAAATCTTATGCTTAGTTCCCATTTCTTTTTCAACCCAGGGACTCTGTTGCCTTTTGCCTTTCTCCATTTAAGCCCACGAAAGAACAGGTCGCTGGAGCACAAAGCAGTGCTTTGCCCCCCCCCCCTGGACCTTTCTGTGAAAGCTGGAAGCCCTCCCTCCAGACACCACAGGCACCCTAGCCCTGCACTGCCCCATCCCTGAGCAGAAGCCACTTCCTAGGCAAGGGCAGAGCCAGCATGTCCTTCAGGGCAACTTGCTCAGCCGGTTCATGGCAGTGATTTACCTGAGAAAGCAGTGGGTGGGGGGGGGAGGGAGGGACGGAAGAAAAGAGCTTGACTCTCCTGTTGCAAGCAAAAGCAGGGACAAAGTGGAGCCCAGGGCCAACAGGACAGCCATGTGGGAGGAGCCAACGACAGTTCGTGGTGGGTGGGCCAGCACCAGGTTTCTCCCCTAGTGAGCAAATGCCTGAGCTGATTGTGTCCAAAAGCAAAGACTCCTCCCCGTCGGGGAATCGAACCCCGGTCTCCCGCGTGACAGGCGGGGATACTCACCACTATACTAACGAGGACAGAGATAGTAGATGCTAGCCTAGGTCCTGGGCTGGCTCTTAATGTTCAGTTGTTGAGGTTTAACATAAGAACAAACAAAGCAAAATATGGAGATATTTCTTCAACAACTCCCAAGAAACAGCTGCATGCATCAGGGGTATAGGTTGTAGCAATGTTGGTCTAAGGACATAGGCAAACAGGGTTCTTTAGGTCAATCCGATATCTTTTATTAGACCAACCAGTAAAAGATATTAGATTGACCCAAAGAATCTTATCTGCATGCATCAGGTATTAGGTGCCCTCCAATTGAGCTTAGACAGCCTACAGCCGCATCAGTTACTTTACAGATTGTTATGGGGGATATCTTGTGTAATCTTAAAAATATATTATTAGAAAGTTTAAAAGGCAACTTGCAGCCATGAACACAAAGCAGTGAAGCCCAGCCGAGCATCTTGCCTCAAGACCTTGCACCAGGGAGGGAAAAAAACACTTGCCGTGACTCGGATTCGAACCGAGGTTGCTGCGGCCACAACGCAGAGTACTAACCACTATACGATCACGGCCAGACACCACCTGGCTGGGTTTTCAGAGGTGGCACCTGTCCCTCCTACAGTCAGAGTACTGTGGCCACTCAGCTCAACCAAGCCAGGTTCAGGCTCCATCTGAGCTGCTACAACTCAAACCTGAGACGGACAAGAGTGCGACAGAAAGGTCTGAGGCTTCAGCCAGCTGCTCCTGGGGGAACTCTGCCTTTCGAAGCTTGTATGACTGTCAGGGGACTAATAGGATGTATTTGATTGTAATGTATTTAAGGGTGTCACTTAACAAACAGGTTAAGGAGAGACCTACACAAGCTAGGCATTTCATAGCCTCTGGACGCATCTACACAAGACACTTAATGCACAGAAGACTACTTCTACTGCGCGTGAGTGCAGTGGGCAAAACCTGCGCTAATGCGCAGATTTAATCTCGTGCACGTTAACATCACTAAAAACTGTTCATCTACATCAGGGGTTGTCAACTGGGGGTACACATACCCCTGAGGGTACTTGGGAAGGCCCCAGGGGGTACGTGGCGGCAATGCAGACAAGCGGGGGTACTTGGGAAGCAGCACCGCCGTGCGCCTGCACACTGCCACCACCTGCGCACTGCCTGTGCACTGCTGCCGCCACCGTGTGCCTGAGCACCGCCACATCACCGCTCCGCTGCTGCTGCGCCACTGCCGCTGCTTCACATTTGCATGCCAGGGACCGCCTACACATCTAGAAGGGGGGACCCACCAGGAGCAGTACCCACCAAAAGGGATACTCTCCTTTAAAAAGGCTGAAAACCCCTGATCTATGGTAATGTGCAGTAATGCCTATTATGGTGCATTTAGTACAGGTCATTATGGGTGCCTATACATGCGCAGACTTGATTACCATGCTCCAGCAGCCTCCAGCGTCTCATGTGTCAGCATCTCTGCACTTTAAAATAGTGGCCAACTTTTTAAAAAGCTTCAAAGGTTTGACAAGCTTTAAATAAAGTGCCTTTGTGGCCATTTTGAAGTATAGGGATGCTGATACACAAGGTGTATCAGAGTGGTTCTTGGAGCTGCTTTAATTAAAGCCCGCCTCCCCCCCCTTCCCAAAACACAAGTATAAATGAGCTATAGGTACTAAACTTAATGCACTGTACTTACGTCACATTAATGAACGTGTAGACACAGGGCTGGATTAACCCTTTAGTGGGCCCTAGGCAAACAAATTCGTGGGCCTCTACTTAATCCTGTAGATTTATATTACTTTTTTCACTGAATAATTATAACATGTAAAATAAGTACAACTGGGCCCCTTCTTCACTTAAGGCTCTAGACGTGTGCCTAGTTTGCTTCTGCACTAATCCAGCCCCTTGACCCTGGTTCTGCAGAGATATTCTGTCCCCAAGTGGGTTATCTCCAGGGATCCTGGTTTTCTGTGATTAAAAAAAAAAACCCCAAACCCCAATTTTTAGTTAAAAAAAAAAGTAATCCACATTTTTCCGAGATTAAAATGAAACACCACTACATATCTATTTATTAGTGGTGTTTCATTTAAATCATGGAAAAAATGTGGGTGTGGGGTTACTTTTCTTTAACCGAAATTTGGGGTGGTTTGTTTTTTAAATCACAGAAAACCTGGACCTATCTCACTGAAGCGGAATGCCAGGCTTATTCATTGCCGCCTAGTAATCTGTATAAATTAAAAGACTCTTGAAGAAGAAGCAACAGGGTCCCAGAAAGGAGACAAGCAATACCTGGGGCGCCGGGGGTGTATGCACACGGAAATAAGCACAGGGCTGAAGAGTCCTAAAACAAGCCAGGTCTCGGGGCTCCGCGCGGTGAGACGGGCGGCCTCCATAGGCATCTGCTGCGGGCGTGCAGACCCCGGGGCTGTCTTGCTGAGCCGGGCAGGTCTACGGAAGAGACGCGGAATTGTCTCAACAATCGGGGCTCAAAGCCGAGCTGATCTCTTTTATTAGACGAAGAGGAACGATTTCAAGCACTTTCCCCCTTCCCGGGGCTGCCCCCAGGCTGCAGACAGCACTGGTGAGGGCGGCCTGGGAAAACTCCTATACCAGGCGGGCCGGTTAGCTCAGTTGGTTAGAGCGTGGTGCTAATAACGCCAAGGTCGCGGGTTCGATCCCCGTACGGGCCACGGGCTGTTCTTTTTATTTTCCCAGTCTCCACATGCAGCAGCGCGGTCCTTTTTTCCCCTCTGCTCCATGCGCGGCCCAGCGGTGAGCACCGGGGGGAGCCGTGGCTAGCGACCCCCGGGCGCAAGGG
>NW_005842379.1:314468-315900 GCF_000455745.1 Alligator sinensis
ATTAATACAGTGGTGAGAATCCCCAGCTCTCACGTGAAAAACTGGAGGAGGCCTTTTGTGGTGGTCCCTCCCCATGCTACTGATTCGCCAAAGTGACTCGGTAGCCCTGTGCATGCTGCTAATTGGCTAAGAAGGTGGCACCCTACTGCTCCCTGTTGATAGGCCAAGAGGGCCGCTGTTCACCAAAGGGATGCCCTGGATTCTGCTGATACATAAATGGCCAACCTAGCTTGGTGTGAAATGGCTCGGTCAAATAGCGCCCAACTCGCTGTGCCGAAGACATTCATCAGGTCATGTGGCCAGGAAGGCGATGGTTGCGTGTGGTTCAGCAATCTCGGGGAATCAATAGGGAAAAATCAACCTGTGTTCACCTGCCACTCATGTGATGAGTTGCCCCACCTGTCACGTGACAAACAGGGTTTGATTCTCCAACGAGGAGGTTGGCCAACATTTTGTCAGGCAGCAGCCCTCAAGCTGTGGTGGTCCTGCCCCATACTGCTGATTGGCCAAACTGGTGGGGTGGTCCAGGCACTTGGTGCTGGTTGGCCGAGAAGGGGGCGGCCGGCTGCTCCCCCGTTGCTAGGCCAAGGGGGCCGCCCCTGAGCAACGGAAAGTGCTGTATTGTGGCGATGCATCAGTGGCCAGCCTAGCGTGATGCGAAATGGGTCAGCCAAAGAGTGGCCGGCCAGCTCTGCGGAAGCCCCTGGCACGACGCGCGGCAGGGCAGGTGTGGGTTCCGTGTGGCTGAGCCGTCTTGGGCCGTCTTAGGAGAAGCAGCCGGTCCTGCACCCCTCTTCTCCTTAATACCGTGGTGAGACCCCCCTGCCTGTGACGCGGGAGACCGGTGTTCGATTCCCTGACGAGGAGGCCACGTGCCCACCCATTTCTCAGGAAGTGAGTCCTCAAGCCGCTGGCCTGCCCCAACCTTGGGCTAGCGGCCGCTCTGGCAGGCAGCCGGCCTTGCTGAAGGCTTCCCAAGTAGGGCACCTCTGCCACTGGATGGGAGGCAGGGAGGGAGGGACACTGCAGCCGCCGGTCCCCTTCTGCGGCTGGCATGAAAAAAGGCCCCTGCACCGCTTCCGTCCTGCCAGCTGGCCAAGCAAGCCATGGGAAGAGGTGGCGCGGGCGGCTGGGCCACAAGCCCTGCTAGGGTTCCAGGCAGGAAGGGGGCTACGAGCGGGTGGCCCGTTCCTGGTCAAGGGGCGGAGCAGCCCACCCCGTGCCGGCCACCAGAAAGAGCTCATAGAGTGAGCCCCGGGCGACCTAGGCGGTGGCGTGGGCCACTTGCCGGAGCTGGTGGAGGGCCGGCCATGTCGGCCTCGGGCCCGAGCAGGACAGGCTGTGTGAGCGGGGCGGCTGAGAGGAGCTGGTGGCCCGCGGCAAGCCAGGGCTCCGTGGGGAGCAGTGGCCGGGATCGGATAGGGGGTAGGAC
>NW_005842379.1:315965-316543 GCF_000455745.1 Alligator sinensis
GTTTTTGGCTGAACTGGCCGGCGCAGCGGCCTTCGTGCTGGCAGAAAGCAAGGTTGCAGAAGTGCGAAGCGGGAGAGCCCTTCTTGCTGGCAGCTGGGGCTTGTGCTCGGGGCTGGGCTTGGCTGCGGGCAAGGGAATGGGCGGGAGCACCGGGCTGTGGGGTTGCGCTGGGTCAAGAGTAACGGGATGGAGGCTGGAAAAGGCGGGTGTCGCATGGGCGTTCTGGCCTTGGAGAGCAGTGCCAGGCCGGGGGCGCCCGCCAGAAGGAGCGAGGCGGGGCGGGAAGGCCGTCCTTGCTTGCCTGCTGAGCTCGGGGGCCTGGCGGGCGGGTGAAGCTTCGTCACCCACACTGTCTGGTTGGATGCCCGGGCTGTGCTTGACTTTGGCTCGGCCCCCCTCCCCGTCTGGCCCTGGGCAAGGGCCGAGCTTGGATGGTAAAGGTGAGGGAGCGAGTGGGGCGAGAGGGCAAATGGCTGTACTGTGGCCGCTGGTCCTGCCTTATAGCAGGCCTTTCCTGTTGTTAAACCCTCTGTCCCGCGTCAGTTGCTAAATGAGGAACGGACTGCAAAACGTCCCGG
>NW_005842379.1:316711-317284 GCF_000455745.1 Alligator sinensis
GGTCGTGTGTGATGGTCCCCCCCCTTGCTGCTGATTGGCCAAGGTGGCGGGGTGGCCCCAGCACTTGGTGCTGGTTGGCCGCGGAGGGGGCGGCCCGCTGCTCCCCCGTTGCTAGGCCAAGGGGCCGCCCCTGAGCAAGGGGAAGTGCTGTATTTTGGCGATGCATCAGTGGCCAGCCTAGCGTGATGCGAAATGGGTCGGCCAAAGAGTGGCGGGCTGGCTGTGCAGAAGCCCCTGGCAGGTCGCGTGGCAGGGTCGGCGTGAGTTGCATGTGGCTGAGCCGTGTTGGGCCGTTTTTGGAGAAACAGCCCGCCCTGCGCCCTTCTCCTCGTTAGTGTAGGGGTGAGTATCCCTGCCTGTCACGCGGGAGACCGGGGTTCGCTTCCCTGACGAGGGGCCTGCGCGCCCTCCCTTTTGTCGGGCAGCGAGTCCTCAAGCCGCTGGCCCGCCCCGACCTTGGGCTAGCGGCCGCTCTGGCAGGCAGCCGGCCTTGCTGAAGGCTTCCAAAGTAGGGCACCTCTGCCACTGGATGGCAGGCAGGGAGGCAAGCAACCCGCCGCCTCCCGGCCCCCT
>NW_005842379.1:317518-318887 GCF_000455745.1 Alligator sinensis
GAGGAGCGTTGCCCGGGATCGTATAGTGGTTAGTACTCTGCGTTGTGGCTGCAGCAACCTCGGTTCGACTCCGAGTCACGGCAGTGCTGTTTTGGCTGAACTGGCCGGCGCAGCGGCCTTCGTGCTGGCAGAAAGCAAGGCTGCAGAAGTGCGAAGCGGGAGAGCCCGTCTTGCTGGCCGCTGGGGCTTGTGCTCGGGGCTGGGCTTGGCTGCGGGCAAGGGAATGGGCGGGAGCGCCGGGCTGTGGGGTTGCGCTGGGTCAAGGGTAACGGGATGGAGGCTGGAGAAGGCGGGTGTCGCATGGGCGTTCTGGCCTTGGAGAGCAGTGCCAGGCCTGGGGCGCCCGCCAGAAGGAGCGAGGCGGGGCGGGAAGGCCGTCCTTGCTTGCCTGCTGAGCTCGGGGGCCTGGCGGGCGGGCGAAGCTTCGTCGCCCACACTGTTGGGTTGGATGCCCAGGCTGTGCTTGACTTTGGCTCGGTCCCTCTCCCCGTCTGGCCCTGGGCAAGGGCCGAGCTCGGATGGTAAAGGGGAGGGGGCGAGGGGGGCGGGAGGGCAGCTGGGTGGCCGTTGGTCCTGCCTTATAGCAGGCCTTTCCTGTTGTTAAACCCTCTGTCCCGCGTCGGTTGCTAAATGAGGAACGGACTGCAAAACGTCCAGTTCCTTCAGCTGATTGCTGGAGAGCCAGGTCAATCTTTTCTCCTTGCGATTCTAGGGGCTATGCTTGGAGGTCGACTGGTGCAGAGCCAAGAGGAGCAGGCTAGGCAGCCGGGGCGGGAGGTGAGGGAGGGAGGAATCGAGGGAGCTGGCCGTTTGTGATGGTCCCGCCCCTTGCTGCTGATTGGCCAAAGTGGCGGGGGGGGGCCCGCCCCTCGGGCGGGGTGGGGGGCGCCCCGCTGCTCCCCCGTTGCTAGGCCAAGAGGGCTGCCCGTAAGCAAGGGGAAGTGCTGTATTGTGGCGATGCATCAGTGGCCAGCCTAGCGTGATGCGAAATGGGTCGGCCAAAGAGTGGCGGGCCGGCTGTGCGGAAGCCCCTGGCAGGTCGCGCGGCAGGGCAGGCATGGGTTGCGTGTGGCTGAGCCGTCTTGGGCCGTTTTTGGAGAAGCAGCCTGCCCTGCGCCCCTCTCCTCGGAAGTATAGTGGTGAGTATCCCCGCTTGTCACGCGGGAGACCGGGGTTCGATTCCCTGACGAGGAGGCCGCCCCCCTGCCCTTTTCCTGTGCATGAGTCCTCAAGCTGCTGGCCTGGCCTGACTTTCGACTAGCGGCTGCTCTGGCAGGCAGCCGGCCTTGCTGAAGGCTTCCAAAGTAGGGCACCTCTGCCACTGGATGGCAGGCAGGGAGGCAAGCAACCCGCCGCCTCCCGGCCCCCT
>NW_005842379.1:318898-319220 GCF_000455745.1 Alligator sinensis
AAGCAAGCCATGGGAAGAGGTGCCGCGGGCGGCGGGGCCACAAGCCCTGCTAGGGTTCCAGGCGGGAAGGGGGCTACGAGCTGGTGGCCCGTTCCCGGTGAAGGGGCGGAGCAGCCCACCCCGTGCCGGCCACCAGAAAGAGCTTGTAGAGTGAGCCCCAGGTGGCTTAGGCGGTGGCGTGGGCCGCTTGCCGGAGCTGGTGGAGGGCCGGCCAAGTCGGCCTGGGGCCCGAGCAGGACAGGCTGTGTGAGCGGGGCGGCTGAGAGGAGCTGGTGGCCCGCGGCAAGCCAGGGCTCCGTGGGGAGCAGTGGCCGGTCTCGGA
>NW_005842379.1:319261-319640 GCF_000455745.1 Alligator sinensis
GTGCCCCTCCGTTGTGGCCGCAGCAACCTCGGTTCGAATCCGAGTCACGGCAGTACTGTTTTGGCTGAACTGGCCGGCGCAGCGGCCTTCGTGCTGGCAGAAAGCAAGGCTGTAGAAGTGCGAAACGGGAGAGCCCTTCTTGCTGGCTGGTGGGGCTTGTGCTCTGGGCTGGGCTTGGCTGCGGGCAAGGGAATGGGCGGGAGCGCCTGGCTGTGGGGTTGCGCTGGGTCAAGGGTAACGGGATGGGGGACTGTATATGGAGGCTGGAGAAGGCAGGTGTCGCATGGGCGTTCTGGCCTTGGAGAGCAGTGCCAGGCCTGGGGCGCCCGCCAGAAGGAGCGAGGCGGGGCGGGGAGGCCGGCCTTGCTTGCCTGCTGAG
>NW_005842379.1:320842-321715 GCF_000455745.1 Alligator sinensis
AGGCAAGCCATGGGAAGAGGTGCCGCGGGCGGCGGGGCCACAAGCCCTGCTAGGGTTCCAGGCGGGAAGGGGGCTACGAGCTGGTGGCCCGTTCCCGGTGAAGGGGCGGAGCAGCCCACCCCGTGCCGGCCACCAGAAAGAGCTCGTAGAGTGAGCCCCGGGCGGCCAAGGCGGTGGCGTGGGCCGCTTGCTGGAGCTGGTGGAGGGCCGGCCAAGTCGGCCTGTGAGCCCCAGGTGGCTTAGGCGGTGGCGTGGGCCGCTTGCTGGAGCTGGTGGAGGGCCGGCCAAGTCGGCCTGGGGCCCGAGCAGGACAGGCTGTGTGAGCGGGGCGGCTGAGAGGAACTGGTGGCCCGCGGCAGGCCAGGGCTCCGTGAGGAGCAGTGGCCGTGATCGTATAGTGGTTAGTACTCTGCGTTGTGGCCGCAGCAACCTCGGTTAGAATCAGTGCTGTTTTGGCTGAACTGGCCGGCGCAGCGGCCTTCGTGCTGGCAGAAAGCAAGGCTGCAGAAGTGCGAAGCGGGAGAGCCCGTCTTGCTGGCCGCTGGGGCTTGTGCTCGGGGCTGGGCTTGGCTGCGGGCAAGGGAATGGGCGGGAGCGCCGGGCTGTGGGGTTGCGCTGGGTCAAGGGTAACGGGATGGAGGCTGGAGAAGGCGGGTGTCGCATGGGCGTTCTGGCCTTGGAGAGCAGTGCCAGGCCTGGGGCGCCCGCCAGAAGGAGCGAGGCGGGGCGGGAAGGCCGTCCTTGCTTGCCTGCTGAGCTCGGGGGCCTGGCGGGCGGGCGAAGCTTCGTCGCCCACACTGTTGGGTTGGATGCCCAGGCTGTGCTTGACTTTGGCTCGGTCCCTCTCCCCGTCTGGCCCTGGGCAAGGGCCCG
>NW_005842379.1:322620-326828 GCF_000455745.1 Alligator sinensis
AATCTGTGTCACGGCAGCGCTTTTTTTTCTGAACTGGCCGGTGCAGCGGCCTTCGCGCTGGCAGAAAGCAAGGCTGTATAAGTGCGAAGCAGGATAGCCTGTCTTGCTGGCTAGTGGGGCTTGTGCTGTGGGCTGGGTTTGGCTGCGGGCAAGGGAATGGGGTGGAGCGCCTGGCGGCCTGGGCGGTGGCGTGGGCCGCTTGGCGGAGCTGGTGGAGTGCTGGCCATGTCAGCCTGGGTCCTGAGCTGGACAGCCGTGTCCCCCTTCCCATGACCCAAGGGGCGATCAGAGACTTTCAGGGGGTGCACGTGCGCTCCTGGTCACCCGCATGCTTCACCACTGCCAAGAAGTCTGCTGTCTACAATATGTTAGCTACCAACTGCATTCATTATATGAAGAGTGAAGTGAAGACAGAAGTAAATGCATTAAATGCATTTAATACGTCTGCTTTCATGGCATCATTGAATTATGAATTATAGAACTGGAGGGGACCTGTAATATCAGCAAGGCCAGTCCCATGCTGTGGCTAGGAAGTTATTGGGCTGAGATGAACTTGACAAGTGCTTGTCTAGCCTCATCTTGAACACCTCCAAGGAGGGTGACTGCACCACCTTTGCTGGGATTGCGTTCCAGGTTCTGGTGATCCTTAGAGAGAAATGTTTTTCTCATGTCTAGCCTGAATTTACTCTCTTTTAGCAGAATGTAATAAATCATCTGTGACCAAATTGCTTTCTGCGTTTTGTTTGGACCTATGGCTTCTCTTGTCTTTCTCTTATTTTTGTCCTCCCTATATAATCCCTTCTTTATTGCCTTTTATGTTAAGTTTTTTATTGCCAGCTGCATCTCAAAAAGTTCAGTGGCCTCCCTGTGCTATACCCTTGCTTTCTTTTGTAATTATGACCATGTTTCCATTTTGGAAGGATTCCTTTTTGAGTTTCTACTCATTGAAGAGTTGGCTGTTCACCCAGACTTGTGGCCTGATATACTTCCCAATATATCACCGGGATCTCCCGGTGTAAAAAAAAACATGCCAGAAAAAAGCAGGCTGGCACATGTGGCATGCGCTGCCTGAAACCAGAGCCTGGCTGGCCGGAGCCACGCTCCAGCTGCCAGCCAGACTCTGCGTGCCTGGATTGCCATTACTGCAGCCCTGGAAGGCCAGAACCCCAGGTAAGGCTGCTGGGTTCTGTCTCCCCTACCCCACCTGAGGCAGCTTGCTGCGTCCCAGTGAGCAAGTGAAGGGGCGATCCCTGCGGACAACTAGCAGTGGCACACATATGTGCTGCTGTTATTTGTCTCCGGGGAAAAGCACATGCATGTTTGTCTGGACATGTCGCAGCTTTCCTGGCAATAATGGAATTAGGGCACCACAACAGGAGCAACTGTCCCTGACACCAACAGGGATTGATTGGTGAAATAAAAAAGCAGGTGCCTAGTCTAGCCACTTTCTTATACTGCTTTCTCTAGGACTCTTCACCTCAGACGTATTTCCCAGAGGATCCCATCCACCATTTCCCTTTGTCAGAGGCCTCTCCACTACCTATACAAAAAGTTATCTGCAACACACTCCAAGTATGTGATGTCCAATTCTGTGTTTCCTTCCCAGCAAATGTCACGGTAACTGAAGTCCTCCAGGAGAACTGGGTTTGTCATTTTGGAAGCTTCTGTTAGTTGCTTAAAGAAGGCCTCGTCCACCTCTTCCTCCTCCTCTTGTGGCTGATAGCTGGTGTCCGCTTTATGCTATGCCTCAGAACAAGCATACATTTCCTTTTGTGTGTAGGACAATACCTCCTCGGTTTTTTTTTCCCATACCCATTCTTCCTGAACAATTTATACCCGTCCATGACAAAAACCCCAGTCATGTGAACTATCCCACCACCTTCCTTATCCCAATTACATCTCAATTCCTTGATCGTAAGAGGACCACCTTTTCTTCCTGCTGTGTTCCCCATGCTTCTCGAATCAGAATAGAAACATTTCCTAGGGAGAGGAGCACAAAACAAAGAGCATCAAGTCAAACTGCTTAGCTCTCGGTGAAGAATGAGCAGTAGGGAGTAAGTGCTACTTATTTATAGACCTGTAGTCGTGGCCGAGTGGTTAAGGCGATGGACTAGAAATCCATTGGGGTCTCCCCGCGCAGGTTCGAATCCTGCCGACTACGTGGTGCGTTTTGGGAAGCAGCTACTGCACGCTTTTTTGGCTTGGCCAAACCCCGCCTGGGTGCTGCACAAATATGCCAGCCCGTCCTCAAGCTTGGTCGTGCACAAATGCATAGGCAAGAGCCCTGGGGAGTCAACCCTGGGCACGTGGGAAGCGGATCTCTGGTTTCCCCTTCCCGCAAATCAAAGACGCAGCCTCTCCGGGCGGGCATCCTCTGCCACGTTGTGGGCGGCGGCGCGGGAAGGGCCGGGAGGCGGTGCGGTGCGGTGCACGCCGACCCTGCAGCGGAGCGGAGTAGGACTCTGGGAGCCGGCGCCGTGGCTTAGCTGGTTAAAGCGCCTGTCTAGTAAACAGGAGATCCTGGGTTCGAATCCCAGCGGTGCCTTCTTCTCCCGCCGTTTCGCCTTTTGCAAGAGCTGAGGGTCCCTCTCCCGCCCTGCGGGGCTAGCTCCGCTCCCCTCCTCCCGTACAAAACCTTCCTTTTTGCCTCTCCCAATGAACTGGCAGCCTTAATAGAATAGCGTATGAATGATGAAATGTGCTTGCTAGACTAGAATTGTCTGGTATCTCTTCCTTCCCTTGCGCTGCGGCTCCCTCTGCCCTAGCATTTTCCGGGCGGAGAAAAGGCAGAGGAAGATTTTCCCTCACCAGGAAAAGGGCGAAAAGCAGCCCGTGGCCCGTACGGGGATCGAACCCGCGACCTTGGCGTTATTAGCACCACGCTCTAACCAACTGAGCTAACCGGCCACTGATATAGTCATTGCTGCGCGCGGCCCCCAAGAGCTTCGGTAGCGCCAGCGGTCTGGGTAGGGGGAGCTGGGGCTTGGGGCTCCGCTGCTGCTCCGAGCAGAGTGCTAGCTGGGCTCCGGGGCTACTGTGGGGTCCGCACCACTGGCAAGTGCCCAGCCCGACTGGGCAGCCGGGAGCGGGGCAAGCCCCGCGTGTCTTCTGTCCTCTCTTATTGTACCAGTAGGTGCAGCCAGGGCTCGCTCTTATGGAACAGAAAAGGTCTGGTTTTCCGGGCCGAATGCTTTGTGGGTGCGGAGTGGGCACATATTGCACCTCCTTCACACGTGCAGCTTTTAAACCTTTGGACAAAATAACCCCAAATAAACCAACCCTAGACGACGGACTTTTCGGAGCAAGACAAAAGGCTAATGTCAGGAGTGGGATTCGAACCCACGCCTCCAGAGGAGACTGCGACCTGAACGCAGCGCCTTAGACCGCTCGGCCATCCTGACAGCTACTGGTAAGTGCTTATGACTTGTACTTAATCGTTTATTGACACACTTAATCTGTCAATACGGCAAATTTCTCGGGTCATTGAGTCCAACCCCCCTGCTCAAAGAGCGTCCTCCGCTAGATCATCCCAGCCAAGGCTTTGTCCACCCGAGTCTTAAAAACCTCTAAGGAAGGAGATTCCACCCCGCTCTGGGGAGCCTATTCCGGAGTTTCACTGTTCTCCTGCTGAGAAAGCTTTTTCTAACATCGGACCTAGACTCTCCCGCTGCAATGCTGATTTCTTGTCTAAGTCGCGCCTACAGCCAGCCGAGCTACAGCTGCCGGCAACTCTGATCCAGCCTTTCCAGCTATTCCGTTTGCAAGGTCAGCCAGGCACTGCAGCCCTGCGAAGCCAAGGCCCTGGTTGCAAGCCTCAGCGCTTGCCGGGCTCCCTGCAAAGCACGGGGCTTTCCCGGCCCTACTGCAGGAACAGAACGCCCTGAGAGCCGGGCCGAAGTGAGGGGGGACCTCACCCACTTGACCCCACCTCTTCCCCGCCGTTCCAATTCGGAAGCGGACGGCCAAGCGGGAGAGGGGGTCGCAGCGATTGGCTGCCCGCCTGCCGGGGCGGGGCTAGCACTCGGGATTGGCCTATTCCAAGCGCGGGAGGGGCGGGGTTTAGGCAAACCGGGTCTTCCGGGAAATGTGCCGGCATTTGGTTTTGGCCGGGGGCTATGGAGGCTGTGCGGTGCGTTGGGCACGGTGAGGAGACGGGCGTTCCATGGGACGGGGGGAGGAACGTTGGGGGGACGGGGGTTCGATGGGGC
>NW_005842379.1:326977-337011 GCF_000455745.1 Alligator sinensis
CCCCCCGCAGGCTCCCTATGCTTCCTGAAAACAGGCGTCCGGGATGGGCCGAGCCGAGGGAAAAGCTTCTATGTGTGCGGGGTCCAGGACCAGCCGCCCTGCGCGTTCGTCACCCCCACAGAGTAGGTGCCCAGTAAGAGCTGGAACAGGGTGCGGTGGCTAGGGAAATGCAGCTGCTGTGCCAGTAGAGACCAGCCTAGTGTACAGGTGCCAAGGGTATGTTTTGTGTGGGACCTTGCAGCAAGCAATACGGGGATAGGTCTGGCAGGGAGCAGAAAGTGGAGCAGCGGGTGGGGAGCAGGAAGCGGTGCAGCAGGTCAGACAGGGAGCGCAGGGTAGGGAGCAGAATGCAGAGCAGCAAAAGGGACAGCAGAGCACAGAGCAGCAGATCAGGCAGGGAGCACTGGGCAGGGATCAGAAAGCAGTGCAGCAGGTCTGCAGGGGGCAGGACACGGGTCAGCAGGGGAAGGGGATTGGCACTCAGGGAGAGGGCAGGGCTTGCCTTGTGGCACTCCTGCCAAATGTTTGGTCATAAGAACATAAAAAGTGCTTTACTGGGTCAGAACCAATGATCCATCTAGCCCAGCCCCAATGGTCCCTCTAATGTCCTTCAGTGGCAGGAACGGATGCCATCCCAGGAAAGCATCAAACTGAATATAGAATGATCTGTCCCCTATTCCAGTGGTTCTCAACCTTTTTCCTACCGGGACCCATTTGCAAAGGTTCATGGCCTGTCCCGACCCACACCCCCACCCTGGCCCTGCGGGTGTGTGACCCACAGTCCCCTGCCTCCCTCTCGGCCATGCTAGTGTTCCTTACTGCCAACCCACAGCTCCTGCCCCACCCCCAAGGCCTGCCAGAGAGGCCCCCAGTTGCCTCCATCCTGCTCAGCCCAGAGTGCAGTCACTATGGTCGCTCCAGTTCATGCAGGCAGCAGCAGAGCAAGTCCAGCCCTGGCACAGGCTGGAAGGAGGAGGAGGGGAGCACTATAGCAGGCTTCACCCTGGGCTGGGGCTGCCGCACTGTCAAACAGCATCTCCCTGCTGCCCTACCCCTGAGAGCACCCAGCCTGGCTTCACAGCTCTCCCCTGCCCGCTTCCCCTGCTGGAAGGGGGCAGGCACCTTCCCATCACCACTCTGCCTTGCTTCAGTCTCAGCACTTTCCTGGCATCAGTGTTGCTCAACCTGTGACTCGTGGCCCTCTGAAATCTTGCAGTCCACTTTTGGGTTGTGACCCATGGGTTGAGAAAACGCTGCCCTATTCAAAACCCTCCCTGGCCTCCACCATTTATTGGTTTAGAGATGTCAGAGGAAATGCCTTCGACCGTTCTGTTCAGCAGCCATTAATAGATCTATCATCCATGAATTTTTCAGTCCCTTTTGGAACCTCGCTATGCCATCTTCTCCTGCTACCTCCTGTGGCAATGCATTCCACAAGTTAACTATGCTCTCAGTGGTCCCTGCTCATGGAAGCGCAGAAAGCATGAAAACGTATCAGCTATAAGAAGGGAATCAAATATTCCCCTTTGATAAATGTCTGCAAGTCTCTTATTAATTAATACTTGCACTGTAGTCACACTAAGAAGCTTCGGTTACAGTCCAGGATCCTATTGTGCAAGACACTGTACAAATGCAGGGAAAACAGTAATCCATGTCCTAAAGAGTTTCAAATCTAAGTATGAAACAGGTGACAGCAAGCAGACAGGGAGACAGTACTAGGTATCATGATGGGCAATGGTCTCCTCACAGCAGCAAACTCCACTGTTTAGTAGGCACATTGCTCTAAAGGCGATTTGGCAGGGAAAGATTCATCCCGTGTCCCCAGTTTGCCAGCTGATGTCTTTATTCCTTGTACATACTTTTATTATGGACTACAACATTTTAACTAAGGTTTTTCAACTGAGGTGTAGGTTGTCTTGGAGTTTGCTTACATATTAGCTAATAAGATCAGTATTGAATTTCTCAATCTTAAAACTCACCAGAAATTCACTTTAGGCTTACCCACTCCATTAATGATCCCACAACCATGCAAAAAAAACCTGGTACCTCTGTATGCAAGAAAGCCCAATGCTTTCTTTATATAAATGGCACCTCCTGCCCTATGGGCTGGAAAGAAGAGGGGAAGGGGATTAGCACTTTAAATTTAAGGGGATTTGATGCTATGCTGAGAGCCATCACAATGTGAATGAGACCTGTGAAGTAGCCTTCAAGGTCTCTAAGCATTTTACTTTGGGTGTTTGTTCCTGTTATTTGCTCAGCTAAAATCTTTTCTCGCTCTTTTTTTTTTAATCCCTTCCTCTACCTTCAGCCTTCCTCCTTCCCACTGCTTGATCCATGAGAAGTATATGGTGGAGCTGCAAGTTCTTATTCAGCAGCAAGACAGAGAAGAATACAGGTTTGTCCAAAGGCTGAAGGTTCACTGTCATTTCCACTAACTTTAAAGCTGGGGTAACTTCCTGTGACACCATGGAAATTGTTATTACAGTATGTTGTTGGCTCACTTCTGAGGGTTTGCACTGTGATTTAAAATAAGATATGTCCTAAGAACTTAGCTTTGAAATAAGTGGAATGAGAGGGGCCTCCTTTTGTCAAAATCAGTGCATCAAACTGTGAATGTGAATACAGTATAACCTCATAAATCCGGATATAAAAAATCCGGCACTTTTAAAAAATACACTACATCAGGGAGTAGTGGCGGCCGATCCTGGAGTACTGCAGGGAGAAGCTTGCATGCGGCAGCTGCTGTTGCCATCCACCACCCTGCACCTCTGCTCCACGTGTGGCCACTGTTCCAGGACCGGCTGCTACTAACCGGCCACTGCTCCGGTTTCAAAAATCCAGAAGCTCTAACCTACCTAGGATGGATGTCAGGCATTTCTGGTTTTGAGAATAATTTCACTTTGAGGGGAAAGGAAACATTTATTTGAGTTGAGGGGGAAAGGGAGGCAGTTTTTTAAGACAGATGTTTTTAAGACAACTGTTTTGCAGATGCCCAGTATTTTGGAATGTAGGACTCAGTGCTAGATATATGGATAATTAGCCAGAAAATGCAATTGCAGTTCTGGGATAAATCACTCGGGCATGATTGTTCATCCCTTGCATATATTGTTAATTGTTTTGAGCTTTGGTAAAACACAAGAGGTTCCTGAGATGTGGCTTGCCTTTAAGAGCTTTGAATATTATGTGTCAGTGCACCTTCAGTTTTCATTTCAAGACAAGGGAGAGGTGATAAGCAGAAGGACTGAATCTCTATCCAGAGCTTTCTACAGTCTTAACATTCTCTGAAGTGGCCAGTTACTAAACGTGATCTTTATTGAATAGCAAAAGCTTTTAGATGTAATGTGTAGTTCACGAGACTGACTCCCTGACATTTCCTATGCCCATTGATTTGCTGTGGGAGACCACTTAATATGAATGTTAGGATCAACTCTCATAGCTCTTGTTTTTGTTTCACTCTCCACTAGACTGTTTTATCGATGTCTTAAGAGTAAGAAGGATGGAAAGAGGTGGTGTGGAAGCATCCCTTGGCAGGTATGAATGGATCATTTATATCTGCTCATGAGAGCACGAGGTTGTTTCGTTGTCCACTCTGTAACTAATGCTTCCTTCAAGAGTTTCTAGGGTCTGGTGTGCAGTGCTCAGTATTTAGGGTGCAATCTTTCATGTTGGGGCCTGTCTTACAGGCTTGGGCAAAACCAGTTCTATTATATCATGGCATTGGGGATATTTTAGATTAGGAGAGGCTTGGGTTGAATCCCCATTTCTCATCCCAGAAACTAGGTGCTGTTGAGACCTAACCTAATCAGCAGGGATCCTGGTTTTCTCTGATTTAAAGAAAATCCCCAATTTTTGGATTTAAAAAAGTAACCCAAAATCCACATTTTTCTGAGATCAAAATGAAACACCACTAATATATTTTTATATATTAGTTATTTATATATATTAATGGTGTTTTATTTTTATCCCAGCAAAATGTGGATTTTGGGTTACTTTTTTTAATCAAAAAATTGGGGGAGAGAGAGGGGGTTATCAGAGAAAACCAGGATCGCTGCTAATGAGTCCCTAGGGAGGGATAGACAGGGTAGGAAAATTTCAGTGACTTCTACAATCAAAGGCACACAAGTGCTTGACTTAATTGGAGTTGTAGGAACGATGGCATTCATTGAGCCTGAGATTTTGTTTGAGTGGATTGGGGTAAAGTAAGGGGGGTGGACAGGATGTCAGATGCTTATTCTAGAATTAATTCTTTTATTGATATCTTGCAGAATCCAAAAACTTCCCAGTTGCCCACTGATTTGGGATGCCATCATGCACCAGCTCTACTCTGTAATCTCAATGGTCCACGAAATCCATTCAAAGTTCTGAACAAGAATTGTGAAGTGTCTTCTTGGAAACAAATAAATGAAGATACCACAGAAAAAAATACAGCAGGAGGAGGAAAACAGAAGGCAGAAAAAGCACAAGCATTAGATGCAAAGGAAAAGTTGACATCAGAATTTGTGAAAGGGAGAGAGCTGTCAGCAGAAATGAAGATTATGAAGAAACAATCTGGAGAGAAGAAGGCAGAAGCTGGGGAGGAAGCCTGTTCCCAAACTAAATCAAGTCAGCCTGAGACTCAGAAAGAGGGAAACCTTTCTTATGATGGACAGAAACATGGTACCTGCAAAGAGCCTGCAAAGTTTTCTAAGCATGTGGAGAAGGCGGCAAGTGCAACACTAGTGGAGGATGTCTTGTCTGGAGAAGGGAATAGAAAGCCTTTGTCTTCATGCCCTAAGAGTCAAAAGGCAGACGCTGCCCTTCTGAGAGAGGAACAGCTCCGAAAGGAATGCTCCATAGCCCATGAGGACAAATGGATAAAAGTTGAGGGACATGCTGGTGAGGAGATCTGTGAGAAGAACCTGACAGCTAGGCAGAGCGTGATTTCACAGAAGACTTCAACCACATCAGAGCCATCGACATCAGTATTCATGCCACCTGGAGGTCCTCCAGCACAGGCAGCACCACCAAAGTCAGGAATAGTGCCCAGGGTGGAGAAACGTAGTAGTGGACACTCTGGCACCAACGAAGATGAAGTTGTATTTGTTTCTCCCACGCTGGGGGAAAGCCAGGCTGATAGACCAAAGCTAGATGTGCAACAGGGGGGCATTCCTGCAAAAACGTCAGGGAGAAGTGAGCAAAATATTCTCTCCAGTTTCCCAGGACTTGAAATATCTTTGCCAAAGGGAGAAGCATTGGACTCCAAAGGCCTTCACAGCCACCTTCAAATCCAGCTGAAACAGAAGAAGGTCATTATTACTGTTGCATAACTTAATTTGGATCTTCCTGTGCTTGAGCCAGCTGTATGCTTCAGCTCTTTTGAGCAGCAGAATCAAAATGCTGTTAGAGTTTAGCTATTTGAAGTGCTCAGAGAATGGTGACCACTTCAGGGTTTTGAAAATCTAGGCCAGGCACCAGTCAGTCAGGTCTACATTAACTTGAAACTTTGTGAAAGAGCTTCTTTGAAGTAATCTGTCCCCTGGTTTAGGGGTACCTAGTCTATACTCATCTGAGACTGTTAGCAGCTTGCTTAGAACCCATGGGCTGCATCTAAATTCCAGCCAACCTCATGTTTAAAAAGAAAAAAAACCCAACATGGTAGCACTCTAGAAAACAACTCTTTTTTTTTAAAGACATCCTGGAAAATATTTGTGACTGACCTTAAAATTCCCTCTGGGATATAGAAAGTGAGATGAATCCTTTCAGATTTGTCGATCAATCAATCATCAGGACTAAGGTCCTTGACCTTGTAGTTTCATAGTAGGTAGGGTCAGAAGGGACCTGAGCAGATCATCAAGTCCGACCCCCAGCCATGGGCAGGAAAGAATGCTGGGGTCACCTCGACAGTGCATTTGTTTTGTCACATACAGATCAGAATAGTATGATAATTCTGATATGCAGTCTGGCATAATGGCAAAACCTTAAAGAATGTAGTCTGGACCCTGATTACTGAGCTGCAAGGAGCTTCAGGATTCCTTGGTTGCTTTTTTTCCACTATCTTTCAGAGCTTCTGACTCTGTCCTTCTCACCCTAAGGTGTAGTCATAGTTAACTTATTTTTGGTAAGTAGTGTCCAATGATTTATAAGTGTTCCACAGACTCCAGTGTGCTTAAGCTGTTTTTGGAAATCCTGATTTAGGTTAAAATGCAAACTCTTAGCCTGTAAGCCATGTGTTTTCACCCTCTGAGCTTTTGACTGCTGTGTGTCAAGAGTCTCCTGTTGGACCTCATAGTGAGCACAAAATGCATGGATTCTGGGTTTTGTTTTTCAGAGCACTTTGGCAGCAGTGAATGTTCAGGCCCTGCCAGATAAAGGTGAACGGTTACTAAAGCAAGTGCAGGATTTGGAAGCTGCACTCAGTACTCTCAATCTCTCGTCAGCAGAAAGTGAAGTGGAAGGTACGTGGTTTGGTCAGAATCTCTCAAAAAGTCTTTATAAATTCCATGTTAATAAAAAAATGTATTAATTTATACCTGACAAGGCTCCTTGGGTGAATTTGATATCTTTTATTAGACCAACCCAAATGGTTGGAGAATAGTTATTAAGCAAGCTTTCAGGTTCAAAAACCCTTCGTCAGGCTAAGGAAGCTTCAGCAGTTGGTGTGTGCTCTTCCCTCCCCTGTTTGCATTTAGAATAAGGCCTTCCACTAAAAAAATATTGTGGTTAGAGCCCAGAACTTGACAGGGCTTCTATTTTAGCTCTGCCACTAACTTTGCTGGGTGCCTGGGTCAGTCGCATGAACTGTCAATGTCTGAAAACTGATCAGTATTACATGGTCCAACTTTCTTTGTCTCTCAGATTAAAATCTTGCCCGGTATAGAAGGTATTTTACATTTATTTTAACTGCTATGTTCAATGTACTGTCTTGAGCAGATATGTCTTAAATTTCCTTGCAATCCTTAATAGGATTCCTCAATCAGATTAAATTTAATGCCTAAAATAGATATGGATGTCTAGTTAATGTTATTGGCATATGCTGTCACCCCCTCCAGGCCTGCCTCATTCACAAGTGATTAATATATTTTAACTAATGTTGATGAATAGAACTGAGTGGACAGCTTCAGAAACTGAATTTCTCCAGCTCAGAGGCAATAGCAGGGGAAATTTCCTCTACTTATCTCTAGGCAGTGAGTAGAGAAGGAAGGAAAAGGTAGTTGAGACTCACGGACTCGTTCGTTCATAGACAAATGTGTTAAAACTGTTGAGCTATTCTGTACCACGGACAAATCCTCTGGGGAAAGAACTGAGATTCACTAACATGTCCCTACTAAGCTATTGAATGAAAATGTTTGGTGCCTTCTCTGTTGGGCTGTACCAGAGCTGACCATTATCAGTCCTCTGACCTTCACTGTTTTTCTTCCCAACCAGAGAACACCAGGGACAGCAAAAACCATGATGAACCGCTATCCAACACATCCAGCAGCCCAGGCACTGAACCAACAAATATTATGCAGCTGAAAAAACAGCAGCCATTTCAAGATCCCTTTGCTGCCTCTTCTCTGGGGTTGCATTGCCGTGGCCCAGTTCCCTCCCTGGGGTCCAGCAAATACTATGGTCATGTTTATCGAGGTAAAGTTGTACAAGAAAAAGTAACTAGAATTTGCAAATGGAACAAAAATACTTTGAACTCTGTGGGTGAATGAGAATTTCCAGTTACTTTCTTCTGTCGTCACTTTGTGCAAGGTGTCTTGGGGAGTAATTTCTGGAAGAAGAAAGGTCTGGTATATCAGAGACTTGGAAGCTTTGCTCAGTGATAGGTTTTATTAGCAGCTTTGCAGATTTTAATCTAAAAAAAAACCCAACAGTTCAGATCCTAGCACGTAATTCTCAGTCTTGACTTAAGCGTAGAGCTCTCTTAGTGAATGTATGACATAAACCCAGGGAGCGGAGTTGATCTTGGGGTTTGCCATGTCCATGCATAGATATTTTCCTGAATTAGTTTTAAAACTATCATGTTTGCTATCTATTTACAGCTAATGTTAAGTTAATGTGCAATTTTATTATTTATTGTTGTTGTCCGTATGTGCCACAGTTTAGGCTTTGTTTAGTTAGGTGTTAAACAGTGCCCTCTCTCCCCCTTCCTCCCCACCCCCCCCACAAGGCAATGGCTCTCTGCATTCCAGGTTAGATACATAGATTGTTGCCAAATCAGGGAAGCAATTGCTTCCCTGAGAAGTGTATCCAGAACCAGGATATATATTAACTATCTAGGAATGAGAAGAATGCCAGAAACCTAAACAATAAGATGGTTCAAGAGGTATCTGTTGGTGAACCACTTTGTTATAGCAGCCATAACATTCCAGTGGGAGGGAGTAAGTCAGATAAGTCCATCATGCCAAATACAACTTCAAGAAGGAAAACTGCACAAAAATGAAGTAGTTAGAAAGAAGGTTGAAGGAGCAGTCAAAACTAAGAAACTTACAGGCAGCTTAGACTCTATTTAAAAATAAAAATTTAGAAGCTCACCAAAAGTGTATACCACAAGTCAAAAAGAGTGCCCGGTGGGCTAATAAAACCCCTGCATGGTTTAATAGCAGTGTTAAGGAGGCCATTCAAGGTAGAAAGGCATCCTTCAAAAAATGGAAGGCTTGCCCAAATGAGGAAAACAGGAAAGCTCTAAAATTCTGGCAGGTCAACTGTAAAAGCAAACTCAGGCAAACCAAAAAAGAATTTAAGAAGTGGCTAGCAAGAGATGCTAATGTTAATATAAGTTGTTTTTTTTTTCCAAATACAGAAGCTGGAAGCCAGCTAGAAAATTGGTGGGACCATTAGGTGACCAGGGTGTATAAAAGATGTATTCAGGGATGATAAGACCATAGTTGAGAAACTAAATTAATTCTTTGCATCAGTATTTACCACAGAACACTGGGAAAATTCCTGTGCCAGATCAGTTCTTTCTAGTAGATGGGTCTGAAGACTTGGACTGCACTGATATGACAATAAAGGAAGTTTTAAAACAAACGACATACTTATAAGTCAGCAGGGCCAGGTGGCATTCACCTCAAAGTTCTGAAGGAGCTTACAAGTGAAATTGCAGAACTGCCAGTAATACTGTGTAACCTATTGTTAAAAACAGCCTCTGTGCCCGTGAATATAATTCCCATCTTCACAAAAGGCTCCAGAGGTGATCTTGCGAACTACAGACCAGTGAGTCTCATCCATCCCTGGCAAGTTGGTAGAATCTATAATAAAGAATAAAATCAGCAGTCATGTGGACAAATATGGTCCACTGGGGAAGAACCAACATAGTTTTTGTAAAGGGAAGTTCTGCATTCTTTGAGGGTGTTAACAAGCACCTGGAGAAGTGGGATCTAGTTGACAGTAATACATATTTGGACTTTCAAAAAGTTTTTGACAAGTTTCTTCACCAGAGACTAAAAAAACTGCATTGCAACAGGATTGGAGGGGAGTTGTTTCTTGGACTGAGATCTGGTTAAAAGATAGGAAGCAAAGCATGGGACTAAATGGTCACTTTTCAAGATGGAGGGCAGTCAAACATGGGGGCCAGCAGGGGTCTGTGCTAGGCCCTATTTCGTTCAATATTTTTATCAATGTTCTGGAAATGGGGGTGCACAGTGAAATCTCCATGCACATGGCCCCAGGCAGCCCGAGAGCAGCGGGGCTGCGCAGAAGAGCTGCTTAGCGGTGCAAGCTCTGCACTGCCCTAGCAACGTGCCTCCTGCGCGTGGGGCTGCTTTGAGGGATGCAACCCTGTGCCACTGCCCTCGCTGCAGCGCTGCGCACAGGAGGCACTTTGCCAGGGCAGCAGGGAACTCCCAGCAGGGAGCAGCTTCTTTTCATGGCCCCAGTGTGCCGTGCCGCACCAGGTCATGCCAGCCAGGCTGCAGAGGCTCCAGGGGAAGGCAGCAGGGTGAGAGCCTGCACCCACAGCCTGTGCTTGCCTTGTGCACAGAGCTGGGGGGCATGGGTCCTGCCACCCCCCTTGGGAGTACGTGCCGCAGTGGGGAGCCAGCCCCACCTCCTGGACAAGCCGCCTG
>NW_005842379.1:337021-349451 GCF_000455745.1 Alligator sinensis
GCAGGCTAGAACTGTGCCAGCCTGCAGGGAGCTCATTGCAGAACTGGAAAATCCGCAGGTTTCTCTGGTAAAACAAGAAATCCGTGTTTGCCTCTGGCAAAAGGTAAAATCCCCTGTTTACCATTTTTCTGTGGGAAATGGAAAACCTGGATTCCTGGTTATGACTCGGGGGAGGGGGGGGGGGCGACCTTGGAGTCATTTTAGCTTGTTCTCTAAAAAAGGCATTTGATTGCCTCTGCACACTGAGCGAAAGAGCCAATAAAATGCTGGACATCATTAAGAATAGAATAGAAAACAAAACATGGAACATCATCATGCCATTATACAAATCTATGGTGTACCTACATCTTGAATACTATGTGAAGTTCTGGTCCTCACATCTCCAAAAGGATGTACTAGAGCTAGAAAAGGTACAGAGAAGGCCACCAAAATAAACTGGGGCATGGAACAGTTCCCATACCAGGAGAGGCTAAAAAGGCTACAACTTATCAGTTTGAAAAGAAGGCTAAAGTAGGATATGATGGAGAACTATAAAATCACGAGGAGTGTGGACTGAGGATACGGGTTACTGTTGTTTACCAGGACCCAAAATACTAGGGGGCACTTGATGAAATGAGTAGGTGACAGGTTTAAAACTAAAAACTTTTATGCAACATGTAGTTTACTTAGGGAATTCATTACCCCAGGAGGTGGTGGAGGCAGATGGCATGACCTGGTTCAAAAAGAGACTGAAAATAAATTCATGCATGATGGATCTATTAGTGACTATTGAACAGAATGGGTTAGAGATGCCAGAGAAAGCATCCCAAACCAAAAATGGTGGATGCCAAGGAGGGTATTGAATAAGGGATAGATGGTTCAATCCCTTCTCTCTATCTTCCATTTCTGCCACTGTTGGAGACCAGAATACTGGGCTAGATGGACCAGTGGTGTGACACAGTTATGTTTTTATGAGAAGTTTTAGCCTCGCATAAAAGCAAGTACATTCTAAAGAGACGGGCTTTTCTATGGGGAAATTCAGACTGCCAGGCAGAAAGCAATGATCTAGAGCAGGGGAGTCACATATGGCCAACAGAGGTGGGTCATCCAGCCTGTGGTGCTTTGCTTGGACTGGACAATCCGCCTCTGGCCTGTGGGGCTTCTCACCATGGCAGCCACAACTGCTGTGTCAGTGTGGCCAGCCTCCCCTTGGCTATGTTTAGCTGCCACCAAATTTCTGAGTTTCAGTTGCTGTTTGGAACACACATCACCAGTGGTGTTAAGCAGTGACACCCTTAACCTCCACATGCTGGCCCCTCCAACACAGTGACTCTGGCAGCCCCAGCAGGAAGCCCCGTGGGCCAAATGTGGAGATGTGTTCTCTGGCCTGTGAGAAGCCCAATGCAAATGTTTGATGCCCTTGATCTCGGGAGCTCATGTGCTCCCCTGACACTGGATAGAATAGCAAAGATGGAGGTGGGTGGGGAATGGTTTGCAGGTGTTTAGGAGATAGTTGTTTGGAAAAAAAGTTGTCTTGAAATCCCTCTTGCCTTACGGAGAATCCTGGTCTCCAGCAGGAAGCCCAGCTCTAGAAACACTGAGAAGACTCTGAAGGATTGTGTTATGATTGGTTTTATTTACCTTCCTGATTTCTTGTAGTAAAGATGATTTTAGTCATTAATTTCAGGCTTGCTTCTTTCTGACAAACCAAGTTTGAGATCCCTGGGGCTAGCAAAGTTTCCCCCCACTGGAGCTGCAAAATCTGGTCTGAGACTGGTGAAAAGTGACTTTAGGGGCAAATACTTGTAGACAAGGAGCAGAGCAGTGGGAAGAAAGCTGGGGTTCTGGGCAAACTCCAACAGCGGTTTGTCACAGTATATTTGATCAGCTGTGCCAACTGTGAAACTACCAGCCCCACATTGCCCAGAGGGGTTGGTTGGTGTGACCAGCTATACAAACTCCTGTTTGTTACCACATTGCACCGCTTCTCTTGGTGTCTGCATGCACGCATTCCCTAAGCCTGTTTGCACCAAGTAGTTCTGTAAACATTATTCACTGACTGATGCTTTTTGTTAGTAAATTCCAGTATGCAAAACCTGTATGGGGGCAGAATGACTGAAGATCGGATGAAGGCTGTGCGTGACGCCACAAGTGATGCCATTGACCATCTCTATAAATCTCTGGAATCTTGCCCCACAGAGGAGACAGTTGCCGCTGATCCATCTGGGCTAAGGGTGAGTAGGCCAGAAGTGAAAGCATTGCTCAGCCGAGCTTTCAGTGTTTCTTGGGATCACTACTATGGAACATAATCCCAATGATGATGATACTAAAAGATGGGTGATACTTGCATGTTGCCATTTCCTAGACAAATGTCCTGCCGTACAGTAGGCCCAGTTTCATTTAAGTCAAGACAAACACCAGTTTAAGACAGAATAGGAATAGGTTCCAAATTGCACAGAAACTCACCTGGTGCCTAGTAAGCACATGTCTAGATAGTTGAATAAGCTGTTGAAACAAGTGATGTTGGGCTCGTAAAAGACTTATTGAATTTTTCTGTAATTGTGAGGCATTTAATTTTTTTTCCAGATTGCAAGTGTGTGTATGAAACTTTACTGCAATTTGGTTTGTTTTGTAGCAGTTGCAGTCTCTCACTGTAGCAAAAAGGCAGATTCTGAAGTAAGATTCTGCAGATGTGGGTGTTAATTTTGGAAGAGAACGGAGAGGCAGGGGCTGAGCAGACAGTAATACTAAAATAGAACTTGCTAAACTGGACAGTTTGCTGAGCAGACAGTTGTACTAAAATAGAACTTGCTAAACTGGACAGTTTGACCATGAGAACAGGTCATGTCCAACTCGGCATGTCTTTGAATGGCATTTATTTTACCTCTAGGTCTCATTGCTGGTGCATCAGAAGCAGGCCCTGGCATGGTTACTCTGGAGGGAGAGCCAGCGACCATGTGGAGGAATTCTGGGTAAGCATATTGATGTAGTGCGTCCTTCCAGAGTGAATTAATACTGTCAAAAACCTGCACGACACTGTGGTGGCAATGATGATGCCCATTTGTAGTCAGAATCCATCTCCTGGTAAATGCTGTTTTCTTTCTTTCCTAAGGAAATATAATAGCTACCCCTTGACCCAAATCACTGGTTGCGGTGCTAAGTCCTTTCAAGTTTAGCAAGTATCCTAGTTTGTTACATGTGAGGTAGGGGGGGCTCAGAATGCATTTGAGCTATGTAGACTCATTCCATCAGGTAGTCTTGATTCTTCTATTTTTTTTTCCTCTTTTCAGCGGATGACATGGGCTTGGGGAAGACCCTAACAATGATTGCACTCATTCTGACCCAGAAAAATCAAGCGAAGGGGGAAGGAAAGGAGAAGAAATTAGAAATGTGGCTGTCTAGACATGGTATAGAACATCTTTGCTGTAAAGCATTTCCATCTCCTCAAAGTTGTGGGCTGACAGAGGTGGTCTTTGTATCAGCAGTGTGCTTAATGTGGTATGTGGATGGCCAAGGGCTGTTCCACAGAAGTCCACAATATGGCAGCTCCAAACTTGGCTCAAAAGGCAGACCTGTAGAAAGCATGTAGTGGGACCACAGTGCTCCACTCAATTTATAGGTACCATCTAGTTAGGATATCAACAAATTACAGCAAGTAAAGGAAAGCTAGGACAGAAAACACTTTCCCAAATAAACACTTTTGTCTCTGACCCACTAATGCAACAACCAGGCTTCAACCTTCCACAGAGCATTTGGACAGCCCTTAATTGGATGTGCGCTGGACATGACCGGTGTGGCCCCCTGATATACAAGTGGCCCCTGAAAACCTCGCCTGGCTGTGACTGTGGAAACCCAAACCAAACCATGGAGCATATAATAACATCCTGCCCCAGATACAAGTTTGAGGGCAACATCCTGGAGTTAGACTCACTATCCACCAAGGCATTAATCTGGTTGGGGAATTTGGAATTAAAACTGTGATGAAAGCTCTTGTTCCTAAAGCCATACGAAAGAAAGAAAGCAAGTTAAGAAGGCAGTGACTTACCACGTGTTGAATGCCCTGTGGTAACTGCCTGTGTACCTGTGCTTACTCCTTGGTAAATGACAGCTAAGCTGCAGTAACTTAGGTCTTGGTAATTGATATAAAAATTCATGATCATAAAGCACTTTTAATGTGAAACACTGAAAGACCAACATTTTTAGCTATTGATTTTATTGGAAAGGTGTTGTATACAAACTTCTTGTTACCACTGAACAGCAGCCAAGATTGTCAAGCACCTTCAAAATAAGCTGATGTTTTACATCACTTTTTATGGAGGAGTGGTGCTTTTAGTGTTCATACAGGCTTTCTCCAGAAAATGTACAACCCCAGGAGTACATTAAAATACTGGAATGCTGGAAAACACAAATCTGTCTTGCAGACTTGTGCCAATAGCAACAACAGGCCTGCTTTAGCAGGGTTGCAGCAACTGGGTAGGGACTTCTACCTCTTACTGTACTGCTTCCACCCCTTACTGTACTGCTGCTGATTAATTTCCTCTTCTGATCTTTCTGTTTAAGATTCCCCTGTTGAGCTGTCCCATGGCACTTTAATCATTTGTCCTGCATCCCTGCTCCATCACTGGAAAAAAGAGATTGAGAGGCATGTAACTAGTGGCAAACTGAGGATCTATCTGTACCACGGACCTAACCGAAGCAAAGATATAGCAGTGTAAGTACAAAGCCATGACTGTTCTGCAACAGAAGCAGCATGTTTATGCTGAGTAGCAGGAGGCTCTTTGTGTCAGAGTAGAAAAGGAGCTTGGCTCTAGCTCACATGTTGATGCTCCTGAATCTTAAGGCATGTGATACAATCTCACCCTCACCTCTTGTTGGCAATGGCTGTCAGTAGTGGCTGACATCTTCACTTACACTGTCAACAGCTCAGTCATTAGAGTGGAAGGCTCCAAACAGTTTCCAGCTCTGTTGAAGAAAAGTGATTTTAAGTTTAAGCAGGGGCCTTAGAGTTGAGGGATCTGGGTTTTCTATCACTGACTTGCCACATTATCTGCCTCTTCCTCCATTTCTCTGCTTTCCTTATGTCTGCAATGAGAATAATTCTTGCCTGTTTCAGTAGGCTGTTATGCCTATCTCTGTAAAGCACTAGAACTCCACAGATATCATACACCTTTCTGCTGCCCTCTATTTCATGACTTATTTTTGGGCCTGCTGGAGTTTAGTGGTCAGTAGGAAATGTACCAGCTCTTGCCTAACTGCCCCAACTTATAAATTCTCACGTGCTGGCTCTGTCTGTTGTACAAAGCAGATTCTCCACCCTCATCAGTTTCTCTTCTTTTTGTGCAGACTATCCAAATATGACATAGTTGTCACCACCTACGGCCTTATCTCCAAGGAAGTGCCCACAAAAAAGGAAGAGGGAGAGGTCCCTGCAGAGTACCACAGTGTGGAGGTAAGAAGCATGCTTTTGGGGTGGGGACTGCTTTCTAGGGGGGAGGGGGGATCCTAGAAGTAACATAACCCATCTGTAACAGGATGCAGGCTTGCAGCCTGGAGCAGTTAGCCAGCCGGTAACCAGCCGCGTGCCTAAAGGGCTGCAGCTAGCTCAGTTAGATAGTAAGAGGGGAAGTTGACTGGCTGACCTGAAAATAAAAGGGGACAGGAAGAGGAAGTGAGAGAGGATTTTGAGGGGGAAGTGTTTGCCTGGAGAAGCAGGTCTCTCCAAGGAAGAGAGCACAGGGTGAGAACTAATCCATGCTTGTGGGTGTTCATTGTGAACTGTTTATTTTCTCTGTTGTGCTCTGTGGTGTGGATTAACCCAGGGCTTGAAGTTTATATTGGATTGTTTGTATTTTCTACTGTGCTCTGTGGTGCAGAAAAACCCAGGGCGGTATCACCTGTGTTGTGAAGCCCAGAGAAAGATTGTGGCTGGGACCAGATAAGGAGAGTTAGTTTGAGGGTTCAAGGACTGATTTGAGTCTGGCAGGGTAGCCAGATGATCCACTACACCAGCATTTCTCAACCCATGGATTGCGAACCAAAAGTGGGTTGCAAGATTATATGAAAGGATCATGAACAAACTTTTTGGCGTCTCCTTTAAAGGAGAAAAACATAGGAAACTGCATCTTTTCCCTTATAAGCTGTCAGAGTTCCAGCCTGCAAGGGGCTGCTTGGGGACCCCCATGCTCCCCCCCATTCTCATGCCCCACACACCCACCTCCTGTCCCATCTACTTGGGGCCTGAGGGCAGGGGCACTGGGTCAGGACTGGCCATCAGTGTTTACAAATGGGTCCTGATACAAAAAAGGTTGAAAACCACTGTGCTACACCATCCTTGTTACAGGTAACACCCAACTGTGCTGTAAGTGAAGCATGAGAGAGAAAATTATTGTTCTTTTTCAGTCCCCTGTGGTTATTTTTAGAGATTTGTTCAAACAGGAGAAGCTGAGTGAGAGAGAGCTTGCAGTCAAATGCACATGGAAAACATGGAAAAATTGTCCTTCCTAAACTTGTTACCAGAGTCTGAAGCTTTTCTTTTAGCCATAGTAGATCTGTAATTTTCACACACCACTGCAACTAAGTTGAGTTGTCCTTTTAAAATAAGAAGCAGCATGCACAAGCAGTAGAATCTCCTCTTTGTTTCCTTTACCCACTCAGGCACCTTGTGAGCTGTTAAAATATGAATCTCTTTAGTTCTGAATCTTCCTAAACTCTGACACTGGGACCATTTAAATGCTGTTTCCCAAAAAAGGATGGAGAGCAGCATCCATGCCAGAGTGAAAGCCAGTGCAACTTTTAGTTGACCATATAGCACAGATCAGGGGTGGCCAAAGCACAGCATGCATGCCACAAGTGGCATGGGCATCTGTTGCATTATTAAGCTCCAGGTGCTTAATAATGAGAGAGACTGGAATGGAAGCAGGGAACTGGAGCCCCTGGCTGCATGGAGTAGAGCAGGAGCTGGACACTGTGGCAAGAGGAGGTATTGGGTGTCACTGCCAACAGCCAAATTAGTCCTTCCTAGGATCTGAAGTTTCTGCAGAATTCAAGGTGTTGGATCCCTGCTTGCCAGATAACCCTTCCCTGGCCCCACAACCAGTGCAGTTAACAGGGTTAACTATTTTAGCTCTTGGTGGTGACATGTCTCTTGCCTCAGCATCCTGCCTCCACCCCAGTCTGAACAGTTGGAGGCTTAACCTCCCCCCTCCCCTCCCTGAAATCCCAGGAACCTGGGGAGACCAGGGTTAGAGGGATACTTGGGGAGAGGTAGGGCTTAATTTGGGATACACCTGCCAAAAAGGTTATCCCCCACTGGCATAGATAGAAATGCATCTTGGCTCCCTGGGTGTGCCTGCATATTGTAATTTTATCCCTTATCTGTGTACAAGGGGCCTACTTATGGTTTTAGCAATACCTGGTCCTGGTGTTATGCAAGTGTATTGTGCCCATGTTTAAAGTGGTTAGATTAGTCCTTTTAGCTGTGCATTACATTAATCCATTATCGCAACCAGGCAAAACTCTACTTATTTGACATCAATATTTGTCATGCAGAACATTAAAATAGGATCCCTAAGAATAATGAAAAAAATCTGAATTTTAAAGGGCAGGCACATGTGTGTTTAATCTCTGGGCTGGTAAAATTTCTGGACAGTTTTGCAGGGCTGCTACATTCAAATAACAAGTGTTCCCAATAAAGCAATGAGAAGAGACCCAAAATAGAAGTGACATGGAAGCTAGGGACCCACATGAAAATTTCTGGGGCTTTCAACCAAGGAAAGACTTCCTTCTAAAAATACCTAGCAACTCATGGCTCTCCAGGATGTTTGCTTTTCCCAATCGTGGCCTTACCCTGGTTTATAAATCTATGTCTGCTTTCTTATCCAGGATACATCATCTCCCTGTTCCTCTCTGCTCCGCATTACCTGGGCTCGGATTATACTGGATGAGGCCCACAATATCAAGAACCCCAAAGCGCAGACCTCTTTAGCTTTGTGCAGGCTGAGAGCTAATGCAAGATGGGCTGTCACCGGAACACCGATCCAGAACAATCTGCTGGATATGTACTCACTGCTGAGGTGAGCTGACCCATTGTAAGGCAAAAAAATATGCTCTTGGTATCTTGAGCACAGTGTCAGCATCCTCTAGCCATCTTAAACCTTGGGACCTCATGTAAAGTAATTTTGGTATCTCTATCCAGCAATTCTTCAGCAATCCAATATAACCTAACCTACAGGAGTGTGGCCTTCTCATAGGGACAAGTTCTGGTTAGGCCAATAGTTATCTCAGTTCTTCCAGTTCTTGGCATTAGTTTTTCAGCTGCAGTAGTAGTCTACAAGTCTATAATGTCTCTGCACTCTGGGCCCTTGACTTATTGCTTGTAGCTATTCTGTTTTCATAAGGTAGAGAGGAGGGTACATCCACTCCATATATCTTAGCGTTGAACTGTCCATGGCACAGAGCTTAATTAATACATCTGTTCACTTTGCAGTCATTATTTCTCTCCTGTGGCATTGTTAGGACTTAGTTAGGAATAAGAATTTTATTCAAGTTACAGTGCCTTCCCACAAATGGGTTATAAACATAAATAGGCTTCCCTTCCTCCTCCCCCTCCTCCTACCCTTACCCCTTCCTTTCTCATTTTGGTTTGTTTTAGCATGATAAAAAATCTGATTTCATTCCTGAGTTTACCTTTAAGTTCCAGAAGGAACTCCCCATTCCCTGATTGCTTAAATTTGAGGTGACTAGGTGATTTTTGAGATATAGGAGTGGGATCATTAAGATGTATTGCCTTTTGGCAAATGTTGATGGTTTTTGTCCGACCATATATTAAAGCTGTTCAGAAATACAGCAGTGAAGATGAACTTGAGAGCAAAGTGAACTGCCTGTAGTGCCACAGGGAGTAAGATCTGCAGTTTATATTTTAGTATACAGAGATGTGCTATTACTTCTGTGGTTTCTTGTTCTGAGGAACTTTCCTCTTAATAGATTATAAGGTTGGATTGGAAATCTGTGGTTTTGGATGGGAAGAAGGAATCCAGTTCAGTTCTTTTCTTCTCCAACTGCCCTGCAGTTGGTATTGACTAGTTCTTCCTCAACTTCCCTGTGCCTACAGGTTCCTGCGTTGCTCTCCCTTTGATGAATTCAAGGTGTGGAAGTACCAAGTTGATAACGGTACAGTGAAAGGAGGAGAGAGACTGAGTATCTTAACCAGGAACCTCTTATTGCGGCGAACTAAGGACCAGCTAGACTCAACTGGCAAACCTCTGGTAATGCTTTCTTTCTGCTCCACAACATTTGGAAAAAGGCAACTATCCAAATATGTCAGTGTCCTCCCTGCAGCAATCAAATGATAGTTTTCTTCCTATAGAGGCTTGTCATAAATATAATTCGGTTTCTCTCTGTTCTGTAGTCCAGGAAGCAAGACTAAGGTTGTTTTTTTTTCCCTTTAGTTAGTAGGCTTGTTTTCTTGTCAGGGGAAAGCTATCCAGCTTCCTGAGCTGCTACATGCAGCTGAACTTGATTAGGAAAGCAATACTAAATGTCTTCAAGGCAGAGAAGAAAAATTTGAATTAATTCCATTTGTATATCCCTTTAATGGGCACTTCAGAACAGTAAATACACTGAGAACAGAATCGTATTGTATTGCATTGAGAATACATTGAGAACAGAAATCATTGTATGCGCCATCTTTTGATCCAGGCTTGCATGCGTTTTAGGTTTTTAACAGTGCAGCACCAAAGACAATTTTATAAGAGAACATAAAACTGTAGAGAGCAATCCATTCTGTTTAGTAAATGATAGATTACCACAGTATTCAGCACCCCTTCATAAACAGAGGCACATACCACTGCTGTGTGAATAGCTTATAGTTTCCAGTAGTTGAGTGGAGAACTAGGTAGCTGCTTTTTTCAACACAAAAAATCAATGCCATGTGGTTGAGAGGCAGGGTCTAATATTGGTTGTCTGTTTGCCTTTTTTTCTAACGGTTGCTGTCATTTCCTTTTTGCCTAGGTGTTAGCCAGGCAGAGCTTAACAGCTGTCTAGTCAGGTAGTCTGTGTCATAGTTTCTTTAGGATGTTTAAGCCTCCCAGAAAAAAAGACCATCTCCTGGACCTGTGTGATACTGTGTTAACTCTTGGAACCAAATGTGGTACTGTCCTGTCATTGGGAAGCACTTTGTTTTGAACTGCAGAGCTGAGGGAGAAACCAGTCTCAAGTCTAGATAAAGAAAACTATCAAATGTCATATTTCTTTCAGTGCAAGATATAGCAAATGAGACCTTTCTAGCTCCCCATGTTGCCAACTCCTGGCTGTCCTTGAGAGTCTTAAGTTTGTCAATGTTTTTTCTTTAAGCCCTTCCTTCTGTTATTGCACAAGCCTCAGCTTTCCTCTTTTTTTTTTTTTTTAAAGTAAGTTTCCAGCCTTCATGGACATAATAAAAAGCTTGAAAAATATGCACTACTTACCCTAGAGACAAAAAAATGCTCCAACTTTATTTTGCTTGGTCTTAATTTCACAATTTGGAGACCTAGGACTCGTTGGGGTTTTTTTTCTTCTTTTGAACATTTCTATTGCCAGTGCTGAGTGTTCACTCTTAAACTGGCTATGTCTTAAATGGAGAACACCAGAGAAGTGGGAATTGGAGAGGATAAGCTGCAGGAGCCTGGTGTGCAGGTTGCATAGAGTGTCCAAACATGGAGTTAGGTTTGGCTTGGTGCCTGAAACAAGACACACTTGGTGATTTCTAGCAAGTCGTAAATACTTGCTCTGGCAGTTGGATCTGTAGGGAAGGGGTTGGTGATGTACATTTGGGCCACAGGGGTATCTGCCCAATAATGTTGATTATGGCCACTCAAACTTGAATACAGTACATGCCCCCAGGTGCGGGGTAAGAGGGTAGATGCTCAAATAGACCCTCTCTCTGTCAGCTTTGTTTATTCTTTGCTATAGCCAGAGAGATAGAAGGCCCAAGGCCAGCAGGAAACACCTTCCACATGGTTTGACTGCCTTAAACTTTTGTGATTTCTTTTCTAAGATTAAATTGGACAAGAAATCTGCCTCAGTCCTAACAGTCTTGACTGTTTTTAAAATACAGGGTTGTCCTTCCAGGCTGCCACCTTGGTTTTCTGCCTTGAGTCTTGAACAATGTGAGGAGGTGGCTTGGTAAACTCCAACACCTTGAAATCTCTTAGGCCTCCAACCTAAAGCAGCATGAAGGATTTCCTTCCTTGGGAGGGCACTAAGTATATTGCTCCTCCCCAGGACTCCTAAATCATCAGGCAGGGTGGACCAAGAGTCAAGCATGCTGCGTGCTGTCTGCAGCAATAGAGTATTGCACACTTCTTGGTTGATGTGGGGGCTGACAAAGCTTCTGGGGTCTCCTTTCTGAATTCTTCATACTGTATATGGCTGGCTGACTGTGTGCGCTTTTGTTCTAGGTATCTCTGCCTCAGCGCCATGCTCAGCTGCACCAGTTAAAACTCTCTGAAGATGAGCAGTCTGTGTACAATGTGCTTTTTGCAAGATCAAGGTATAAAAGTGGTAGATGGAAAACACTCCCATCCTTTCACAGCAAAATTAAAACAACAGCTAGGAATCTGCTTATGCTAAATATGGGCCACTTTTTTGACACATTCTGCTTTCTCAATAGTTTTTTCTCCTCTCTGGCTCAGTCTGCTATACTTTTTGGAATCCTTGCTATTGCACTCCCATCAGTGTTTCCACAGGCAAGAGCATGATCAGTAGTGTGAATGAGCAACAGATGTATTTTACTTCCATTTTGTCTAGAGATTTAGTGGTAAAAACTTTGCCTCTTTCTACTAATGTTCTCAATGGTCGTAATGCAATGATGGGTGATTTTCTAGAAATAGTCTGATGAAGACTATGATTCTTGGATTGCCACAGCTCTTCTGGTAATATCCCACTCTTGCTCACTCAGCTCAACTCATTTCGGATCTCTGCTTATGCTCTGGATGTTTTCTATTATTTGTTCTCATTTGTAGGACAGCAGCCATGTGAGACTCCTTCACGAGCCTCCAAAGAATTTATTTCTTAAAAAGCTATTTTTTCTCCCTTCACAGTGTTTATCTCTGCTACTGCTCTTCCTCTGCTGGGCTGCTGCTTACAAAAGCTGTACACGTTTACCTTTTTAAATCTTTATTCAGTCAGTCCCTTTAACTCCCAAAGCAGCTTTGCTTCTGGGCATGTAATGCTCACATTAATTTGCATCAGCATACCACAAAGCATCTCCTTTCTGCCCTTTCTGAGGGCTCTGGGTATGCAACCCAAAACTTCACTGGCATTTTGGTCATTGTGTACTACACACCCATGTCTGACTTGTTCCCTTGTCACTTTAAGCATCATTGTTATCCAGTCCTTCTCTCTGAGTATCTTTCTCCAGACGCTCGCTTGAATTTTGCCCAGGATATTATCAGGAGGCCTCAGGTTCCTGCTG
>NW_005842379.1:349482-352004 GCF_000455745.1 Alligator sinensis
GGCTATTTTTATTGTGCAATTTCTCCCCCTATACCAGTGTCGGGCAATTTTTTTGGGTGGGGGGCCACTTAAAGAGTTCTGGTGAGCTGTCGGCCACATGGGTAGCACCTTGACAGGTGCCCTTTCCCCTGGTTGCCATCTTGGGCCCAGAAGTCCCACCCCCACCAACCCCTGACCTTTGGCACTGGAAGCCCCCTCCTTTGCCCCCACATTCCCTGAAATACTCCTTTGGGGGGCAGGGGCTTGCCATCTTGGAGCCAGAAAGAAACCAAATCATACACTAAAAGTCAAACATTAGAACATACTTTAATTTTATTGCAAAAAATATTTGTCATGATTTGTCTTTGCATAGTGTATATAGAGGTGATTGCATAATAATTCTATATATGTAAAAGCCAATGTGTGTAACGCTTTATTCGCACTCTGATTGGCTGTCTCAGCAGCCAATCAGAGTGCAAATACAGCGTTATGTACAGCAGGAAGCAGAGTGCCACCATGACAGCAGGGGGTGGGGAATGGGGTCAGGGCTGCTGTGGTGCTGGGGAGCAGCCCTGAACCCAAACTGCCGGGGGGGAACGGGGTTGGGCCTGAAGCAACAGGGGAAGGGAATGGGGTCAAGCTCCAATGGTGGGGGGGGGGGCCAGACTCTGTCCCTGCCGGCCCTGGACCTCTGTCCCCACCCACCCTGCCTCCCCCTGGCAGGCAGTGGTGACAGTGGATAGGCCAGTGGTGCTGGCCCCGGTCCTGCAGGTGGTGGTGATGGAGCTGACCGATGGGGGACAGGGCCAGCAGACGAAAGCAGAGACCGCCTGGCCCCAGCCCTGAAGCGGCAGGGGGCAGAGAGGGAGCGGGCCTGGCCCCAAAGGTGGGGGTGGGGCAGGGCCAGATGCAGAATCTGCTGCCGCCCTCCCCTCCCCCCCTGTCATTCTTGACGGGCAATTGGCTAGTTCAAAAATAAATTCTTAGCCTTGTATATTAGTGGGGGGTGTATGTGTGTATGTATGTATGTATGGTGGGGTGCGGAGGGGTTGTGGGGGGATTGTGAGAGGGTGTGGCCTTGTATGTTGCGGAGCATAGGGTATGTTGGGGGGTTGTGGAGGCAGGGTGTGGGTTTGTGTGGTGTGTGTGGGAGGGTGTAGAGATCTGCACCCCCTCCCCCATTCCCCCCATGGCACAGCAGCAGCAGGTGAGGGTGCTCAGGGCTCTAGTGCCCAGCGGGGCACAGCTCCATCCAGCTCTGCACATCGCACTGAGGAGCACAGCGGGCAGTTTGTATCACGGGTGCTGGAGCCAGCTGCCTTCCCCACCCCCCAGGGGAAGGCGCCTGGAGCTTCACTCCCGCGCTGCGTGTGCCAGGGAGGGAAGTGCAGGGAGTGCCAGTGATGCAGACTGCCCGCCTGTGCTCCTCACTGTGATGTGCAGCGCCGACCAGAGTTGTGCCCCACTTGGGGCCTGCACTGGGCACGAGCGCTCTTAGTGCCCCTACCTGCTGCTGCCTCTGCCACCACCTGCCAGGGCTGCATACCATAGGGGGAGTGTGTGGGGATCCCACACCCCCCATGCTCCCTCACATCCACCTGCTGCCCACATGAGCTCTGTGCTACCACTGCCCCCTAGGCACGAGCTCCACGTTGCTGCCAGCCACACGCTTGGCGCTTCCACCTAGCTGTAGCCCCACCCCTGCCACTTCCCTCCCTGCCGCCCAGAGCCAGCAGGAGACTGGGGAAGTAGAGCAGGTCTGTGGGGGCTGCGGTAGCAGCAGCCCTGCCTGGAGGCTGTGTGCTGTCTGGGCCCAGCCCTTCCACCCATGAGGGTGGGAGTGAGGTGCAGTAGGGTATGTTGGGGTGGGGGGGGAGGTGTATACGTGGTTACTTTGGGTATACACATGGGTGCCTCGCTCCCACCCTCATGGGTGGAAGGGCTGGGCAGGGTGCAATATGTTTTTGGGGGGGCCGGGATAAAAGTGCTTGGTGGGCCAGATCCAGCCCACAGCCTGTATTTTACCTGTCCCTGCCCTATGCTTTCTGTAGTGGATCTCTCTGCAATCCTTATGTTTTCAGATGAATTTGATTTCCTGTGATACTAAGAATCTGCCATAAAGAAATTCCCAAAGTAATGTAATTAACTAGTAGCCTACTAGTTTGTTTGGAGTGAAGCTCAAGTTTTAGTGGTGTATGGGCAAGTTTTTATCCGCTTAATCTGTTTAGATTGCAACTGGTACCCCTGGCTTGTCTCCAGCTTCTCCCTGCTGTTTCCTCTTCCATTGTTTTGCCAGGTCCACACTGCAGTCGTACTTAAAGAGACAAGAGCAGAAGAGTCAAGCCAAAGAATACCCTGGTGGTAACCCCTTTGATAAAGGTTAGAATAGAGACTGTTCCATGGAAATCCCTACAGGGGAGTGTGTTTAAAATGATCAGGAAGCTCTGTTTTAAAATTAACAGGCAGTGCCCAACTGAGGTGGGAGTCCCAGGACTCTTCAGTTCCAAGCACCCAAAGATGCTTCCTCAAACGGTACCATTCCT
>NW_005842379.1:352035-377370 GCF_000455745.1 Alligator sinensis
GCTTTGGTTTGGTGCATGACACAGGAACTGAAAGCACTGTTGTGTGCACAGAACATTTTTTTTGCTTCCCTTTAAGGAACAGGGCACAGGATGCTGCCTTGTTATCCTTTTGCAGTGGGTAAGGAAGGAGGCGGCACAGTACAGGGTTTTAAGAAAGTACAGGGTTTTAAGAATGTGGGAAGAGTTAAATGGGCAACATTCTTGTTTGGTGGTTTGAACAAGACAGAGTCAAGATTCAGAAGTTCTTTCCATGCTGAGTCTGCGTTCTTGGGATAGAAGCTGCCTTCTTCCATCTTTAGGCTTTAAATTTCTGTTATTAATAAAAAAGGTGGGGCGGAAAGGTAACATCTCCTCAACAGGGGATTATGGGGATTACTGAGAGGTCCAGTGGAAATAGTGTTATGATAAGCCCATGGACTCTCATGGGATGCAATGCCCTGTTCACCTGGGTTTAATGCTGTTCCCTTTGAGTTAGATGTTTGCACTCCTTTCACTTCTCATTGCCTCAGAGTGGAACTTTGCTGCTGCTCTGAGGTGCTCCTGAGGTTTTCTTCCATTTCCTTCCCTCCTCTTAGCACAAGAATTTGGAGCTGGCCAAAAAGATGTCTCAGGAGGGGCCTCCCAGGTCTCTAGTACGGTCCATGTCTTGTCCATGTTGCTGAGACTCCGCCAATGCTGCTGCCATCTTTCCCTGCTAAAAATGGTAACAGTATGATCTTGTATGGTGATTAACGCAGTAGGTAGAATTAGGGGTTGGGGAAACCACCAGATTCAGCCAGCATCCCTTTGTGCTGTCATCTTGTCAGATCTAGCTAAGGAGTGTTCAGGTGGGTTGTAATGGAAACAACTTCTGAATGAAGGGATTTAAAATGGCACAGCAGCCCTTTTGCAGCATCTGGCTGTCAATCATCCTTACTGTCGTCTGTTTGCTTTAATTACTACATCTGCAGGCTCTGGATCAAGCTAACTTGAACAGTGATGGCATCTCCCTTTCCCTCGAAGAGCAACTCAGCGCTTTGACTTTGTCTGAACTCCAAAGCCCTGACTCCAAATCTACAGTCTACCTCAATGGCACAGCTTTCAGTGTGGATCTTTTTGAAGTCACGAGACAGAGCACCAAGGTATTATGGCTGTGATTCTGTCATCCTTTTGGATGTCCTAGATTTCAGCATTCTTACAGGTTTATTTTACATGTTAATACATTTCAGTAGCTTAACACTTGCAGTTGCCTACACAAGTAGGCAGTTGGATTGTGAAGGTTCAGATAAACTGCTTAGCATATACTAGGGGTGCTGCACTCCTCTGACTGCACAGGTGGTAATTATAACAGGGGTCTTGCAATAAAACCAACAGGATTTACTGTGCCAATACATTGTCAAGGCAGGTCCCAAACACTAGGTCTTCAGAGCAGGACAGAACTTCTCAATAGAGGAAGGGAGTTTGTTAAAATCATAACCGAGTGGGAGAAAGGAAATGGTTGTAGCCTGATCCAATACAGAAAGTTCAACTCTTTAAGTCTGGACTCACCGTCTCCTCTTCTAGCAAATAGTAATAAAGCACAGACTGGCATATAACAGCACAAGTGGGATGATTTCTTTCCTTGCAGATATCTCATCTCCTGGCTGAACTGAAGGCCATCCAAAGTCATTTAGAATCCCAGAAAAGGTAAATATGTCAGCTTCTCTTTCTTGGGGAGGAGGGATGTGTTTTGAAATGGAGAAGAGAGAGGGAACTTGTTTAGGATAAACATATAAGAAAATTCCTGGTCTAGTAAAATCCTCACCATATCATAGCACTTCATGTGCTTTGTGAAATGGTGGCTTAAGCCAGGAAGCCTGAAATTCTGTTGGGCATAAAGATAATGCTGTGTTATGGAGGAGGGCAGCATCTCTTTGAAATAAAGTAAAGTGCCAAAGAATGTACCTTGGTAGGAAAACAAGATATTGGTTCAGTCTAATCCCTAAAGGGTGCATAGAAATTGTTTTAAAAAACCCAAGTGTTTTTGGCTTTTGATTAGGTTATTATTGAAGGGGAATATCATTACATACTTAATCTGGAAGCTGGGAACTGTTGGGGTTTTGGGGTTGGGTTTTTGGTTTGTTTCTTTTTTGGTTTTTGGACAGTTTAAATGCAAAATGCTTTGTAGTAGGGTGACCATAATTATTGTTGGGCTGGAGGTGTAGTGTAGGCTCTGAGTCGGGGCTCTAGCCCCATCCCAGCACCTGCAGCCACGTCCTGGCTATACATCTGTGGACCAGGTGGGTGCAGCTAGCCCTGGCCTCACGACCTCCTCCCAGGTTAGGGTAGGGCACGGCCAGGCTCTCCACTTGGAGGCTCCAATGCAGCTGGCCCAAGGGTGTACAGCACAGCTGTGGCTGCAGGTGCCAGGATGGAGCTGTGAGTCAACATGGGACAAACGGAGCCCACGCCCTGGTCCCAACCTGCAGCCCCAGCTCTGATGAGAAGCACACTGCACTCCCTAATGCATCCCCACAGCTGTTCTGGCCCTGCCACATGTGCACACATGCACACGCACCCTGTGGCTCCCAAATTCCCACCAATCTGGGACTTTTCCTTAAATTGTCTCCAATGGCCGGGACACTAAGGCAGCCTATAGAATCTGGGACTGTCCCAGCCAATCCAGGACATATGGTCACCCTGTTTGTAGGAGAAGGAAATTGGTTCAAAAGATGATGCCCACATACTTTCTGTATTTGCAGATACACTGAAGGTAACTTCAGGCAAAACTCAAGCCTCTAATAGGTCTGAAATCTCATTTGATTGACAGTAATTTGTTCTGTCGGTCCAGGCTCAAGTACCCTGTTTCTAGCTTGGGTGAGGCTTACTCGTAGGCATTAGGCTCTGGAGTGATCTTCCAGAGATTAGACAATCCCAGAGTCAGAGTATCTTTAGAATGCTCTTTGCAAAACCTTCCTTATAAAAGCAACAACACGGATACCCTTCCTAGCTCCCAACCAAACCAGCCACAATGCAGCAAGAAATGAAATTCCTTCCCCAAGCAGAGTGTTGGTCCCAAAGAGGACAGAGATCCAAAGACTGGGCACTTTAGCTGTTGGTGTGAATTTATGTGGAAGGTGCTTGGACACTGAACTGAATAAAATAAAATAAATAGCAGTGAGGTTCTTTGACTTTATCTACCCTGAGTGGGTCAGTCGCACTAGCTTTGTTTAACAGATCCTAGCAGCAGACCTCCAAGGTGGGTCACAACACTTCTGTGTTAGTAAAAGACTTATACAGTGCAGTTTTGTGTTTTTACCCTGTGGGAAGGGAGGAGGAGTCTTGTACCCTCAGCTTTTAAAGGTTGTAACCCTACAATAAGAGAAGGGGTACAAAATTATCTAGTGCTTGTTTTGGACTCCTGGTTGTCTCTTTCAGTGTCATTGTGTCTCAGTGGACTAGCATGTTGAAAGTTGTGGCCATCCATCTTGAGCGTCTGGGGTTGAAGTACGTGACAATAGATGGTTCTGTAAATCCTAAAGAGAGGATGGATGTAGTGGAAGAGTTCAATACGAATCCCAAAGGGCCTCAGGTATGAAATGGAAATAGGCAATTTCTTCTCAACGCAGCTGGTAATAGCCAAGCTAGTTGACCCTCCTTGTGGCTGGATATCCAAGGCCAAAGTACACTTGGGGCATCAATATGGAGGTTAATGGTGGGTGGGTGCAACTGTAAAAGGTAGAGTTCCATTACAGTAAATGGAAACCGTTCAAATCTGGACTCTGTTCAGTGTAATGCTTCTGTTAATCCTCCATCTAAGGTTGCCTGTTGCCAAGCAGGAATTGTTCCCAGCTCATCTCATGCTTCTGCAGGTTAAGTATGTTTACGCACACACAACATGGGGAGTTCTGGAGCCCTGCAATCTGTTCTTAAAATGAACTTTACTGTATTAGAATTCACCTCTCACCCCAAATCTCAGGACAGGCATGTGAAGTCAGTGGGAGATGGGAATTCATACTTCCTTTTTTTTTTTAAATGAGTTGACTGGTCAGTGACCCCTTCAGGTAGCCCACAATTTGGGTCAAAAAGAAAAAAAAAATACTATCTACTGTAATGGCCATTTTGGAGCTAACAGCAGGCTACCACTTTTATCTATGACAAGGTCTGAAATCCCAGTGGAACTCTCCAGGCACCTGGGGAGTCTTGAGTACAGATTGAGGACATTCTCCTAGAACAGTTTTTATCTGAATGTTTTGTAGTAGTTACTGTAATTCAGACAGGACTCTTGACTTTTCTGGAGAGTAGGTCCATCTGGAAGGGACAAGTCCCAGAGTTAATCTAATGACATTAACTAGTTTTACTCCCTGGATGTCTTGGAAGAACTGCAGGCTGATAACCTCAGGGTGAAAGATACTAGACTTATTGCTGATAGAGATGTTTGTTTCTTTAAAGGAAAGCAAAGTGCCAGCTTCCTTCAAAGAGAAAACTGTTAGTCCCATGCTCAAGAAATCACCTCTTGATGTAGACAGTCCACCACCTGTTGTCCGTGACTTCAGTGAAAGGAGTTACAGGAGTTATGACATCCCCTCTCTCATGGATCCTTGTTATCAAAAAAAAAAAAATAAAAATCTCATAATAAGTGTGAACTGGTCTCCTCAGCAGAGAGGCCAATGATTGAATGGCCCAGAGAGAAATAACTTTCTTCACCTGCAAGGGGAGGTCTATACAGGGCTGTTACTGCATCAGGCAGTATTTTGGACACACTGTGCATGCGCCCCTGGTGTCATACCTCCTGGACTGGAAGTCATGTAGCTGCATTAGAAGGCTACATTCTGAGCTCTGCTGAGAGGCAGAGCCTAACTACTCGTGCTGTGCTGTACAAAGGTGGCTGAACTTGCTACTGCTGATTTCAGGAGGTAGTATATGCAGAATGATTGTGGCATGAGTACAGCACTACCTGGCACTATACCTGGGCTTTTTCCAGTCAAGGGAAACTTGTTGGGATGATGCTTGGGGAAGGCCTGGCCTACTGGGAGGCAGCCTATGCCATAGTGTTTTGCATACAGCTCCAATCTCCAGGGTTACTAAACCAACCAATAACTTGCCGATAGATTCATAGATGTTAGGGTCGGAAGGGACCTCAATAGATCATCGAGTCCGACCCCCTGCATAGGCAGGAAAGAGGGCTGGGTCTAGATGACCCCAGCCAGGTACTACATGTACATAGGCAAGGCATCTTGATCTTTTGCCTGAACCAAAATCCAGAATAGACAGGCTATGATTTTTCTGGGGGTGGGTTCCTGAAAGTAACCTGTCTGTCTTTTTGTTGGTCTCTGAAGGTGATGTTGCTCTCACTCATAGCTGGAGGCATTGGCCTTAACTTAACTGGGGGGAACCACCTTTTTCTCCTTGATATACACTGGTAAGGACAAATTGCTTTTTGAGGGTTCAGAGATAGGCTATGCTAGGGGCAGATCCAGGATTTGGCAAAGGCAGGATGCAGGAGCAGCAGCCTGTGCTACAGAGGTACTCCTGCTCCTAGCCTCTTCCCTACCCCTACCACACAGTGCAGGAAGAACATGGGAGTCTCTGGAAACTTTTCAAAGACTACCCCCTGCCCACAAAGCAGCTAAGAATCTTCCTCCCCTTCCCCCTGCTCACCACTGATGCTTTCCCAATTATCCTAGGGCGGAAGAAGCTTCAGAGCCCAGCTCCCACTTAGCCCAACTGGAGCAGGCAGAAGCAGCTCTGAAATTTCCTCCACCCTATGGCAGGCAGGGAAGGGGGAGAACGTGCCTCTGAGCACTAAGGGAAAGGGAGAAGGGTTTCTTACTTGATCACATTTTACCCTCTTTCACAATACAAAATTGAAAGGGCAGTCCATGAAATTGTTTTATAGCAAATTTTAAATCGATCAAAATCCTTTAAAAATAATAGTATATAATTAACCTGTGGAACTTGCTGCCACTAGGCACTAAGACCCAACTTCTTTAAGATTCAAAACCGTTAGACATTTATATGCTTAATTAAAGCAACTGTTATGTTGATAGAAATTAAAAAACAAACCCTCTCATACTTCAGGATATAAACCAACTACTCAGTAGTAGAGGTTATGAAGACATTTCGGTCATCATAGGCAGATTATGCCTTCATTTCCCAACAGAGCTGATCAAACATGGGGAAACCTTTTTTTTTTTTTTTTCCTCCCCATGAACATACTCTTGGGGGTAAAAAAAAAAAAAAATCATTTTTTTTTCCATATACTCTATCTAGTCCAGTCTTTTTGGCCATATTGTATGTGTGCATGGGTGCATTATATATATATACAGGGGTTTGGGTTGTAGCCGTGTTGGTCTAAGGACATAGGCAGACAAGGTTCCTTGGGTGAATTTGCTATCTTTTATTAGACCAACCCAAATGGTTGGAGAATAGATATAAATGCAAATGTGCACATGCACAATATGGCCAAAAAGACTGGACTAGATAGATTATTGGTCTGAACCCACAGAGTAGTTCTGTAGTGTGAGAAGCAACAGTGAGTATAATGGCACGGCATGAAGAGCATCTGGCTTGGATCCCCAGTCTTATGCCCATAAAGTAAAAGAGCTAGAAGGAGGTTGGGTTTCTTGCACAGAAGAAGTGAGCTGCACAGTGGGGAAGGGAGGATGAACAAGCCAGGCATGAGGGTGCTTGGTAACTCTGTTAGTCGTAATGATTGTGAAGTTCTCAAGCTGAGCCCTGTTCTCACCTTGCAGGAATCCTGCCCTTGAAGATCAAGCCTGCGACCGCATTTACCGTGTGGGGCAGCAGAAGGATGTGGTAATACACAGGTCAGCAGCAACAGCCCTTCTTCCTGGTTAGCAATGAATAAGGCAGGTGCCTCTCATGTGAAATCAGGCTTTGGTTGGGGGTGCTTTGTGGGTTTGTTTCCTCACTTCAGGGCTATTCGCATGGGAGCAAGGAAGGGGCAGAAGGCAATCCTATGAAGGCTTTTCTGGAATTGGAATTGGTCCATGGCTTTTCTTGATCACTGCTGAATTCTTTCAGTGGGCCAGAAATCATTCTTAATGGCTTGGTTGGCCTTTCTCTGCTGTTGAGTATAACTCAGTCACCAAACCATTTTTCTTCATCAGTCCCTCAGGAGACATGCATTGTAAAGGCAAGAAAATAGTTGTTCTTTTAATGAGCTGCAAAGCCCTGTTCTCAGTGTAGCTCCTTGAGTTTGAATGCTCTTAATCTCTATCAGAGCTCTGGGTTGCAGAGTCCAGCTCCTATAACAACGTAAACTTCATATTGAAAACTTAATATGTTAAGCAGTCACAGCTGCAAGGTAAGCCTCCTGCCCTTAGATGGAAAATGCTGCTGAAATAATTTGTTCCCTTTTCTGAAAATGAGAGGAGTCACTAGAGAATTGAAGGGGCTGAACACTTGATGAAGGGCTGTCTTTTCCTCTAGGAAAAGAGATGATGGTACTTTTGGTTTTAGGTTTGTCTGTGAAGGAACAGTAGAAGAAAAGATCTCAGAGCTCCAGACCAAGAAGAAAAATCTAGCTCAGCAGGTGCTGTCAGGCACAGGAGACTCCTTCACCAAGCTAACTCTGGCAGACCTCAAAATTATCTTTGGCATCTAACTACTACTGCTTGAGAGTAACCCAAGGTTTGAAGTGCACTGGGGTAGGATTTTGGCTAAGAACCTCTGTTTAGTGGCTAGTTCTTACTGGAGACAATGAGTAGAATTCTTTAAACTCTCTTCTTTTTGCAGATTTTTTTGTACTGAAGCTGGATACTGTATACAGTAAAGGCTAATAAAACAACAGTTTTAAAACTATATTTATTTAGATAAGTTTTTTTTTCCATTTTGGGGAAGAAGAGAAGAAAAGGGGAGCAAAGAGAAAGACCAAAGTTGTTAGAAAAGAACAGGAGATTAGATAACAGGATGGGATGAATGGGAAAGAGAAAAACACATGGGGTTATTCAGAGAGGAAAATGATAGAAATGATTGGAATGGATCAAAAATGGAAAGGGAGAAAAGAATAAGAAACAGAAAAATAAGTAAAAGACCATATTTGGGTGAAGATTTGTATTTATTTTCCCTTGTGTTTCTCTGACAGATGTTTTATGTCCAAGTGAGAGGGTGATTCCCACCCAATTCAAAATACAATCCATGCATGTGAGATGTGATAGGAATTTCCCTCTTTTCCCCCCTGGTGTCAGTTATATTCATTAAAATTATAATGAAACAGAATCCATTGCAGACCACGTCCCTAAGATCCTGTGCTGACAGGTTTTTCCCCCATCGCTGTACAAGTTATACCTTGCATCCTTTCTAGAGAGCCGCTCACTTAATGGAAGTTGGGTTAAGAAGCCACTCGAAAAAGTAGGTGTGCACTGCTGTTTCAGTATTCTTCCACTTGGATCATCAGTTGGTGTTTGAGGGTATATTTTAGGGAGGTGCTCCCAACCTGTGTTACCTCTCCTGCTGTTCCTCCAACCAATTCCAGAGCCACACGCACAGTACCTTCTGGCATTTCCCATCTACTGCACAGCTGCCCAGAGACCCAACTTCTAGCACTCCATTTCTCTGATGGGTTCCCTTTCACATTGCAGAATTCCAGGGCGGGGAAATAGGCGCATCTCATCTCTACTTTTGCTGGAGAGCACCTGGATTTGCTTTCCTGTTCATGGGCAACTGGCATGTACTGAAGTGGCAAGGATGATAACCACTATCACATGACATGGTAATTATCTTGTAACTAATAGCTACTGTTACAATCAGAACATTGTGCTGGAATGACATCTTGTTGAGTAAGCGTTTGTTTCCTTTGTTTGAAGCTGCACCAGGGCTGGAGTAACGTAGCCAGCTTGGGGTCAGGTTCCCCTCCAGGCCCCTGGAAGGATAGCCCCAGAGTCTTGGGGCCTATGAAAGACTAAAGCAGGGATGGGCAAAATATGGCCTGTGGGCCAGATCCAACTCATGGAGGGATTTTGTCCGGCCTATGGCAGGTGCCTTGGTCCCTCCTGGCTCGGGCCCCATCCGGCTTGTGGTGCATCCCAGTGCCCCCAGGCACGCAGCAGGGCTGGGGAAGCTCTGTAGCTTACTTCCTGGCAGCCCCGGTGCCAGCCCTATGGAGATTGGCCAGGACCTGTACAGGCAGGGCCCAAGTGCCAGGCTGAGTGCACAGCCCCAGCTCTGGACCTGGCCCCAGCCCACCTGGCATGGGGGGGGTCAGGGTCCATGCAATGCCTGCTCCAGACCTGCCCACCCCCGCCCCAATGAGTGGTGGTGGCTGGGCAGAAGCTGCTGCTGGGTGCAGGAAAAATGTAGGACCTGGAGGTGGGCACAGCCACCTCTCCCTCTCTGCCGTTGGGTCTTAACTGCTGGGGCCCACACCAGGGCCCTCTTCCTCACTGCCACCAGTGCTGCCTCCAGGCTTCCCTGCACCTAGCAGAGCAATGGTGGAGAAGAGCCACAGGGCAGACCCATTGTGGGCTCCAGGTGGCTGCAGCAAAAAACGGTGGTGAGGGGGAGGCAGCTGTGCCCTCCCCCAGGTCCCACTTTTTTCCTGCACCCAGCAGCAGCTTCTGTTCAGCCACTGCCACTGTTCATTGTGGCCAGGGCAGGCGGGTCTAAAGCAAATGCTGCAGGGAATCTGACCCCTGGGGCTGTGCGCTCAGCCTGAGGCTGGGCAGAAGCTGCTGCTGGGCCCTGGGGAAAAAGTGGGACCTGGCTGTGGCTGCCTCCCCCTCATCATTGCCAGACCTCACTGCAGCTGCTTGGAGCCCTCATCAGGGCTGCCCTGCAGCTCCTTCCTGCCAGGCACAGGGGTCCAAGGCAGCCTGGAGGCAGTGTTGGCAGTGGTGGGGAGAGCCCATGTTCAGGTTCCAGGCAGCCATAGTGAGAAGGCAGCGGTGAGGGGAAGGTAGCCATGGTCGTTGCCAGGTCCCACTTTTTTCCAGTGCCCAGCAGCAGCTTCTGCCTGGCCACCATCACCAAAACCAGGCAGCAACTCCTGTCCCTCCTCGGCATAGAAGGGCAGCCCTGCTGAAGCTGCTGTGTGCCCATGTCAGCTCCCTGTCCACCCACAGCGCCATCTCACATACAGGGGTTTGGGGAGCTGTTGCATGGAAGGTGGTGTGGGGGTTTCTGACTCAGCCCACTACATCTTCCTAAAACTCCCTATGTGGCCTGTGGGCCCAAATAATTGCCCACCCCTGGACTAAAGGATCACCTTTCCTGCCTCTGTTTAACATGAAGTTCACAAACAGCTTCAGTGCTACGTAGCATCCTGCTGCAGTTACTTAATATGAGGGGTCAGTTACAGGTATTGGTATCCACACACTGTATATGTATTTGCATTGCCTCCATGATGAAAGGGCACAGACCTAGACCTAGGCTTGGAGAGCAAGTGGGAAAACTGCCCTTCCTCTGTAGAGTTCTGGAGCCTTCATCACAGGACTTTCCCAGCCTCCAAGACAGATCTATAAATAATGTCTAACCAGAAGGATGCATGCGTTAAAACCATGGCATTTTAGAGACTGCAGTTGCATTTGGAAGCTTGTCTAAGTCTGCAAACCATGTAGTTTGTACAATAAAAGTGATCACCTACAAAAATCCTTGCCTCTTGCATATTTCCTAGATCACCATGCCCAAATCAATCCAACACTACCAATATAGTTGTCTCTGTCACTCAAATCAGTGATACAGGCAAACTGACTTACCTAGCCACCCAGAACTATTACCGAGTCAGATTATTTTTTTTCAGTGCAGTTTTTATGGTAATATTATTAGCGCCTAAGCCTTTGTGTCCTCTTTTTTTGGTTATTTGATTTTTTTTTTAAATTTATTTTTTTAAAGTAGGATTTTGGCAGGAGGGGAGCAGTTCCAAGTCTTTATAGATATCATTTTTCAGGGGGGAGGAGCTGTTTTTTCTAAAACTGACCATGAACATGTGGGGTCATTTCATACTTTTGGGGGTTTTTTGCTGGTTTATTTAATACAGTGGTTCTCAACTTTTTCAAGTTAAGGCTCTCCTTCCTCCCCCACCCCCTCCCCCCACCTTTGGAAAATGCCAGCTCTTAGTTTTCATTCTTTTTTTGCCCACAGAAAAATAATGGAGCAGGTTTTTTGCAAAGAACTCAGAAAGCCCACAGCTATGGATTTCTATTTTAAATTTTGGGGTTTATCTTGTGACTCATTATTGTAAATCTAACAGCGTTAATATTGCACAGTATCCCACAACACCCTTGAAAGGATCTCAGGGCACCCTCAGGAGGCTATGGCACCACAGCTGAGAATCACTGCCATAAAGCTTCCAGTTTTCCAAAAGTTTTTTCTTCAACAGGGCTGATCTGTTTGCCTTCAGCTCCTCCCTAGAACCCATCACAAAAAATACCCTATAAATTCTCACAAGACCTTAGAATAGTGGTTGTCAACCTTGTTGGACTCAAGGTTCCCTTCATGAGATTCAAGGCAACCCTCAATAGATTCAAGCTACCTCTCCATAACTTTTGTGAATTGAGGGGCACTGATTTCAAAACCTAATTTATTTATTACAGTGCTTACCCCCTTGCCAAGGGGCCTGGCAGTGGGGGTGTGAGATCATCCAGGCATAGAGAAGCCTGAGCCTGCGTTTATTGCAGGGGTGGGCAAAATGCGGCCAGGTGGCCGGATGCATTCTATCCCCATTGCCCGCGGGGCCCCTAATATTAATTTTCTAAATTTTTTAATCTGCCCTGGGCTGCCTGTCCTGCGGCCCTTGATGGCTTGCCGGAACTCGGTAAGCGGCCCTCTGCCAAAATAATTGCCTGCCCCGGTTTATCGGCTTATCTCCAGCATCCTAGTTGAGATTCACTGCCTTAGAAGTAGTTTGTAAGTATTATCTTCATATTAGGAAGCAGGGGTGGCAAACTGTGGTACACCTGCCACAAGTTGCACAGGCAACCTATGTGTGGTGCACAGCAGATTGGGGAGGGGACAGGCAGCACAGCAGCAGATAGGACATGGAGCAGAAAGCAAGGCAGAGGAAGGAGATTGGAGTGGCACTTGGAGAGGGAGTGAAGCTAATTTGTGGCCTGCCAAATAAGTTGGTCTCCACTCATTGGCAACACGTAGAGGATGCACACAGGTCCATGTGCACCCCTGAGCATGGCAGTGCACCCCCTGCGAAAAGGCGCTACCAACATTGCTGCTCGCCACCAACACTGCTGGTGGCATCTGCAGGCGGTCGCTGATCACTGCTGGCTGCTGCGGGTGGTCGCTGACCACTGGTCAGTACTCGCCCCGCCCCCTCCACCCCACCCCACCCCCGGACAGTGCTGCAGCTGTCTGCAGCAGCTCCCCACTTGCCTCTGCCATGCTCCCACTGCCACCTGCAGGAGTTTGCCGTTCCCTGCCAGCCTCCGGGGGCATGCATATTTCATGTCTCCACTGTTATGGAGAACGTGAGATGCGATGCAGAGAGGTGGAAATCATTTGGCCAAGAACACTTACTACAACAGATGCAACTCATGGGGAGCAGCTACATGAGATGTATACTGCACAGTAGACTAATTAGCTGTGCAATAAATGTCTCATTGTCTACATGTGTACAACTATTAGGCTGGAGTAAACTAATTTATTCCACAGCAGGATAATACTTGTAAATGCAAGTACTATTCTGCTGTGGAGTAAAAAACTCTGCAGCAGTGCATGTGTAGATGCTTCCCTTGCTGGCTGGGGCATGAGGGTGCTTCTGTGCTGGGACTGCTTGCCAGCTAGCCCCACACTGAAGCTCCGTCTGCCCCAGCCAGCTCCTCCACAGCATGCTCAGCTGGGGGACAGCAGCCCCAGGCTGACCCATTGGGCCTCCGGCCAGCCAGGGGTGCTCCAACCGAGTTCAATATGATGCACTCCTGGGCACAATAAACAGCAAATGGCATACCTGCAAGCAATAAATTCCAGTGCAATAAACCCCAGAATGTCTTGCTTTGCATTAATTGCACTTGTAGACTTGCCCAAAGAGGAGCCATCTATACTGGACTTTTCCTGTGAAAGGCCCCATTTTTGCCTACATGAGAACAAGGCTTGTTCAGTAATATCTTTCACTGAACCAATTATAAGTAGATTGTATTGGTCCAATAAAAAATATTACCAAGCAAACCTTGTTTCTTGCATATTCTGTGGATCACCAGGGCTCCCACAACACTACAGGCCCATATTTTCATACCCGGTGAAATGCCACCAATAGGAACTAATGATAGGGCCTTCAAATAGACCTGACCCAGCTATGTTTACCTTTGTGCCATCTATTCCTGCAAGGGGACATACCACCAAGCATCCAACAGAAAACTACTTTTCATCATTACAGATGTGTTTGATTTACACCAACGATGTAGTGTTAAAAAGCTTCATATACTATTATGATTCTTTTGAGCTATCCAGTTTCACTGTGATGCTTGTTTGAAGAGGTTTTGCCAGTGCCATATTTTAGATTAATAAAATAATTGACGTTTCAGTGTGCATCCACTTTAATTTTTTCAAAGTAAGAAAAAAATATAGTATCCATATTAACACTGAAGGTCAGGGGAAGTGAGGAATACAAAATGTATACAAAATTTACCAAAAGTCTCATGAATCAGAATATTATTATAGTTACAGAATCCTGTGCCCAGTAACAACATACAGTACCATGACAATTGTACAAAAACAGTATATTGGCCAACACTGATTGTAGCTACTTTAGACTGTCACCTATTCTACTTCTGTAAATCTACAGTCAGTATAGTTTCTTTGAGTTGAAATGATCACCACATTAAAAAATATTTAGCACTTGATTCTCCTTTTATACTTCTCCATGGGCTTTGGTGTAGTTACTTCTGGCTTACAACCAGTGGAACAGAACAGTCATCCTAGAAATGCTTTCTTTTATCTGTGGAATAGTTTTAAATAGAGGGTGCACATTTTTTAACACTATTATCACTCGTATGAAGTGCTATGCCACATTACAAGCCCACTGTAAACTGAAATTAAATACTTAATATAATAGAATATTTAAACACCATGACCCACATGCATAATTTTATCACACAAAAAGGAGCAAATGGAAGAGACATCTTAATATATAGCATACAGCTGGGGCTAATTTCTGACATCAGTTACTCTCATGTAACACCACTAACTTTTTCTGGGTTTACGCCAGTATAACTAAAGGCTCAATTTGGCCCTTTGTTTACAAAAAAGGGCTGAAAGCACCCCTCCCCCTCCAGCGTGTCACACCCATTTTGTTCTTTCAGGGTGTATGCTATTTGGAGAATGAAAGGCAGGTGAAAAACTGCTTTAGTCTTATGAAAAAAATGGTTCAGAGTGGTTTTAAGTCAGATCTTGAGGACTGACACGTGTAATGCTGCATGAATTCCACTGAAGCCAATTGTATCACAATTAGCAACAAGGAAAGCATGATTGGCATTTCATCTTTTATTTAACTGTTCAAATATGTTTTTTATTACTGGTCATAAAACAATGCAAGACAAACATATTTCTAGGGCTTTCTAGATTTCCTTTTGAAAAGGGGTCAAGTGCTCTCAAGATCCTGATTCAGAGAGGTACACAGGCAAGTGAATAATTTCAGGAGGCAGATAAGGTAACTCACACATGTCAGCATAGGTGCACATTAAAATACCTTCCTGATCTGGAATATCTGAGATCCTGAAGAGCTTGACCTGCCTAATAAACAGCTATTTGGTGGATCATAGACATTTCAGTCTGGCAGGCTATGCAGTGACAGTGTCTGGGGCCACGTGTCCAGGGGAAGTGACATTCAGACAGCCAGCCTGGAGGTCTGGGACCTCCTTTGCACTTATGGCCCTAGATGTAGCATTTCATATGTGGAAGCTTAGGAGGGGGACAGAAATTATTCCCTCTTGAAGAAACAAACCTGAATCCAATTTTGGCTACCCCTCGTTGATCAAAACCTAAAGTTGTAACGTGGGAATCAACTCTCCTGCATTAGCGAGTTTCCCAATACTGGAGTGGGTGTCTAAGGGAAAGATTACAGGAACTCCCAGATATTTGTCTTGAAGCTAGATTTTCCTCAAAGGAAGTGCTTTTGTAGCCACAATGGTGAGAAGCAAGGTTATTTTTGGTGATACCTTTGTTGAACCAACTGTGTAGTTGGGAAAAAGATGTTAAGCTTTCAGGCATAAAGTGCCCTTCAGGTGAAGTAACAATTGGTCCAATAAAAAGCATTTCCAAAGAAAAACTTTGTTTTTCTTTAAAGGACCACTGTCATGCTTAAAAAAAAATCCTCCCCTATGTTACTAAGGATGTTTAGATTATTAAAAACTTTATGGGTGTTTTTTTAATCTTTTATTTCTCAAAAAGGAGAATAAAACTACATCCTGCTTGGTCTCACTGTCTGGAAACAATATGCTTTTTCGTATTCTGCATATAATTTTGTGAAAGGAATGTGTTCCTTAGCAATTTCCCTAAAGAGATTTCAAACCAGGAAGCATCAATATATGACAACAGCACCGTGGGGAGGGTATGTGGTCTGTTTAGTAAAAACATTATATGTTGTTAATGTACTAGTGAAAGGAACAAAGAGCCAAATTCAACCCTGCTGTAAGCAGCTGCAATTCTGCTGACCTTCCCAGGGGGCTGAATTAGGGCAGTATTTTAGTGCATTAGGTGCTCTTTGTGCAACACTTGGCATTTCTCTGTATGCCTTGATGAATTGTATCCTCCAGTTTATGCTTTTCTGCCAGAATTCTAACAACTATCTCATCCCAACCTGATGGTGAAGGAGAGTTTACCCAAGTAATCTTGTGTGCATCCCTTTAATCCAAGCACCTTATTTCCTTAACTCTCACTGACCTTTTGTTGTTGTAAAATAAAACTCTACCAAGTCAACTGGAATGCAAAACAAGTATTTCTAGCAATCTGGTGGGTAATTACATCCAATGTCTTTGCGGTGGGAGGGATCCTTCTCTAGGAACACTTATTCCAGAGAACAGCCATAGGGAACCATCATTCATGAAAAAAGGTCCAGAGGTATATTTTTCTTGCTGCATAATCATCGTACACTGGCAATCATGACCTCAGTGCAGGGCATTTTCTGACTCGGGGATGGGATTTTATATCTTTGAATGTGTGCCTGAAGGTGGCAGTTCTATACACAGAAAAAAGTAAGGTGAAAATAATGAGTTGCTGTGATCCCTAGCTGTTCTCTGGGCCTTCAGCTTCTCACCGCCTTTTGCTGTTAACCCTTTCATTCCTGAATTGTTTGCATTCATAAAAACATGCCACCTTAGTGGCTCGTAGAGACCTCGACTCAACAATCAATTCTCAATCAGGAAATGACATGCTTAATTTTAGGAGTGCACTTAAAATCTATGACTTAATGCAGGGGTGGTCCACTTATAGCACATGTTCCAGAAGTGGCGCAGGCAGACTCTGCCTGTGGCATACTGCAGACCAGGGAGAGGACAGGCAGCACAGTGGCAGATAGGACAAGGAGCAGAAAAGAGAGCAGCAGGTTGGGTGGGGAGTACAGTGAAGGAAGCAGAAAGTAAAGTAGCAGATCAGAGAGGGAGCACAGGTCTGGAAGCACAAAGCAGAGCATCTGATTGGGCAGGGGAAGGCAGTCAGGGAGGATGTGGGGCTAATTTGTGGCACGCTTGTCAAAAGGTTGGCCCCGACTGACTCAGTGGGACTTGACAGGTAGGGACAGACATTAAAAAAGCCTGAGCCTGAATTGATTTAATCTTTGCAGGTTAGTCTAACCTGGCTAGGCTAAATCAGTTTGTAACCAAACAAGCATCCCAGATATGCAGGCACATGCCTGCAGTGGCCAGGCCAGAAGCTGGGGGGCTCTAAAGCAGCTCTCCCTTCCCTTCCAGTTGCTGAGCTGAGAGGGGTGTGGCCAGGCCCAGCAGGATGCTATGATTATTAGGAGGGGTTCCTCCACTCCTCAACAGCTCAGCTGGGGATGTTTATCACCCCTGACTCAGTGCTTATCACCCCATTAAGTAAACAGAGGGACATTACCAGCTATCTGTTGATTCTGCCTTTGTCCCATGTGCCGCAGCTCGGAGGTAGCCAGCATGTGGTCTGCTAGCTAATGCTGAGAGGTGTCTGTGAGGGAGGGGGAATGCCTGCTTAGCAGAGAATGGGAGGGCAGAAGCCAGGCAGATGCCTGCAGAGACTGCTGGAGCTGCAGCCAGGGAGCAGAAGGGAGGAGCCAGCCCTGCTGTGGAGCAGAGAGACCTGCCCAACCCAGAGAGCATGCCAGGATGTTGGTGGAGTCTGATTTAACTTAAACCAGCAAGGGGTCTGGGACAGACATTGCATAAACCGGTTTGAGGCAAATCAGTTAAGTCTGATACTGAATTCAAGCAGGTTTATCTCAAACTGCTTTCAGCCATTCTCGAACTGGGTTATGTGTACTGAACATTTGTTCTGTTACAAGTTTAAACCATTTTCTGATCACTTAAACTGGTTTATGTGTAATGTCTGTCCCTAACCAAGAAGTGCTTAAAGGCAAGCAACAGCTTAAATATTTTAGGATGGGCTTAAGCATGTATTTAAATACTTTGCTGGACAAGAATCAGAGACATGTACAAGCTAGCAGTTTGCAGACAGGAGTTCTTCTGATATAAATCCTGGCTATGGCCTTAGGTAAATCACAGACAGCCATATTTTCAGGAGTGTTCACTTGGTTTTTGGGTGCCCAAATTGGGATACCTTGTCCTTAATTTTTAGAGGTCCTGAGCACCTGTAGCTTCTAGAGGGCACTCAAAACATGAGTCACCCAACTTTAGAAAATACTTCTGAAACAAACATGGCCCTTTACTACTCTGCCTTAATGGTATCTGATTATGCTACAAGTCTACCTGCCTCTTGGGATAAAGGGGCTGTATGTGTTAATTATGTACTGTTTATATAGTTTCTAGAACATGGAAAGTGCTATAAAAATGTTAGCTGTCATTCTTGGAATTAATAATTGTTTATAGTATATACATGCTCCGGGAATGGGGCGGAGAGGGGAGGAAGCGCTTTAATTAGAGCGGCTCTGAGACCCACTCTAATTAAAGCACCCAGAGTGTCAGGTGTATCAGCATCCCTGCCCTAAAAAATGGCTGCAGGGGTGCTTTAACTAAAGCTCATTGAACGAGCTTTAGTTAAAGTGCCCCCACTGCTATTTTACAGCATGGGGACACTGATACATGTGACGCTGGAATCTGTTGAAGTATGGTAATTACCATGCTTCAGCAGACTCAATTAATCGAGTAATTACAGCACATTGGAGCATCCTCCCTGCATGTGTATAGGCTCCCAAAGTTACAAGTGTGTTTTAATGTTCTTGTATTTAAATGTTTAAATAGTAAATATTATTTCAACATTATAAAAATAGTGTTTAAGTGGTTAAACATTAAATTAGGTTTAAATTGTTAAACATTAAATTATGTTTAGATGGTTACATATTAAAATGTATTGTCATTTTTACAATTTCCAAATACCAAGAACTACTAGCACTGAGGTAGCTATTTTGCTTAAACAACACAAGAAGATAAACTTTCTGGTAAAATCTTAATTCAAGATTATTCCTGAATGTCAATATTAAGTGGCAAGCCATTATTTATATTCTGTCTAATCCCTGTTAAAACTCAATGGCTGCACAAGGCCTTGTAGTACAAGAAATCCACAGGGATATTCTCAATGGGAAAAACTAAAAATACCTGCATGCTAATTATGTAAAATTATTATTATTATCATCTTCCCATTATATATACCGTACGTGATGTGAAAAATATAGCTGAACTTTGTGATGAAACTGTTGTCCAGGGGAATAAAGTGATCTGGAACCCAACTTCCTATTTTACCTTCTTATGATTAAACAGTCAATAATCTGAGCTACCAGCTAAAGTGAATTTAATTTGGATGCTGCAAATCTGAAAAATAGGGTCAGATTCTGTGCCTTAGTTAAATGCAGGCTCCTGTCATTTGAAATTCTTCACAATAACACTGTGTATAAGTAGCCATTTTCACAGGCTCAAATCACAGCAGTCATCCCCTGTGCTAAGGTATAAACGACTTTCTCAGGGGCCAGAAAGTAAGCTCCATAATGCCTTATAGAACACGGATTGTTTTCTTGCTTTCCTAGGAAATATCAGGCATGGGCCAATGATGATACTGGATTAGAAGGGCCAATTATTTGGTCCTTTCAGGTAAATCCTGTGTTTCTATGTATCGCATAGCAATTTTTTTAAAAAATGGCAAAAAGATATCTATTGCCCACTGAACAGTAAGTAAATACTACTCTAAAGCTCACGTGTATGTGTATACTTCGAAGAATCCAGGTATTTTCAAATGTTCTTGACTAAAACACTGCCATTAACCACTCTGAATACTTTGTCTCAAAATAATTGTAACAGTACTGGGTCCTAGCTAGTGGTTTCTTCTGTTTTAGTGCTCTTATCAAATATTCCCTTCATCAATGCTTTGCAGCTGAAGTCTTTGGCTAATGTGAGCCCTGCCGCCACGCCGCGTACCCACATTGCTGCCTGGTACTGTCTTCACAGGGAACAAAGATCCTGGTAAAGCATCTTCCCCGAACAGGCTGATTTTCACATCAGCTTCAATAGCTTTGGCTAAGCTAGATGCATAGCTCTCCAGTGATTTATGGACCTCAGCTTTTACATGAAGAACAGGATTCTTTGCAGCCTCTAAAGGAAAAACAAAGATATTGACACCACGGTATGTGATGGAAGTCATTCAGTGCCACAACCATGCCAGTGTCCACGGGCAAGTACTGCCTTTTAGTACTATAGAGATCATAGCTTCTACAAATGACCACAGCTACTACTAATACAGTAGAACTCAGATCACTAGTATCCAGGTGGTTCACAAATGGCTTAGCTCTTGGTAGGTTGCTGAATTAAATACGAGTCAAGTAGTTGTTTACTTGCTGCAGCTATTACTTCAAAAGGGCTGTTTCTCTACTCAACTGAGGCTCATCAGCAGGTTGTGTAGGGGTACCCTTCAAAATAGGAGCCTCATCAAACTGGAGGACCTCAGCAGTCCTGTGTACCTGTTTGTTGTTTATTACCCTGAGCTGGTTAGCAAACCCTCATCTTCACAAGAGGAGAGAGAGGGTTAGTCATGTTAGTCCGCAGTCAGGCAGAAGGCAAAGCTAGTGGCACTTTGGAGACTAACTTGTTTAGAGAGGCATAAACTTTTTGTAGGTGACAACCTACTTCAGCAGGTAAGGAACCAAAGCCTGTGTAGTATCTAGGTTCTACTGTAGTATTTTATGCTGCCACAGCACCTTTTATCCAAGGACCTCAAAGTGCTCCATGAACAGTACATTTCACACACCCCTGTGTCAGGCAGTGAAATCCCCATCTGAGAACTAAGGCTTTATGAAGCAAAGCACGCTTACATTAATATCAGTGGGACTACCTGCATGCTTAAAGTTAAGCAGATGTTCACTGCTACACAGAATCAGGATCACAGAAGAGTTTATTGAATTGATTTTGTACCCATTAAAGTGAGTGGCAAAACATATGCTTATAATATTGGCTGCAGAATTAGGCCCTATAAAAATCACACGTCCACAGCAAGGAATAAATAGCAGAGCCAGAAAAAGAACTATTAAGTACTGACAAGCAGTCCCCTTGTTTTAACCACTGGTTTGCCACCTAAGGGCCATGTCAGGAGGTATAGCCTTCAGGAGCTGAAACATTAGCTGCTGGTGAGCAGCAGTTTATAGGCTGCCTGACTGGCAGGCTGGAGGTCAGCTGCAATGGATGATGAGCAGGGATCCTGGCCTCCTCTGATAAAAAAAAAAAAAATCCAAAATTTTCTGATTAAAAAAAACAACTCTCCAAGATTAAAATGAAATGCCACTACACACACACGCGCACACAGGAAAATGTGGATTTTGGAAGGGTTTTTTTTTTAATCAGAAAATTTGCTGCGGGGGGTGGTTAATCAGAGAAAACCAGGATCCCTGATGATGAGTAAAGGAGGATGGAGCCACAAAGAGAGTTAAAACCTCTAGGAGCAGAGTGCAAAGGGTAGAGGGAGGAATTTTGTGGTGCTGAGTGAGAAGCATGGAGCCTGGGTTGTCCTTTCAGGGCACTGGCGATGCATTGGGAGTGGGCATTTGCTTGGGATGGTTTGGGCAGTGATGATCCTGCCTCAGGCAGGGGGTTGGACTGGGTAGCCTCCAGAGGTCTCTTCCAGCCCTGCTTCTCTATGATTCTGTAATGATTTTATGAAGGGAGAATGCTGTAGAGATGGTCTCCTATTAGACTTCATTATTTTTATGTATTACAGCATGCATGTAGAGAAGATTCTCAGATACTAATGGTAATAATAATACTAGTCAAATGTAATTCAAAAAGTGGTATTCGTGAAGTATTACCCTTGCTTTCTTCAGATTTAATACATTTGGTAATTTACAATCAGCCTCTTATTAGCCTAAATTAGGCTAACTGACAATCTACACAAATTAAACTTTAGCTGTCAAAGAAGTTCTGTGCTCTGTGAAGAGGCAACTGGGTTTCAAAATGTGTGCTTTCACACAACTCGTTCCCAGAAATATGCTTTGCACCCCTGCAGCTAAACTGCTGTGTCATGAGCACCTTTGCAGCCACATAAGAATTAAGTACAGCTCTCAAGAGCTCCATATTGTCCCTTAGGCATAGTGGTAGCTAGACCAACCTAAACATTTGTTAGGAATTGCAAGCAATGTTTACTGGGATGGGAGTAGCACTTCCCTGCTGCTCACAGACCAACCAGTAGTGTCTGAACAGCAATGGGCGGAGAGATGCAGTCTGGATGGGGAAACAAATCTATTTGGGTTGCTGATATAACCACTGTGAAGCCACAGATGCAGCTCTGGGAAAAATGAGTGAATCTGCAATAAAGGATGGAGTAACCACAGGCCATCCAAAAAGGATCTGGAGGCATTGGAGGAAATAGTGGAGCATATGAGCACTCACTGCAAAGCAGATGGCAGCAGTACTTTCTGTGGACTGTGGTTTAGGAGAGGATTAGCATACCTTCGGAGGTGCACAGGACCAACCAAGTGCACAGCTTCAGTGGTTCTCATCACAGCCAAAACCTCCTACGCTTACCTTTGATTTGTTCCACTTCATCTTCAAATGTCACAGAACTCCTTCGTCGAGGAGGATAAATGCAGTGCGGGTGATGAACTCCATCTGAGCTGTAGTCTTCAAGCAGCATCACATCTGTACCTGCAAGGTCAGAGTTTTTTAAACAAAACTTACTTGCTTCCAAGGAAATGTTTGGAAATCATAACTCCCAAGAAGACCTACCTAAAATTAAAGAATGACAAAAACTTTTTTGTAGGCTTTAACCCTCACTTTAAAAGAGGCCTTAGCTCTGCAATTTCAACATCACTCTGTATTCAATGGCAGAGACCATTTAGATTGAATTAAATAGAAACAAATAAGAATACCTGGGGAATTTAGAAGCCCATTTGCAGCTGGGTATTCAAATCCTTAGGAGATTTCTTAGAGTGCACCTATCCTGCTTCTGTGGCAGTCCCAAAAGCACTGCTGAGAAGGCTGGTCCTACCCATCTGCTCTTGCATCATCCACTCCAAACCTGGAAATGAGGCTGTGAGGCTTCCCTAAGAGCATCTCCCACCCTAAGGGCATCTCTGTATCTGGTGTACTAGTGATAGTAGGAAAGGTCCTCAGGGTGGCTTAATTTCTGGGTTTTGTATATACAGAGCTGGAATGGGCAGGCGGGGCTTGCTTCTCAGTGATATTCTCAGGGGACCTACAAAGCAATATTGATAACCCAGGGTGCCATGAAGAGAAGGGTTTTCCTATCATCCTTATCACCTACTGCCATCAAAGCACCTGCCATAGCTTCCAAACTAGAATAAGGTTCCATTCAGGGAAAATCCCACTTTGCCAGCCTTCTGCTCTCAGTGTGTGAGTCACAGGCTGGAAGAGAACAATGCAGTTCATCAGCTAGTAGAGTGTCTTCTGCTGTCTGTATTGCTCCAAAGGATTGTAAATGGGGATTTTAGATGCTCCCCCTCCCCCCTCAGCTGGGAGTGAAAACTACTGCCAGAAAAATCCTGGCAGAGTCCCATGTGCATTTCCTGGTTATTTGAGCTAGACAGAAAGCTTCTGCCCTGTACAACAGACTCTAGAACAGAATGGCCAGATGAAACCTCTTACAAACACTTTGCTTGCTCAGCTCCTTGTAGGGACAAGGAAGGTCACTGAAGAGTACTAGAAAGAGAATAGAGTAATAGGACATGCTTTTAAGGGAAAGAAATTAGTCTGCTGGACTAAGCACAGCATAGACACAGCAAGCTCCACATAAAAGGAGAGGAGCAGCTAGGGCCGTTCTGCTGTGAGTACCATAGAGAGATGCTAAATGTTATTGTTCTCCTACCCAAAGACATTGCTATATAAATGCAGGCTACCCCACAGAATTCTGCAAAAGTGCAGGCAAACTTCTGTATCAGAAAGGAAAACAAGAGCGTTACCTGACTCCTGGGAGCAGCTGAAACCAGTGTCACCCGTGCTGCTGCTGTTTCCTAATGGCCGTCCACCAACCATGAGGGCTGTGAGATGGGGAGAGAGTCCCAGGTCTACAAAACAGTGTTAGCACTAATAAGTTGTGCAGATTGACTATAGCCATTGCATCATCAAACAACATCCATATTCTAGCACCAATTCCACCTGCTAGCTTTCCCATTTGTCCTTCTCCCAATGGCCATGTCATAAGACAGGCCCTGTTGCCACTCCTTCAGAAACCCAAGTCATCAGATACCAAATCAGTTTGTATTATTTCTACAGGGCAAGTACTTGCCTGCTCTCAGCACTTTGCAAATGTAAGCATTTTATTGGGAGACTGGGCTGAGCCAACAAACTCAAACGTTTAGCACTGCAAAAAATTGCCAGGTATTCTTCAGCCACAGAAGCTTCATGGAGCTATACAAGATCCTCATGAAAATGAGGTGCTCAGTTGTATGGCTCGGTAGCACTGAGCTAGCCGGCAACCTGGCCTTTTACAACCTGTTCTGGGAAGGAGGATATTCTGGGTTCTTATCTAGGTATTTTCTTTGGATCCAGTTCTGGGGCTTTCTTTTTTTCTATCAGCCTTTGGCTGGTAAATGGAGGATAAATTTGAAGCTGTCTCTTCCCCCCAAATAATACTTCCTATCCCTCCAGGGTCTTACTCTCAGAATTTCCTGGCTGAAGCAAATGCCATGCCCTCCCCTCAGTGTTCTGGGTTCTCCTTTCCTGTTTGGGGTCTCTTTTCCTCCAGTGTTGACCTGGGCACACAGCTCTCCCACCAAGGACTATGGGAGAGGCCCAATTCCTAGCAGTTTTAAAGGGTTCAGAATAATAGCTATGACTTCATTATTCTACAAGATAACTAATCTCTGAGGAACAGTAGAGGCAATGGAACTGTATGTCTGCAAACTAAGGAAATAAACTATTGGAACAGTTTGATTTAATTTACAAGATTCCCTTCATGACCACAAAGTTTAGAAACTATTAGAAAAAAAATAGCCCCTGGAAGATGTGAATTTTTCAGCTCTTGTACCTATTTTAATATACTACAGAACAGTTGATCTTCAGGAAGGGAAATATTATTGCAGCTCAGAGGGAGGTATAAGCTCTTCTGGCCAGAGAATTTGCAAGTTGGATATTTAATACTGAGAAGTTCTTCTTAGGCTTGATCCAAAGCCGGCTGAAATTAATGGAAAGATTCCCACTGATGTCAATGGATTTAGGGACAGACACATTAAGAAGAGGAAGAATGTTCTTGCTATTTCTAAACAGGCTGCAAGTTTTGAGCAGTTACTTACCATCTACAAACCCATTTTCCTTCCCTGTTACACCAGTACAAACATGACTGCTTGTCAGCAAAGATGCAGCTTGGCCTCTCAGGCCTTTCAGCATATAAAATATCTCTAAAACTAAAAAGAGTTAGAAATAGGGACTAGTCTTGGGAAGCTAATGGGCTTTCTCTAAGACCTGAATATAAAAGGACTTTGTGGAAGAATGAATTATTTCATTATTTAGCACCCACAAGACAACACTTGCACCCCATATAGCTTGACAATCCAAAAGGCAGACAGAAAGATGGTGGGATAGGCCTGGATATCTCCAGAGGGTAGTAAAAAATGTAGTTGCTTTTAAACATAAACTCACTGCATGTGGGTCTTGTGGGAGGATTTTAAAGGGACAGTTATTATATTTAAACTCTCACTTCTGTCTGCAGACGTTGTACCTTGGTGTTTTTACAAGGATCCCCTGAAATTACAATAACCGAAAGAAATTAAAGATTTTTTTTCATTTTGTTTACTATAAACATTCATTTCTAGTAACCTTCACTCTT
>NW_005842379.1:377390-383566 GCF_000455745.1 Alligator sinensis
TCTTTCCCCAGTATAATCAGTCTTCCTGGTGTGGTTCTTTCACACAGTAGGTGGTATTTTTCTCTTCAAAAACACCCATTTTAACTTTAGAAAACATTTAGATCTCAGGGACAAATCAAGTCTGGAAAAGTTTAGCCCATAAGGTAAAAGTCTGGGGAAGTCATAATGAACTGACTGCATAATCTTACAATGGAAAATCTGGGGCAGCATTCACTAGAACTAAAGAGACAACCTCAGAGGGAGGTGAAAGCACTTGGCAAACAAATTAATACTGAGCTTTAGTTGCTGAAAATATTTACACTTTGCTCCTTAAAAATATCCTAGGCCTGATTCTCCACTCTGTTACACTTGTTTTGCACTTGTTATATACAATGTCATTCCACTGAAGTCAAAGGGTTTTCACCAGCATAAAATCAGGGAGATGTAGTGGAAAATCAGTTCTAGTGAATATACTGCTGATACTGTTTAACTTGAATAATTTGAAATAGGGGGTGTGTGTCCGTGTGTGTGTGGAGGGTAGAGATGAGGGAAGGACATTCTTTTTTACTAGACCCACAATTGTATCTCCTCTGCATAGAAAATGTTGCTCTATGAAGAGAAGGGAGTGAGGAGCAAGGGAGATTACCCCAAACTTCCTTCAACTGAGTGATGTAATCTGAACAAAAATCTATTGAAACACCCCCATACCCCCCCAGCAAAGAAACCTCTAAGCCAGTGATTCTCAGCCAAGGTGCCTCGAGATCCTTTGAAGGGTGCTACACACCATTAGCACTATTAGCTCTACAAACGATTCACAAGATAAACCCAGACATTTCAAATAGAAATCCATAGTTGTGTTTTTTCTGAGTTCTTTGCAACAGAAAACCTGTTGTATTATTTTTCTGTAAACAAAAAAGAGTGAACATGAAGAGCTGGTATTTTCCAAGGGTGCCTCAAGTTTATCCAGTGGTGCCTTGAGCCTAAAAAGGGTTGAGAGCCACTGCTCTACATCATGTTCACCCAATCTATGAAAGATGTATAGCAAGTACAGATCCTAAGCATCATCATTATTTTTTCATTAGAAGTGTATTTCTTTTTATCACTCTGTTTGTTACCTGTGATCCTATTGGAAATGCTGAATAACCTGGTTGTTCTATTACGTTGAACAAATGACTCCCGGTAATACCGATCACCAAAGCACATTCCTAAGAGTTCCTTGCGCACAGTTTTGTTCCACAGTCCATATATCAGCGGATGACAAATGGCACTTGAAAATGACAGCCATGTTGCTAATGTCTCCAAAGCAGGGGAAATGCTGTTTTTCCCCCAAAGTGCCTCTGATGTGATTACAACCATGTAAGGCCCCCAAGTGATCACGAAAGCACCAATCACAACCAAAATAGTGATGAAAGCTTTGCACTGATTGGCTGAGTAGACAACCCCTTGAAAAGCATTCCTTCGACTGCCTGAAGAGGAGGTGGAGGTGCTAGAGTTCTTTCTCCCATTCCTCTGTGCATCCTCCTCTACAATGACCACACTGCCACAGTGAATTTTGCGTGCCTTCACGCGAGCCACGCGAAATATGAATCCGTAACAGATCATCATCACCAGGAAGGGCAACAGAGCACACCAGATCTGCCAAAAGGCAGTGTAGCCTGCCTCTTTATGCCACGCAGCCACACACATCCATTTGAACTGGTCAAATTCCAAGGAAGACCAGCCAAAGAGAGGAGGGAGGCAGCCAATGAGGGAATGTAGCCACACGTACACCAGGGCTACCACCGCTCTGTTTCCTGTGATCTTCATTGGATAAACCATTGGGTATAGGACAGCATAGTACCTGGGAAACATAAAAGAAGCAGAAGCTTTATTAAAAGGTATAACAGTTTACTGGCTAAGTCCAATTAACAAGAGATTAAGATTTCCCCTTTCCTCATACCCCAGAGAAACTGCTTTCCTCCCAAACCTCAAACTGAATCCAAGGGACACTGTTAAAAATGCTCCCTATTTTTACAACAGTTACTTTCCGTCAGGAATTCAAAATCAAGAAATGCCTCCATTAAAAATACACATGCAGCCATCACTCTGCCGTTTTCCTGCCACTGATTCAATGATGCAATCCTGGGATAACCGTTCAGATGTACTTTGTGATATCCTAGGATAAACTGTTAGCACTTTTTACCCTGTGAACATTTTTAGGATTTATAAGAGACAACAGGCATGGACAAATGAACAATTGCACGATATGAACGACTGCACTTTGTTCCAGGATAAAACAGTTTATTTACCGCAGGACAAATGAGACTTCTGTTTGTAGCCAATGTGGACTGAATTGCTATGTGCCACAAGACAGCAGCTTACCGATCAATAGCAATGAGGCCCAGGGTAAGCATACTGGCCGAGCTGATCAGCATGTAGAGCAGGGCAGAAAAGTTGCACCACACCACTCCAAAGATCCATTCCCGCCTGATGGAACTGGTGACGACAAAAGGCAGCACCAGTATGGAGAGGAGGAGGTTGGACAGTGTCAGGCTGAACACAAACTTGTTGCTTAGTGTTAGGAGGTAAGACTTCCTGTAGAGGGTCACGACAATCACCAGGTTGCCCAAACAGATGAAGATAGCAATGACAATAATTGCCACTGACTCTGTCACTCTGATGGCCCCATCTTCCTGGGTTGTGAGGTTCCTCAGGCCTTTCCCATGGCTGAGGGAGGAGTTGGGGCTCATTGTCAGAGAACACAGGAGTAGAGCAGCCAGTACATGCTGAGCAACTGGAAAAAGAAGAAAAATCACTCTACAACATTCATCCAAACTCCGTCAGAGTTCCCAAGTCTCTGGCATCTTTATACAAAGATCTCAGGGCCCTTTTCTAGCTATCAATCAAAATTCACAGTGCCCAGAAGAAGCTGATAACCACTTCAGATGGCTGAAAAGAGGGGGAAAGACTTGCCCTAGGTCATATACAGCCAGTGAAAGTCAGAGCCAAGCACAGAAGTCATATGTCCAAGTGAATGACGGACAAGGGGACATTTTGCAGCATTTTATTTAATATTTTCCTTTTTTTAATTTCAAAACTGACCAGCCATTCAATAAACCCTGCCCTCCCCATCCCTTTATTTCAACCCAAAAGTGGTTATGTAAAGAAAAAGTGTTTTAAATTGGTTTCTAATAGTCTTAGCGTATGCAGGAGACGTTTTCTTGTTGTATACTCAAAATAAGCGAGTAGCTAGTCATACAGAGCTGACTCCTTATTTCTAGTTTCTGAGTTAACATTAAAAACAGCTAAAAATGCAGCTGATACTTTCCTCCTATGTTTCTTGTCCAATTAATCAATGTCAAGAACTGAGAAAGAAATGGTGTTTTATTGCTAGTGGTTGAAGGAGACTGTCCTCTGGTTGACTGTCAGAAGGAATAGGTATGTGCAAGGGATAGGTCTTTTAGTAACATCTGGCCCACATTATAAAAATGTTTGACAGAACTTTGATCTAAGAGATATCAGTGTTTGTCACATCTCTCAGCTGAATGACATCATGTCTCTCCAGGCTTCAGAAACATTGCTCTTGGATCCCCAGTAAGCTACCACAACCTTGCACTGTTTGCTGTATTCCTAACTGCTTACTAACTTTTGATTCCAATGGACTGCACAATCTGTGAGCCTCAGACATTGTCTTCCCACTCCTTGCTGCCTCAACAGGCTGCTGATATCCTTTTTATCTTGTAAAGAGACACCACTGCTTGGCTATCTGGCCATTGTATCAATGCAAGACAACCTCATCAACTCTGCCTGGGGCAGGCCAAGATGGCCATCCACACCAGGAGGAAATTCAACAGGGAAGAGAAAGTGCTTTGACTGCAGGGCCTATTTCCCTTCCCTCCGTGTATCAAGTCTCTGGAGACAGGTCATCTGGGAAGCATCCACTGGCTTCTTGAACTCCTACATGGGAGACTGGGCTCCACTTAAGTATCCCTACTTAGTATCCCCTTCTGGATCCTTGCTTTTGACCTTATACCTTCAATCCTCATCCAGTTTTGTTCATCTGTTGTCCTCCATAATCAGTTGAGTCCTCTTGTTTTTCCTGGTCTGTTGAAGGAAGATCTTTTTGTGTTTGGGGACAGACCTTCCTTTCGGCAGAGGAAGTACACAGGGACCAAACAGATCCACAACTTCAGCACTGCTTTTCCCAGTACAGCAGGTTTTTCTCCTTCCAAAGCACCATAAAGAGAACCAGAGGAAGCCACCAGGCAGCCATCTCACTGTTCTGTCAGTGAAGTCTTACACTCTCACACGTACACTTATGCACACATACACACACTGCATCTAAACAAGTCGTGCACACATGCATATGCACACATACACACACCCCAACAAAACAAAGCATGAATTACAAAAAAATTAGATTCCAATGGATATGAACCTGGTGCTAAAATTGTCTGGGGAGCAGTAACACACAGAGGGTGTCCTGGCTCTGAAAGTGACCATGCCCCATACCTAATTGGTTGACAATATCCAGAAAATGCCCTGCATTTATGAGTTTGTTAAAGGAACAAAAACACTAATCAGCTAAAAATCTATTTTTTAAACAAATGTCTTCTGTGTGCTACTAAGTAAAACTTTAATGAATTAAAATCAGATCTTTTAAAAAGCTTTGGCTTTTCACTCCTAAAGCTCTTTGTTTCCTTTTTACCTTTCATTTGGTGCAGACTGTGGTCATTTTGGACCTGATCTCTGCCATTATAATGGTTCCTTGGTGCTTTTAGCAGCTGGCACAATTTAAAGCAGCTTTCAGATGTGGCTAATTTATACCAGAGTCCAGGAGTGCTCAAAGAAGTCCAAATGTGGTTTAAAATCAACTTTTCCTACTTCCACCTCAGCTATGCAAAGGACTCTTCTGTCACAGCCAGGTTTTTTGCCCTTTCATTTTCATTTGCAGTCATACTTGCTTCCAGGTGCTGACAGAATGCTTCTATGTTTGAGCTGCTCCACCAGAAGAGGATGCTTACAGTTCAACAAAAATCCTTTTCAGCATTAAAAGCCATGAAACATTATCATTACGTGACTTCTAAGCTGTTTCTGTAAAAGCAATAAAAACACTGCTTTGTTTGGAACTTTTAAAAAATGGTGTTAATATCAATAAGGTGAAGAAAATGCATTTGGAAAACTCACGCATCACAACCCCATGTGGACACATGCCCTGTAGATACCTTAAAGAATCTGCAACACATGGCCAGAGTCTTCCTGCATCTCTTCAGCATCCACAAGCGTGGCCTGAAAACTTGACCTTTAACGAACAGAGAACAGTGTCAGACAAGCCAGCTAGGCGATGACTAGAGCCCTGGGAGACAGCAGTGGGAGGCTAATTGCACTAAAGTGACTATTATGTCAGCACTCCATATTCCCACTGGCACTACACTGATGGTAACTGGCACAGTAGGCTAAGATGCATAGCCCTGAGAGCAAAACTAGTTGATGGTGTCTGGGCAGCATCGGTTATCTATTGCGTGTGTGCCTGCAAGCTCTTTGTGCCTTGAGGTGGTGGCCAAATGCTGGGTATCACGCTACACTCCTCTGCTCCAGAGAGATCCTATGGAACAGGCAGTGCAGTGCAGTGCAGGAGACACAGGGCTTTACTGCTCTTTTGCTTGTCTCTCCTAGCACTGCCCCTCTTGTCTTTTGTATACTAGTTTCTCTCTCCTTGTCCTCTGCTTTCTGCGCATCTTTGCACAGCATCTGATGAAGTGAGCTTGGGTTCACAAAAGCTCGTGCTCTGTGTGTGTGCTGTATGTGTAGAGATGTGTGTGTGTGTAGAAGGGGGTGTATCTGTAGAGACGCGTGTGTAGAGGGGTGTAAGAGTAGGGTAGCTGTGTAGGGGTGTGTGTATGGGCAAAGATGTGTGCATAGAGGTGTGTCAGGTCAGATGTGTGTAGGGGTGTGTGTGTATGGGTAGATGTGCGTGTGCAGGGTGCGTGTAGAGAGATGTGCATGTATGTGTAGGGACGAGGTGTATGTGTGTGTGCACGCACATATGTGTGTGTGCGGGGACGTGCGCGTGTGTGCAGATGCACGTGTGTGTGCAGGGGCAGATGCGTGCGCTGCACATGTGGGCAGCTGTCGGCAGCGGGGCAGACGCGCACTTCCCTCCCCGGCCGGAGGCAGCCCGCCCCAGGGACGCCTTTCTCGGCAGCTCCGGACCGGCG
>NW_005842379.1:383727-388930 GCF_000455745.1 Alligator sinensis
GCCGCCGCCTCCTCCTCCCCTCCCCCTCCATCCCCCTCCCCAGCCGCCGCCTCCCCTTGCACGCTCCCGCCCTCGGCCCGCTCCTGCTCCCTCTCCATCCGCTCCCAGCTCCTTTCTTCCCCGGCTTCTCCGCTCGTCCGCACCTCCAGGCAGCTCTTCTCATCTCCCCATCCCCCCAGTCCCTTACCCTTACCCCTCCCCGCAGCAGCCCCTCATCTCCACAGCCTCCCCTGGAAGTCAGTCAAGAAGACAAAAACCTGTGGGAAGCGTGTGGAGGGCGGCCAGGTGCCTGCCTCTGGGTGTGTGTGAAGGCACGTGGCAGTAGCACAGCGATTCTCAGCCGGGCTGCCACCGCGTCCCAGGACCTCTGCAGGAGGCAAGGACTTCTTCCAGTGGCATGTTTTATTGGACCCGCTGCCGAGTTGGGACAGCACTGGTGTGTGTGCACGCATACTGGTCCGGCCTGGAAAAGGATCCTTTCAAGGGTGATCTATATGCCACACCAGTGGTTCTCCACTTTTATAGACTCAAGGCACCCCTCCAGTTGGGTCCCTTCTTGTCACCTCCTTGCCTATTCTTTTCTCCCCCCTAACCTTTTTCAGTGCGGTTCAGAGGTGATATGTAGCTTAGACCCACTGATACACATATCTCATTTTCATATCATATCATTCCCAGGGTGGCAGGACACCTTGGCTGACAATCACCGTGCTATACTATACTCCTTTATACCGATACCCAGAAGCAGGCACCTGGCCTGACTTCCACACATTTCAGACAACTTTTTATCTCCTTTACTGACTTCCAAAGGAGTTCTCTCTCTCTCTCTTTTGCGCACACACACTTTTCCCCCCAACCTCCAAGGGCAGATGTGAAGTATTACATTTTTAAGAGAGTGCCTTCAGCTCTTCTGAGCATTAAAGTCTTGCAGGGTGACTGGAAAGGCAGTCGCAGGTGAAGCATCACTTGCTGCAGCCTATGCTGCTATGCTGACAGAGGTCCACATAGCTAGCCCTCTAAATCAGGGGTAGGCAAAATACAGCACATGGGCTGGATCTGGCCCACCAAGGGATTTTATCAGCCCTGTGGTAGGTACCTCAGCCCAGGTGCAGAGGGCAGCCTGGGCTGTGGTGCACATCCCTGCTACAGGTGCTGGTTCCATGGGCAGGACATCCCAGGAGTGGATCGCAGATCTGCACCGGGCCCTGGCCTCCCGCTGTCACTACCCCAAGATCCTGGCCCCAGCACCGCTCACCCATCCTGTTCCCAGATGCCACTCCCCTCCCACCTGCGGCCTCATCCCATTGGCCCAGTTGAGGGCACCCTGCCCGCAGGGGCCCAGGCTGATCTCCATGGAGACCCTGCGGCCCGGATCACCAGGTATTGAGAGTGTGGGGCTGGTCCCCAGGGCAGAGCTTCTTAGGGAGTTGTGGTAAGGTTTGATGGCAGGGGGTGGTGCTGGCCTGGTGTGGCTGTTGCTGGATGCTGACCTAGCCTGCAACAGCTCACCAGAACTCCCTAAGTGGCCCTCCAGTCCAAATAATTTCCCTTCCCTGCTCTAAATGCTCTAAGCCCAAACACTGCTGTTAAAGAAGAAATCTGCAAGGTGTTTTATCAGAATCTGTGTTGTGATCCTCTGGAAATGCAATATAGAAGATCCAAGTCTGAGGGGCAAAGATACCATCTTTGTGACTCCTTAATGCTGGGTTTCTCCAGATACTGGCACAGCCCCGCGTACAGATGTGAACAGCCAAGGGGACAGCTCTTACTGCAGCCTTACACGGCCGTCTTTTAACTGCCCTGTGATTTAGAGTAGATGGAGTGCTTTGCACTATGGTTTCTACTTCAATATCCTCTTCCAAACCCTGGCCACTATTGAGCCACACCCCTATGCTGGGGGCTGCACAGAAAAAAATGTAAGGTTATGTATTTTAAGCTACACTACTGATGTGCAAGGGCTTTCCCTATGGGTCTATTCTGTCAGTCCAGAACCTGACCAGCATCTAATAATTTTATATGATTCAAGCAGCAGTTTGGTTAAAACAGCAGCTTGTCAGTCATTTCCCAGACACACGCGCTGCCGGAGGTTAGGTTACCACATTTTTGTAAATATTGTGCTCAAATCTCAAAATGATTCTGAGGCAGAAAACAACATGAGCTTTTCTCAGAGCAAAACTATTGTGAGGGTACATGTAGTGTTAGAGTGATGTAGCCATACTAGTCCAGGAATTATGGACAAGACAAGGGCTTTGGGTAACATTTTTTATTGGAACAACTGCACACATACCCGACTGGCCTGGAAAAAAGCTTCTTCATTCTCTGATCAGCTTCATTTTCCTTTTGGCTCTTGACACCATCAAGCCTATCTGATGTACTGAAAAATCACGGGCTGAGGCCCATCAGGGAATACTATAAGTCTCCCTTAATAAGGATGGACACTGGGTGCACATCAACTAATTCTGGGGGACAAATAAAGAGGAAAGGGAGTGAGTTCATAGGTTAATAACACGGGTGCTGGAAGGGAACTGTGAGCAGAGCATAGTGGCCAACGCCCACTGTTCCCTGAATGAGTCGAGGGAGCCTGTGGATGCTTGCTGAACAATGAAACCCTGCCTGGAGGAGCGAGCAGAGGAAAGAAAGACAGCTGCATGCTTGCTTGGATACTCCAGTCAGAGCTTTCTTCCTGGTCTTGTAATTGGCCACCTTAGCCAGGACATCACAGTGCTCGGTGGGCCATGGATGGGGGGGAGTACGTAACTAAAAAAGTGCAGGGAGAAGTACAGCCAGAATGTCAGCAGGAGGTTCTGGAGAAGGCAGAAAAGGGGCTGCAACCTGGCACACTTGAGGTAGGTGTCTGGTGCAACCAGGCTGATTTGACTTGTATTGGGTGTGTGAGCCTTATGCCCACAGAGCAAGTTAGTGCCCCCCATTAATACAGTGCTATCAGCAGCACAGTACCTAGACTTCCAGCAGCCCCCAGCGAACTTTTAGTATCAGGCCCCTCTTTGCCAGAAATAATGATAATAATAATTAGACAATGGGGAAAAAAAAACATTTTCTGGCCCCCTTTCTGTCCAGGTCCTGGGTGGTCATCCGGTTTGCCCATGCCTGTGCAGGTATGAGTCACTGAATTTGTGGGACAAATAAAAGACAAAACAGGGACGGGGTAAAGATCAAAGGGTCAAAACGAGGGCACTGAGCAGAGCACACTGGACAGTGCCCACTGCCCCTCCAACAAATCCAAGGAGTGGACACTGCCCAATGAAACTGGCCAAAGACATGAATGCACCAGGGACAGGAAAACAGCCCTTGGACCCCATGGAACAGGGCCGACATGTAGGGGGTGCAAGCGGGTGCACGTGCACCCCCTGAGAGTGCCAGTGCACCCCCTGTCAGGTCACGCTCTCTGTTTAGCCAGTGGGCAGGGGGGGCAGGCGGGAGCACCAGTGCCCCCACTGTAAATGCCAGCTAGCGAGCAGGGCCACCAGCAAAAGCGGTGCTTCTGGAAGTGGCCGTGGGAGTGGGCATGTCCGGTTTTATGGTGAGTGGGATCAGCTGCAGGGGATTGCCCCCCTCCACTGGACACGCTCCCCCCAAGTCACTGACTGGAGCTCAATAGGCACCAGACACCCATGCCAGGAGACCTCCCAGCCAGTGCCTCTTCCCCAGACAGGTGTATTGCCAACATAGCTAGGGCCAGGAGAAGATTGACCAGCAGGTCCCAGAGATTGGTGGGGCCACAGATGGGAAGTGCATAAATGAAAAGGTATGGGGAGCTGTGCAACCAGAACCTCTGGGGCATTCAGGAGGCACCTCCAGGTCACTCTCCCCACAGCTGGCAACTGCCTCTCCATACCAGGCAACAAACTGTGTGTAGCAGCTCCTGGAGCTGGAGGCACCCAGTGAGCGGCAGATGCCAGGGAGGCAACTGACTAGGGGGAGAAGGGGCTGGAGTGATCCTGCTGGGTGCACTTTCTCTACAGCATTTACTCCTTGCCAGGGTCGGCTAGCTGCGCCACTGGGCCAACCCAGCGCGGCCCTGCTTGTGTGCTTATGAGCTCCTGGTCCCGCTGGCCTAGGGCTGCCATTCATTCAGGCTCTGTGCTGGGGCTGGCACAGCTCAGACATGAGCACCGTTGCCAGGCTTTCAATATTAGTATTGGAAGCTCAAAATGATTGCATTTTCTGAAAAATGATTGTACACGGGGAAAAAAAGTGTGCAAATAAGTATGCAAATACATCTCCTAATTTACTTCATATTGCTCACTATAAGTAGCCAGCAAATGAGGGAGAACTGCTTCATCCAGGTGGAAGCATTTCTTCATTTCGAGGCCAGCAGTCCCAAGGAAGTGCTGACAGCAGACCCCAGAGATGGTGAAGACTCCCTGAGCGCCTTGGATTTAGTATTGTTACAGAGGTGCTGGTTGTAGCTGTACTGGTCTACGGACATAGGCAGGCAGGCTTCTGTGGGGAGATGTGCTATCTTGTATGAGACCAGCTGCCCAACAAAAGATATCACAACTACCCAAAGCAGCTTGCCTGCCTTGGATTTTGCATGTGCTGCATCAATTAACCGCCTCAAAAGTTATCCTACATTTTGCACACAAGGTTCTTTGGGTGAATCTAATCTCTGTTATTAGACCAGCTTAAATTGTTGGAAAACATTTTCCAACTACTATTTGAGTTGGTCCAATAAAAGAGATCAGATTCACCCAAAGAACCTTGCCTGCCTATGTCCTTAGACTAACATGGCTACAACCTACATCCTACATTTTGAACACTTTTAGCATTATCTATTGTACATCGAATAATGGTGGACATTATCCTGCAAACAGGATAATGACCGTCCCACAAGCAACGCCTGACCCCAGGCGCTCCCTTCCCAGCCCTACCCTGCCCTGCCCAGCCCCGGCTCCTCAGCTGACAGCACCACCCCCCACCCCCCACGCCAGTCACGGGGCCCAACATGGCGGCCAACACGGCGGCTTCGGTCGGGCTGTCACGTGAAACCCAACTTCCCCTCTTTCCGCCTTTCCTTCTTCCGATGCCTAGCTCCACAAGCGCGCTGCCATGCTAGCTTCCGGTGACTCCGGAAGCGGAAGCAGGGGCAAAGAGGACGGTTCTAGTGGCTCTGCAGCTGCAGCCCGGCTGCCGCCTCGTCCTCCGCGCCCCCGCCGCCATGCACCCCGGCTTTCCGAGCAACCGG
>NW_005842379.1:389060-390620 GCF_000455745.1 Alligator sinensis
GTGGCGGCCAGGGCAAGTGCGGGAGCTGTGGGGAATGAAAAAACAAACAGCAGTGGAGCCTGAGAGCCGCAAGGGCCAAGGGCTGAGATGAGTGGAGGTTGCGTCAGGGCTCTCCCCTGTGATGAGTCAAGTCTGCGTTTTGGTGTGAGGGGCAGGGCTGCTTTGGTTCCCCCCCACCCCGGGGTCCTGGGATCTGTGGTGCTGCTTGGGGTTTCATAGGCCCAGCCCCCTTGCCGCAGCTAGGTCTGCATCTGTAAATCAAAAACAACATGAACAGATGGGTGCGTGAGGCCCCTGTCAGAGCTGGCCATAGTTGTTTACAGCCGTCTAAACTGGGGTTGGCATCATGGCCAGTGTCTGGCCCATGGAGCTGTTGGATCCAACCCGGAGCCACGCAGCTTTGGCACCATGGGCTCACCTGCGCCTGCGCCTTGATACAGCTGGGTCCTAGCACCAGCCTCCCTCAGACCAAGCCGGGTCATTCCAGGCCACTAGTGGAAAGACATCACTGACCCCTGAAAATGGTTTAGATGCTTCCAACAGCATTGGACCTTAGTGGTAACTAAATGTGGTTGTTTTAAGGCCTCATATCAGACCACAGCCTTTCTTGACCTTTTGCTAATAGTATTCATTCAATGCACTAGCTTTCAGAACAGGCAAAGCTTATGTGAGTGTGTCCCAAGCATGCAGTTGATCCAATAAAAGATATCCTCCAGAAATAGCCTCGACTCACGCATATCTTTGTTCACATTGTTTTTGATTTTTGGGATTCGCTTGCACGTCATACATCTCTCTTAAGCATGCTATTCATTTGCATAACATTAATTTAAAAATTACATCTGCAAGCACCAATGGATCAAATAATGAGGTCTGAAAAGTGCAAAAATAGCATCTCTGTCATCTTATCAGCTCCCTTTGTTTGAGGCAGTGCTTTTTGCTTTAGTGAATGCCCAAAGTAACTTTTGCTACAGTTCTTCACTTAGTATGTCTGCACAACCATTATAGCTAGAGGACATGGAAGTAGGTGTGCACCGATAGAGATTTTTGGGGCCAATACCAATAGCCAATATTTAAGGAGGCATATTGGCCGATACCGATCCAGTTTCCAATACAGCTGCCTCCAGCTGGTAAGTCTGATGTGGTAGAAGGGGAAGGGGCAGGGCAGATCAGTGCCCTGCAGTGAGGGAGGGGACAGGGTGCCAGTCTAGATGTATTGGTGCACCTCTAGATGGAACAGATCAAGTTCACCAGGTGTGGGTCTACATAAGACATTTACTGCATAGTTGATTAATTAGCTGTGCAGTAAACATCGCAGCATCTACATGTTCATCCCTATTAGGGCGCATGAAACTAAGAAACTGCAGCAGGGTAGGACTTGTATTTACAAGTCCTACCCTTTTGCAGAGTTTATTCTTGCTCAGCAGCACACGCATGTAGATGCTGAGCCAGATGGCTGCCTGCTGGCTAGCTCCACACAGAAGCACCCTCGTGTCCCAACCAGCCCCTCTGCAGCACGTTAGCCTGGTTCGAGCAGTCCTGGGCTGGCATGCTGATTTCCCG
>NW_005842379.1:391098-396408 GCF_000455745.1 Alligator sinensis
GACAAATCGCAGCTCTGTCCCGCTCCTGCCCTGCCCCAGCTGGGCAGCACTTGGCCCAGCTCCAGCACCCCTCCTCCCTCCCCGCAGGGGTCTTGCCACACCAGACTTACCAGCTGAAGGCAGCTCTCCACGTTGCCAGGTTGTGCTCCTTGCTGCCTGTGCTGCGCTGCACTGTGACAGCGCATGCACGGGCCACTTATTGGCCAAATTATCAGGCCAATTTCCAATGTATTAAATTTTCTTTATATTAGTGCCAATCCGATATCAGGCCAGTGTATTGGTGCACCTCTACTAAACTGGGAAATCACAGTCCTCTTAGGAAAGAAGAAAGAGGCATACAAACAATGGAAGCTTGGGGCATGCCCCAAGAAGGACCATACAACAATGGCCCACACTTGTAAGGATCAGATTAGAAGGGCTAAGGCAGCAACTGAACTAAAATTAGCCACAGGGATCAAGGACAACACAAGTCCTCCTTTAGGTATGTAGGGAGCAGGAGGAAAACATGGGAGTTTGGTGCTGCTGCGCAGTAGCTCAGGACAGCTGGTTACCAGCGCTCAGGAGAAAACTGAACTCCTGAATAACTACTTTGCTTTGGTCTTTCACAGGGCCAAGGGGAAAAACGTGCCAGATGGGGTACAAAAAGAGCAGGGTAGGAATGACTGCCTTCGTACTATTGCTGTAGAACGGGTGTGTGACCAATTAAAAAAATTAGACATAAATTAGCAGGCCTGGATGAACTTCATCCAAGAGTGCTGTAGTTGTTGGCCAAAGTAATTGCGGAACTGGTGGCAAAGCTCTTCCAAAACTCGTGGCACTCCAGGGAGGTCCCCGAGGACTGGAAGAGCGCCAATATTATGCTTATCTTCAAGAAAAGAAGGAAGGAGGAGCTGAGTAACTGTAGGCCAATTAGCCTAACTTCTATCCCAGGGAAAATCCTGGAAACCTTTATCAAGGAGTCTATATGCGATATGCTTGCAAAAGGTAGGATTTTGAGTAATAAACAGAATGGCTTTGTCATGGGCAGGTCTTGTCTTACCAACCTCATCTCCTTTTATGATCAGGTAACTCGCCATCTGGATAAGAGAGAGGAGATCAACATTGTATACCTTGACTTCCAAAAAGCTTTTGATCTGGTATCCCACGATGTTCTCATTAGAAAATTGGCTTAACTGTTTGACAGGCAGGTGGATAGGAAGCTGGCTGCGGGATAGGACCCAGAGAGTTCTACTGAATGGATCTGTGTCGTCTTGGCAAGAAGTGACTAGTGCTTTTTAGCATCTTCATCAGTGATTTGCATGTCGGGGTGAAGAGCTCACTGGCCAAGTTCGTGGATGACACCAAGTTATGGGGAAGAGTGATCATGCTTGAAGATAGGCTGCAGATCCGGGCAGACCTAGACAGGCTGGGAAGTTGAGTGGATCAGAACCAGATGAGGTTTAACATTGAGAAATGTAAAGTGCTCCACCTGTAGATGAACAACCCCCAGCACACCTACAGGCTTGGCAATGCCAATCTGACCAGCACTAGCCATCTGACCATTGGCAGTGAAGTGCTGCGGCCAGCAGGGCAAACAACACGCTGGCATGCGTTAACCATTGCATTTCATGCAAAACTAAGGAAGTGATACTCCCACTGTACCCCCCACCTGTTGAGACCACAGCTGGAGTACTGTGTCCAGTTCTGGGCGCTGCACTTCAACAAGGACATGGGAAAACTTGAGGGGGTCCAGAGAAGAGCCACCCGTATGATCAGGGACTTGCAAGGCAAGCCATATGAGGAGAGGCTGAGAGACTTGGGCCTTTTCAGACTACAGAAGAGAAGGCTGGAAGGGGATTTGGTAGTGGCTTACTGCTACATCAGGGGAGTACATCAAGCACTCGGTGAGCTGCTGTTCACCAGGGCATCCCTGGGGAAGACCAGAAGCAATGGATACAAACTCCTGGAAGGCTGCTTCAGGTTCAGTTCCAGGAAAAACTCCTTCACAGGCAGGGTGTCCAGACCGTGAAATAAACTCCCTCCAGTGGTGGTGCAGTCACCTACCCTGGAAATCTTCAAAAGGATACTGAACAGTCACCTCGCTGGAGTCACTTGACCCCAGTTGCCTTTTCCTACCTCATGCAGGGGGACTGGACCCAATAGTCTATAAGGTCCCTTCCAGCCCCTAACAGTCTATGAATGAAAGAGACGTGGGAGTCATAATTGACCACAGTATGAACCTGAGCTGGCAGTGCGACGCTGTAGTCAGCAGGGCAAATAATACTCTGGCGTGCATCAAGCAGTGCATCTCCCGCAAAACTAAGGAAGTGATTCTTCCGCTCTGCTTGGCATTGGTAAGACCACAGCTGGAGTATTGCGTCCAGTTCTGGGTGCTGCACTTCAACAAGGAAGTGGAAAAGCTCGAAAGAGTCCAGAGAAGGGCCACCCATATGATCAGAAACTCGCACAGCAAGCCATATGAGGTAAGGCTGAGGGACCTGAGACTCTTCAGCCTGAACAAGAGAAGTCTGAAAGGGGACTTGGTAGCAGTGTACTGCTACATCAGAGGCGTATATCAAGGGCTCAGTGAACAACCGTTCACCAGGGCACCCGTGGGGAAAACCAGGAGCAATGGTCACAAACTCCTGGAAGACTGTTTTGGGCTTAACATTAGGAAAAACTTCACAGCTAGGGTGTCCTGACTGTGGAATAAGCTCCCTCCAGAGGTGATGTAGTCACCTACCCTGGAAATCTTCAAGAGGAGACTGGATGGTCACCTTGCTGGGGTCACCTGACCCCAGTTGTCTTTCCTGCTTGGTGCAGGTGGGGCTGGACCCGATGATCTTCTGAGGTCCCTTCCAGCCTACGTTCTATTTAATCTATGAATAATCCCATATTCTGAGAGGCTAATCAAGACAATATTTTCTGGCATATGGGATGTGAGTCTTAATGATAAATTGAAAAAGCACTGAAGATTTGAGGAGATAAAATTGAATCCAGAAATACTTACTGCAAACAAAAGTCTTAATGCTGTTACATGTTCCCTATGACAAATGTGACCTGAATTAGTCAAGTTATTCAGTTTCATTGCTCTGAAACAATTTTAGACTTTAAAACATCCACTTTCTATGAATATTTGTTTTTGGTTGGTTGGTTGGTTGGCTGGCTTTTTTATTTTTCTTCCTATTTTGTGTTTTCATTCTTTGGGCATTAGAGTATGGGGAACATAACCAAAAATAGAATCTTATTCTTAACAAAGCAATGCCAAAATCAGAAAAAGCATTAACAACCTTAGTAGGGAAGCAAAGGATTGAATTTGTCTTGGCTACAGAACTCTCTTCTGCCCTAGGGGTAGTCCTTCCAAGTTGGAAATGTTGCACTAGTTGAAATAGTGACACACAGCATATTGTCAGTGCTGCATTTCTTCTGTTTAAGATTTAGGGGTTCATTCTACATTACTATTTTTCATTTAATTAATACAGTGCACTTGCATTCTGTGGAGTGCCGTGTGGGGTAGCTCAGTTGGTAGAGCCTCAGACTTAATCTGGGCATCAAGGGTTCAAGTTCCTGCCAAGGAGGTGGCTGTTGTGGCATGATCTGTTGAGCCCAGGCCTGCAGGAAACTTCTGTGGTTTATACTGTCTTCTGAGAGGGAGTGTGGGAACAAACCTTTTGTCATGGACTATGGGAGTTTTTGCTTTGCTTCATAGCACAAGACATGGGCCTTTTCCTAGGTTCTTCTGAGCATATGTTAACCAATTCCTTCCCTGTCTTTGCACTCTGGTCACCCCTGCTTTTGCCTATGACATTTTGTAGAGTGTTTGATGTTTCAGATTTTGCACCTTGTCCTTATAGTTGAGGGTTTGAAGTGGTGATTTTGGACATTCCTTCAGTTAATAAATGGCTGCCAATGCACAGGATTGCACTTAATGGTTCATGAAGCTCCTTTCCATTCCTACATTTCTGTGGAATGTTATCAATCTAATCCACCTGTTTAGGTCTGTCTCACAAATTATTCCTGGGGAAAAAAATGTTGCCAGCATTAAAATTTGCAGTGTTTATCTGGTTCTCTTACCTTTTTCCATCTCATCTTTTTTGTACTACATTTCACACTTTTTGTGTCTGCTTTTTTTCTTTTTACTCATGTTAGTTTTTCTTAACTGAGAAGTTAGAGTTGGGAGAATTTTAAAGCTATTGGAGGTGGTGTTGTGTGGTGTCTTTGCGAATAGCATGTAATTTGCAGAAGTAGAGGAGGCAGTAAAAGGTGTCAGGTAGAAGCTTTGAGAAAAAGTGTGTAAGGGATTAACTATATTTTCTGTTTGAACAGTGCTTACCTCAAGGGGTTATAGTTTGTGGTTGAAGCTTCTTGGTTTGTCCTAGTATAAATGATTCAGTAGACCCCAGATCATTCTCATTTGGCTGGTTTACAAACCTTTTAAATCATGGCAGGCTGCCGAATTAAGGATGAGCTATTTGGCTCTTTCCTGTGCCTTTTACCTTGAAGGCCATTACTTCTCTGATAAGCTGAAACTCATCACTAGTCCCACACAGCTGATTGGAGAAGTGGTGCTCTTTGAAGTACAATAGGTGGAATTAGAAGCCCAGTCCAGTGAAAAACCTGATTTTTACTAATATATATAAAAATATGTTCCCTCCAAGCCTTCTGAGACAGCAGTTCCAATGCAACTGTTTCTATCGTGGTGGATGGGTCGGTCGTGGTGGATGGGTCGGTTTCGACCTGGAAGGGTGTGGGCAGCGGGGTCCCGCAGGGCTTGGTCTTTGGACCGATACTCTTTAATGTCTTCATCAGCGACTTGGACGAGGGAGTGAAATGTACTCTGTCCAAGTTTGCAGATGACACAAAGCTATGGGGAGAAGTGGACACGCCGGAGGGCAGGGAACAGCTACAAGCAGACCTGGACAGGTTGGACAAGTGGGCAGAAAACAACAGAATGCAGTTCAACAAGGAGAAATGCAAAGTACTACACCTAGGGAGGAAAAATGTCCAGCACACCTACAGCCTAGGGAATGACCTGCTGGGTGGCACAGAAGTGGAAAGGGATCTTGGAGTCCTAGTGGACTCCAAGATGAACATGAGTCAGCAGTGTGACGAAGCCATCAGAAAAGCCAATGGCACTTTATCATGCATCAGCAGATGCATGACGAATAGATCCAAGGAGGGGATACTTCCCCTCTATCGGGCGCTGGTCAGACCGCAGTTGGAGTACTGCGTGCAATTCTGGGCACCGCACTTCAAGAGGGATGCGGATAACCTGGAGAGGGTCCAGAGAAGGGACACTTGTATGGTTAAGGGCTTGCAGGCCAAGCCCTA
>NW_005842379.1:396446-407692 GCF_000455745.1 Alligator sinensis
AGATTTAGATTGGACATTAGGAAGAACTTCTTCACAGTTAGAGTGGCCAAGGTCTGGAACGGGCTCCCAAGGGAGGTGGTGCTCTCCCCTACCCTGGGGGTCTTCCAGAGGAGGTTAGATAACCATCTAGCGGGGGTCATCTAGACCCAACCCTCTTTCCTGCCTATGCAGGGGGCCGGACTCGCTGATCTATTGAGGTCCCTTCCGACCCTAACATCTGTGAATCTATATTCTGAAAGCTGCCTCAAATTTAACTTGTTTTAAAGCGATGCTAAACTGAGCTTCCTCATTTATGACAATTTCTTGAAGTACCAAGGTAGAGGGAGAGGTACTGGAATATCTTTGCAATATGAATGCCTTTCCCAGGTGATGTCCCTACAAGAAATATCAAATTGTCAAACTGGGGGGCAAATGCAAAGTTTCCACAAAGCATTATGTGCTGATGGTGCATATCTTATTTTATTTCAAGATGGCATTACCTAAATAATGTTTATTATTTATTTAGGGGCAAGACCACTTAAATCATGCTAAGTCTGGCTGGCATAATACAAAGTCCTGGAAATATTAGATGGCTGTTTTAATAATCTCTCTATCTCTCATGCAGGTTAGCTGAAGAATTGCATATGCCTTCCCTCCCAGAAATGATGTTTGGGGACAACATCCTAAGAATTGTGCACGATTATGGCTTTGGAATTGAGTTCAATGCAACAGATGCATTAAAATGTGTAAATAACTACCAAGGCATGATCAAAGTGGCTTGTGCAGAGGAGTGGCAAGAGAGCAGGTGAGCATTAACATCACAATAACTGGCAGCAGGTAGACCAGGTTGGCATCTTAGAAGTTAACTGATTCAGAGAGACTTGAGCTGTCATAGCCAGCAACCTACTTCATCGGATGCTATAAGCAGTAATTGGGGAAGTCTTCATGCCATGGGTGACTGGTGCCACCTTAGTCGGGGGTGCATGTGTTGTCGCCCAGGAGTGGGGGGAAAGGGGGTCCCTCACGGCTGATCCTGTTGACTGGGGGGACCCTGATTTCACTGCTGGTGGAGGGGGCGGGGTTCCCCCATGGCCGATCTCACTGCCCAGGGTGGGGGGGGATCCCTGCGGCCGATCACTGCAGCCTCTTTCGGAAGCGGCTGCAGCGATCGGGCGGTGCTTGCAGGGGGGGCGCTCCTACCTGCCCATCGCCTAAGCGGCGAGTGTGGCCAGTCAGGGGGTTCACGTTCCCCCCCAGTGCACCCCCTACCCATCGCCATTGATTCATGCAGTGGGAAGGGGCATGATGCCAGGATTCTTAGTGCTATTTGGTATTTGGCTTTCTCTCTCACTCATTCGTTCAGATCTAAAGCCTTTTAACATTTCTGTACCCTGGTATCCCCATCTAGAAAACTGGAGTAATTCATTATATGTGCCGCCTGCTTCTTACGAGTGTTGCGTCTTACTTCACACCTATGGTATATCTACTAGTGCAATGAAGTGTTAATGGAACTGTACTACTTCTGGTGCCCAAAGTTGCTAATTCAGAGTATGTCAGCATAGTATTTGTATCATGTTAGACATACCTATGCTTAATTTCTATCAAATAGTATTAGTGGGAGAAAAATTCAGTGGCTTGGTTGTGCAAGATTGACCTTTAATGTCCCTCAGTTGAAGTCACCTTCAAAATTTTAAATGCTGGAAGGTTTTTTGTTATATACTTACGTTGGTTCAGGGTTCTGTAGTCGTCAAGTTGTTTTTGGTGCAAAGAGGATTTGGATTTATCCTGATGTCTAAGGAGAGCTGTATTATTGATTTTAATGTCAGATATGTTCTGCTAACAGACTGTCCTTCCTGTGTGAAAGGGTAGGCTGAAACTTCCGAGTACAGTGTCTGAAAACGTCATATTTGAGATCATGCTGTCTTCACTCCTAGGAGCGGGACAGTTCTAGAAAAGTGGGCGGTAGTCTTCAAAATCACTGTAGGGCCTGATGTCACAGTTTCTGCACAGAAAAAATAAGGACAGTAGTGTGGGCACTATAGCATGCGTCTTCCATGTGTGGTATTTTAATGTTAATATTTATAACAGTGTAGTGAATTCTTTTCCCTTGTTGAGGACCGAAGCTGAACATACTAAGGAAGTTGTTAAGCCATATGACTGGACTTACACAACGGACTACAAAGGAACGTTACTAGGAGATGCTGTAAAATTAAAGGTGACTTCATTTAAAATGTTTATTGCATGGTACTTTGATAAACCTACTTGTATATTGTTTTACTGAAAATTAAAGCATATCTAGATTGTGAATTTGCATAGTTTCAAAGAGCTTCTGCTCTTGAAGGTATACTGAGTGTTTCTAATGTCTATTTTAGGTTTTTGGGGTTTTTTTAGCAAAGAATGGTTCAAATAATCAAAATCTAGTAATAAAAATTGAGTGGCCACAAATCTTAAGAATTTGTTCCATGAACAAATATGGAATTATCCTTAATGCTTAAGGACATCCTTCACTCCCTCCCAGAGCCTGGGACTCCCCAGTTACACTTAAGCTAATGGTCTCTCATGATTGGGTGATACCCTAACCCTGCGCAGCTTACCAGTTGGCTGTGATCCTAGATTTGGTTGTTAGTGGTTCTGAGTTTGCGTACAGTGAAAACTATTCTCATGGTTTTTCTGTCACAACTCCTCCCTATTACGTCATAACCAATTTAATTGAACCTTGAATTTTCCGGTGCCTTTTTCACCTTAAACAGTCTTCCCCCTGTAGACAGATAGTTCTGTTTAATCTTCTAAGATTATTATAAAACACTTGCAGCATTTTGTAGTATCTGTGGTTGGCTCAGTGTCTCTGAGTGTGATACCTTTGAAAGATAGAGGCAGCTTCAAATGTGCATGTAGAGCGGAATGTGGAAAAGGATAAGACGCCCAACATTTCAGTGAAATTAAAAGGAAGGAACAGGATCATTGGATCTGCATAATGTCCTAGAATTTGAGGCAAAGCTATGTTAGTTACAACCTTATTTATACAAAAAGTCTTCAGAAATATATGGTAGTAGACTTGGCACTTTCCCATTGTTTTGAAATCTAGAACACAGGCAAAACTGGTCACAGTTGTTATTTTAAAATGAAGTTCAGCAAAACTCACGTTCAGCCTGCCTCAGTGAGCCTGATGACAGCATGTGAGACATTGAAACAGAGTTTCTTGCTCAGTTACATATTTTTTCTTGGAATGTTTTAACTTTTCTTGTGAAAAGCTTGAGTGAGGGTGGTCTTTGACTGCATTGTAAAAATTAAAGATTATTTACTCTAGGGCAAGGGTGTCAAACATAACGCTCGTGAAGCCAATCTGTCTGGTCTGGCAAGGCCATTGAAAATTGGGGGTATGTCCAGGGTCATGTCCTCTGCTGCAGAATCTGGGGCCCTTGGGCCTGACGGACATGCCTATCAGTGGCAGGACAGCGAGTGAGAGCTGACACGCGGCTACAGCAGTAGTGACAGACTATCTCCCTGGCTGACAGCCCCCACTGTGTGCCTCATGCTGGAGCTGGAGGTAGGCCTATTGCTGCAGCAGATGGAGCTGCAGCTCTGGCTCCTGCATGGAGCATGTGGTGGGCGATGGAGCCCCCCAGCATGCCCCAGGTCAGAGTCCAAGCTGCTGCTATCTCTGCTGCATGCTCCAGGTCAGAGCTGGAGCTGCCACTGCTGCTGTTTCTGCATGCTCCAGACTGAATCCGGCTCTCAAGGAACCCCATGACCCAGACCTGGCCTGAAGTACAAAGTGAGTTTGACACCCCTGCTGTAGGGGACTGGAGAATGAAGGGTTTCCAGCAGAAGACAAGCTGCAGTCTTTTAACATCCCCTTGATATTCTAACTTGCTTTTTTAGGTGGTTCCTACAACAGACCATATAGACACAGAGAAATTGAAAGCCAGGGAACAGATAATGTTTTTTGAAGAAGTTCTCCTTTTTGAAGATGAGCTTCATGATCATGGAGTTTCAAGTCTGAGTGTAAAAATAGTGAGTTGAATTACTTCCCATCTATATATCCCCATGAATAACACTGCTTTCAAGGTAAAGTTGAAGTTAAAAGTGCAAAGTGCACAGACTAAAATTTTAAAATCCTTTCAGTTTAAGTAATGAAGTTGACATTACCACCATAAGTAAGAGTCACATCCCCTTTAGTCCTGCCTTGATGAAGGATTTCTCTAACCCATAAGGCCTCTGCTGTTTTGCTGTGTCTTTTCTAGAAGATATAGCTTTTGCTACAGAAGAGGGGGGTCTTTTTCTTCTCTTTGAATATGTAAGTGCAGTAGAAAAGTGAAATATTAACACCAATATTCCAACGTTCATTTCTTTGGTAGGAGATCGTGGAATCCCCTTAAATTACCATATTTCCTTGCATACACACAGCCGCAAATAAGACACATACCTTGTTTTTGGAAGGCAGAACATAGAGAAAAAGAGTTTTTTCCAGAGTCATGGCCAACTGTATGATGTGGATTTAGTCCTCCTGGAAACATATTTGTCCAGGAAGTGTGGCATCCCAGAAAACAGTCTTGGTGAGGCAGCAGGAACTTCCTGGTATGGCAGGACAGCAACAAGGCTAGGCTCCAGACCCTTGCAAGGTCAGTAGGAAGGCTGTTACTTCATTACTGTAATAGTTCTTTATATAAGTTCCTGTAAATAAATGCTGTTTCCATACTACACGCCTCATCAAGGTAATGCTGACTGCATGCAGCAGTTCACTTGCCCTGAGCCAGCTCCGTTGCTCCTTTAGGTGCAAGCTGTGTTGATCAGCCAATAGCTACTGCAGATTGTTTAGCAGCTGTGAAAGGACTATGCCTGGACTCTGCCCCTTCTGCTTGCTGGGCCCCAAAAAAGTGGCAGCTGTTAAAGCACAACACTACCATGCTTCTGTTCCTGCTTGTAAAGAAAAATTAGCTTTCCCATTTAAAATACACAACCTAATTCTGAAGGGCTGATTTGAGGATGGGGTGGGGGAAAGATGCATGAGGTGTGCAAGTAAATACAGTAATACTATGGGATTTCTCTCTCTTTTTGATGCAGGTATGAGGCCTGGCTAATATGCTAACCTGTATTACAAGCTTAATGGCTGCTCAGGATGTCTAGTGCCCAGCTAGCTAATGTATCTTCTCTATGTCCATGCTTCAGCCTAAATTTTAGATTTTAGGATGGAAAGTTTTTGGTATTTGTTTTTAAAAACAACATTGTAGAAAAAATAGCTCAAGTTCAGATATTTTAATCTCTGATCTAAATATTTAAATATATCATGTTGGTTTCACAGTAAAATATCACAATGTGTCATATGTACTATCTTGTTTTTTGTAGAGAGTCATGCCTTCCAGCTTCTTTGTGTTGTTGAGGTTTTTCTTGCGAGTTGATGGTGTGCTTATCAGGATGAATGATACAAGGCTATATCATGAGGTAAATGTTCATGTCTTACCTGTTTTTCATGTTTCACTTGGGAGGAAGCAGCTTTCACTGTTACGTCCTGTCAGAGGAACTGCACAAGTTGAAACAGTTCAGCACTCACACTTGAAAGAATAGGAGGTGGCTGAACTTTACATCCAAGTTCATTAGATTAGATGGATCTATTATGGAAGAGCCTAAATACTGACAGATAACTGTACCCTCTCTTTTCCCTGCTCTGAAGTACTCATAATCTCAACAGACAGGCCACAGGGTAAGGAAAAGGAGGAATTGCACGTGGAGTGAATAGTGCAACACTGTTCTTTCTATTATTTTCTTCTAGCCTCCAACTCCCAACAACATTCACACATCTCTTTTTTTTATTTGCCTCATATTTTCCTATTTCAGAGAAGGGAGTGAGTTTAAGGGACTTGCATGTAGAACTGAGCCAGAGTTCCCGGCTCTCCATACTTTGTGTGGTGACTTTTGGGGAATTTATTTACCTTTCGCTTCAGTTTCTGATATCTAACTTACCTGATGGGATGTTGGAACTTAATTCATGTCTCTGAGGCACTCTGAGATACATAGGCAAGTTGTGGTTGGTCTCTTTCTATTATACTTGGTCGGGGGTAGACAAAATATGGCCCAAGGACTGGATCCGGCCTGCCAGGCACCTTCATCCAGGATTGGCTCCCCCCAACAAGTTGTACCCCACCCAGCCTTTCTGTCTGCAAGGTGCCTACATCCACCCTTAACATACCCTATTATGCCTCGCTCCCACCCTTGTGGGCAGAAGGACCTGCCCCCCACTATCACTAGGTGGGGCTGCTGCTGCAGACTTCCCTGGCTTCCCACTCCCTCTGGGCAGCAGGTAGGGAAGCTGGGGCCGCAGTGGCAGGGCTGCAGTTGGGCAGGAGTGTGGGGCTGGTGGCAGTGTGGAGCCCATGCCCAGTGGGGCAGGGGCAGTGCAGAGCACAGCTGGGCAGGGTGTGGGTGTGAGGGAGGGTGGGGGGTAGGGGGACCCCTCCCACACTCCCCCAATGGTGCGCAGCCCTGACAGGCAGCAGGGGCAGCAGCAGGCGGGGCAGTCATGGTTGGCGCTGGTACCTGGCTCTGGCCAGCGCTGCACATCAGCCCCCACTGGGCTGCCTGTATGGGAGGGAAGCCCCAGGCACTGGAGCCAGCCGGGGCAGGGAAGGCAGCTGGCTCCAGCACCTGGGGCTTTCCTTCTGTGCTGAGCGAGTGTGGGGAGTGCCGGCGATAGAGAGAGCCCAGCAGGGGCTGCACACTTCGCTGCAATGTGCAGTGCTGGTCAGAGCCAGGCGCCAGCGCCCCCACCTGCAGCTGTGCCATGGAGGGAGTTGCAGGGTTGGGGGGGGTTCCCCCCCCAGGAATATTTTGGGGGAGAAAGAGGGGCAAGGGGAGGGATTTCTGGTGGCAAAGGTCAGGGGTTAGGGGTGGGATTTCTGGTCCCAAGATGGCAACCAGGGAATGGGGCAATCGTCAAGGGGCGGGGCTCCCTTTGCAGCCCTCAACAGGTCACCAAACCTCATTAAGTGGCCCTCTGCCCAAAATAATTGCCCATCCCTGTACTAGGTAGAAAACTATGGGACTACTGGGACAGGTTAGCTGTTGCTGGAAAGGGAACTGGGAACAACTTGCTGTAGGATCTTAATTCAACATTATTTAATGCTGTCATCTGATTTAGTCATTGAGAACGCTGAACTTACTAGCTCCATTGACAAAATGGCAACCTGCTATGGAAGTTAGAATCTGTCGTATTGTAGTCACACTTTGAGACGCTACCTTAGAGTACGAGTCTTCTGCCTCTCAAGTCATGGAACTCCCTAAGCCTGTTATCAAGCATTTGGAGACAGGGATTTATTATATGGAATTGTCTGAGGTGTCACCTTCCTTTTGTTGCCACTAGTATGTAAAGGCTGGCTGCTGTATTCAGTGTACCTGTTTCCCAAAAAGTCTGAAAGGAGAGATGGCAGCCACCTTTGGTGGCAGGTCACTCAACGGCCACCTGGAGCATACTACACTACTCTCTGCTTGAGGACATTTCTGTGATGTGTTTTTCCAGACCAACATGCAAGTAATTCCTGACATTGTACTTGAGCCCCAGCATCTCATGTGATGCATAAAGCAAAATTGAAGGTATTGCTGGCATGAATGTTGCTTGCTAGCACCTTCAGTGCCCTTAGAATGTCAATAACTGAATTTCATCCAAAGATGAGCAAGCATACTAAATCCTTGTCATTCAGATAAATGACTTCTAGATCAAAATTAACTAAATGTATTTCTCTCCCTATCATGATGAACTTGACTTCAAGCCTTTGTACTGAATAAAACTCTTCAGTTAGTCAAATTCAGACGAGTTTAAATTTAGTTACAAAGTTTACTAATGCACAGAATAGTAGGAGATATTTTTTGTAACTATTTCACCTGTCTTCTCTTCTTAGGCTGATAAATCCTACATGATACGAGAATACACATCTAGAGAAAGCAAAGTGTCAAGCTTAAAGGTATTGCCTTTCAAATACATTTTTTACATGCACTAATTTTATTGTCTTCCGACTGGCATAGGAAACGCCACACCAGATCAGAACTCTGCTTAGCTTGATATCTTCGGGGAGGCAAAACTCTTCTGGCCAGTTGTGTAGTACTGTTTCAGGATCGGTTAATCTGTCATGCATAAAATCAGATTACTTTTACGAAGAGATGTGGATTGAATGGGGGGAGACATTAAATTATTGATAGAATTATTTAGCCACAACATAAGGTACTTCCAGTTTCTTGTGGCAATGAATTTCACAGATTGCCTGTTTGCATATACTGATGCCCATCATTGAGATGCCTTTCAGAAGTCGTATAATTGACTTGGCTTATAGTTTTAAAAAGTGCATGTATGCAACAGGACAGCCCTTTCAAAAATGACTGTAAAAGGTCCAATTATTTGGAATTAGCAGTCATCACTATTGAGTTCCATTCCTGATTGCACCTTTGACTGTGCAGCTTACATGAGACTTAGATGATTCAGTCTCTCTCAACCTTGTTTCCTCAGTCTGCACAGGAACCTTTGGGCCAAACTTTCAGAGAAGTTCTGAGTCTTTGTTTTTAATGCTTGGAGATCCCTGTGCTATAAGACTGACCCTTACAGGATGTAGTTGCTGGCCTGTCTGATTCAGTCTACCATAAATCCAAGTTCATGTTCCTGAATCCACAGAGCTGTCAGTGAGCTGGTTTCTCCCCTTCTTTGTTCTTCAAAATGTTCATTTAAGCTCTTATGGAATTGTTATTACTGCTTTATGTTAGAAATACAGAACACACATGGCTTTTTCACCTCCTTAATAGAGTTTGCAGAGCTGCTTATTAATGAGGAAACAGTTTTCACTCATTATTTCAGAACTTCAATGTTTTTTAAGGTTTCAGAGTTTCTAAATCTTTGAAACAATAAGCAGCCCCACACGTTAGGTCAGGCTGAAATGTGGGCTTTATTCCAGCAGCTTTTGACACTGCTCTTTTTTTCTAGTTACTTTATAAGTACTTAATTATATTGAGTGAGCTCAGAATATCTTTTTCCTTCAAACTTCTTGTAAGTAATGTGGCTATTTTGTCTCTCAAAGATCCTACAGAGAAACGAATTTATAAAATGTCTTGGTCTTTTTGAGTTGCTTGATTCTTGGTGTAAGATGCTTGAATGTGACCTGCTCTTTTAAATTCTTAGAATGAGTGCACTTCTGGTCTGAAAACAACCTTTTCTAGAACCAGGTTTTGCTCCCTTTGTGTGTTCAGAGTTCTGTAACTTTACTGATAGCTTTACTGATAGCTGTGTTGGGCTCTGTAGCCCTATGAAGAATTGTACTGCTATCATCAGAACTTAGTGCTACAAGTGCATTTAAAGTCATAGAGTAAACAAAAAGGAGAGAGCTGATTTTTGAGTATACATGCTTAAAAATTTCACGAGTGGGAGTTGAACTGTGATCCTTAAACTTGACTTTGAGCAGCTTCCTTTATCTTATGATTTACACACTGCTAACTAAAATATTTTTTGCTTCTTAGCATGTTCCACCTTCCCTGTTCACGGAGCCTAATGAAATTTCTCAATACTTACCTGTAAAGGAGACTGTGTGCGAGAAGCTAGAATTCCCAGCGAAGGTGGATCCTGAGCCTACCCCTTCACCAGAAAGCACGTGCATGGAATCTAAATCAGTGTGACTTTATGTGGACTTGAAGTGGCCCCCATTCTGGAGACCATATGGTCATATGTCAATTACCATTGGCATGGTTTCACTATTTGTGGAATAAAAAGAGTTTGGCTAATTTTTCTGTAGCCCTAAAATGTAATTTCAGGCAGGTTTCACTAATGTGTTTTATTTTATTTTTTAATTTCAAACCTGCATCTGAAATTAATAATAGACTGATGATAAACCGGAGTCTTAATTGGCTCGGGAGAATAGACTCCCCACCCTCCCTAGTAGTTTTTGTTCTCTTTTTAGTTTAGACATTTGGTATGTTGCCTGAACCCTCCGTTACCAGTGCTCTGCATGAAGAAATTTTTGCTCCTGCTATCAAAAGGCAAATATCATTCACAGAATCAAGCCTCTATTTTTATACAGGGTTCTTCTACAAAAGATTTTTTTCTCTGTGGTGTGTATGGTTGAGCTTCAGTTCTCCCTTAGAAAACTTGCTTGGCTCCTTGGGTACAAGCTGACAAACCTGTGTAAGTACTTTCTCTGAATTTTAAATCCACATATCTTATAAGAGGCTATTAAGTCTTTTAGTCACAAATAGCTTAAAAATAGCAATGTGCAAAGTATTAGTGTCAGACACTACTGAACGGTAAAAGCTACCTTGTTTAGGAGCTGCTAGCTAGGAGCTAAGAGACAGGTAGAGGTTAGCAAAAAGCTACACAGTGGCAAGTTTGTCAAATACTAATTTTCTCTGAGGTCAGTCAGCTCAGCCTCTCAAGGTGCCACTAGCATCTGTGGGTCTTCCATGGGTTAGGTGTGCTGCTGACACAGTGCTTGGTTATGGAAATGCTTTGTACTTTTGCCTTTTTGGCAGCTATGCCATGTAGTTGGTGCCAATTTAAACTGATTATACTGCTCTGAGAATCAAACAGCTAAATTCCTGGGATTCTTAGAGAACAAAACCAAACAAAATTCCAGTTCCTAAATGGGATGAGGATTGACAGTTTAAGAGATGCAGGGGTTTATCTAGCCTTAAAGGAACACTGTCTAATGTTCCAGGCCTGAAACTTTTTTTGTCCTGCTGTAAATCTTGCTATGAACAGAAATGCATTCATTTACATTTTAATTATCCTGTTCAAACTCAGTACCGTTTTGTAGCTAGAAACACTTACCCTGTATTACAGTAAACACTCCTGCTATGGCATGAGAACCAGGAAGTTAAACCGATTGGTTTAGTTTCGTTACTTAGGTTGAATGGAGTACAGGAAGCAAATGCTGGGTGTGGCAAAAATACCTCTGTTAAATTGATTTACTAGTCAAAGGTGGTAGCAATAATTCTGATATGGGAAACATTTGAATGTCATCATCTTGTAAACAAGCATGTATTTCTTATTGTCTCTTTGCATTTAAAATATGCAATGTAGAGTGGGCCCATCTTGATGAGATTTAATTTTTTTAAGTGGAAAACCAAAATAATTATAACTTAAAAAAATAGTTTTTAAGATGACAATAACTTTTTAAAGAAAGCTACAGGCATCTTAATGACAGCTATTGTTGTTCTGAAGATTCACCTTACCCTTTTAGTGGGGCAGTATGGGCTGGTAGGTAGAGCCTGGGACCGAAAGGCAGGAATTCAAAAAGTAA
>NW_005842379.1:407702-411748 GCF_000455745.1 Alligator sinensis
ATGCAAACAGTAATATTTGCTCTGACACTGATTCATTGGGTGACTATCAGCAAGTCACTTAACCTCTCTGTGCCTCAGTCCTCCATAAAAGTGATACATGCCTACCTCAGAGGTTTTGTGAGGATGCAAGTGGCTTATCTTGAATATACCTTTAGCCTTATGTTTTGAAAAGATTAACTTAATATCTAAAAGTATTAAGCGCTTTACTGTCATTTTTTTTTAACTAGAGGAGAGAACTGAGGCTAGTTCTTTCAAGACTAATTAACTCCCAGACAAATATTGCCTAGGATCATTTAAGATGAGGGATGAATTATAGGCTTGTGGCCACTGGGAGGCAGAGAAGTGCTTGCACTTATTCTTTTTCTTCCCCCTCCTTCCCCCCATTCCCAAGTACTTTAGAGTATGGGAAGGAATAGATTGGTTTTCACTCAGACTTTCAGATCAGGATAAAAAGGGTGAAGTTGGTAAGGAAAGAATGTAGGTACGATAACTTTGGAAAGGGAAACATTTAGAGATGATTCAGTGAATTGAGGAAAAAGGCAAAGGAAGGAAACAATTAGGACCTATTTGCATAGACAAGTCATTCTTAATGCTATACTGTATTCCAGGCTTACACCACTTTCAGTGTGTTAGGAATTATAAAACAAAAAGTTTTAAACACAATAATGCTGACAATTGAACTAATAATGATGAAAAGCTGAACTAATAATGATGAAAAGTGAGTTGGGAGAGTGACAGCATAAACATACTGTACCTATATTTGCTAACTAAAAATGTTATGGTTCAGGTTTGGTCAGTGGTAACACTCAGCACTGACCAAACACTGGAGTATGATGGAGAGATATTTATACAGTCCATGCATAGTATTGAGAAGTGCTGCACTATATGTTTGTTGCATTGTGTAATCTATCCCTCCCATTACCTTAACCTTTTTTGATTGGTTGAAAGTTTTCTTGACCACACTGGACATTTCTGACTCCATCTGTGCTGGCCTTTCTGTGGAACATGCACCTCAGAGAAATCACAAGATCCTATTACAGAATTCCCTGCAAAGTAAAACACCACCTGGGTCGCTTCTTTTATTGTCACTAACTCTGTTATGCTGTGTAGATGAATACATATGAAGCAGTAAAATAAGTTGGTGTATAAGGGGGGGGAAAAAATCTCTGGTATAGGATTCCCAGTGGAAAGAAGCAACTGCCAGTTTTATGGGCTACAGACTAGGTGGGGGCCATGTGTCTGGCTGTTTTGTGGTCAAATGTTGTGGTCAAATGTGTGTTGGTTTACACTTGTGCTTGTCTATCATTAAATAAAGTATATGCAACATTTTACGGTCTTGTCTGTCTGAGCTTTCATTAGAGATGTAAAAAAGAATGACTCATGCGCCTTAAACTTGGGTGACAGTGGAGATCTAGTCCACATAACTACTGGTATCTGAAAAGGTCTCATTATAAACCCCCTTCATACATGTAAACCAGTAGGGTTGCATTTCCCAAAATACTGGGGAATCCCCGATTTTAAGAGCGGAGACCTGAAGAACTTGTTTGGAAGCTTTCTCAACTACTATTGGAAAGGGTTTTTTTTTTTTGGTTTTTTTTATCAGCAGAGGGCTCTGCTTTCAGAAATTTGGGAAATGCGTTAGTGTGTAGACTTCAGAGCTGATGCACACTTATGGCTTTCTGAGGGGTCAGTTTGACCTGGAGGGGTGCAGGTTGTTTAGGGCCTGTGAAAAATCAGCTTTTTCCACTTTTCAAGAATTTTTTTCATATACTGTACAAAAGCAGAAAGTTAAAACTTACTATTAGGACCATTCAAGGATAATATATTCATAATATGTAAAATGTATAATTTAAATAGTCTTGGTTTCAGAATCGCAATACTCCAACAGCTCTCAAAAATAAATAATAATAATAATAAATCTTTCCTGCTTCCTCTTTCAAAATAGTTACTGGATGCTATTTAAAACACAAGTCATGCCAACTACGTGATGGTACTCGAAAAAGCTGGTAAGGGCAGTGCACAGATGCATATCTTGTTTTATGTCTACAGATGTGCGTTTATACTTTTGGAGATAATGAATGTCTGAAGGTGGTTTCTGTGGTATGACTCATGTCAGTCCTGGCACACCCTGTTTTATTAGCTGGAATGCATTTCCAGATGTCATAAACCAAGTTTAGTAATCGGTGGAATGATCAATTAATAAATAAGCCTGAAACTTGCAGGTAGCTTGGACCATTAGTTTTCCTCACTTTCTAGACACAGTTGGACCTAATAATATTTCTTTCCTGATACAAATACCTTTCTTGTACCCGAAACTGAATATGCATTTCAAATCGTTTAACCTTTCTTCTCTCTCATCATCATTGTCGTCGTCATCATTATCATTATAGTGAACTGTGAAGAAATTGTTCTTTGCATCGCTGCTGTGATTAGTTCTTAAACTAAACTAAGTTATTAAACTTATCCCATCTAATTCTTTAGTGTATTGACACTAAAGAACTGGGTGGGACCTAAATAAATTTATTTGGAAGATAAGGATTTTTGGAAAAAGATCAAGTTGTTCTGTTTTAAAAGCTTAGCATTGGAAAAAAAATTCTCAAAGAGGTTTACAAAGAGAACCTGAACAGAAATAAGCATTTTAAGAAGATGCGCTTTGCAAAACAGGAGAAGTGTTGTTTTCTAAAGAAGCAAATATATAGCTGTTCTTTTCTTTGTGGCTGATTCTGCAGGGTTTTACCAAGTGCCCAGTCCAGAGCCGCTGGCATTGATGAAAACTACAACGAACTTCCATGAGAGCCTGAACAAATGCAGCCTGTTGGCTTTTCCATGTAAAGGTCTGATTCTGTAAACAATGCCAAACCAGTGCATGCACAGGAACAGTGTGTAAATGTTAGTGTATACAGAGAAATTAACAGGATCTGCCTTAAAACAGAAAAGCTGGTTGTTTAGGCCAGGATCCTGTCTCCTGGCATTTCCCTCCAGCACTGACTGCCCAGACATGGCCTTGTTCCTAATGGAAGTCCAGAGAGAACAGCCTCCAGGCTGCTGATGGAGCCTGCAAGACACCCCTGAGCTACCAGAACCAGCTCTGGCTGAGGAAGTAAGAGAGTAGCAGGCTGCTGCAGGCCAAGGTGCTGTCAGCTGGCTCCTCCCTGCAGAGAAGCCAGTGTTGCCAGGTCTTAAATATAAAATTATTGTATTGGGAGCTTGAAATTATTACATTTGCTGAAAAACTATGGTACACTGAAAAAATATGCAAATATGTCATCGCCTTATTTACTTTATATTGCTCACTGTAGGATGCCAGTGAGTGAGAACTCTGTTGTCAACGTTGAAGCATTTCTTTATTTTGAGGCAGTCCTAAGAAAGTGTTGACAGCAAACCCCGAAGTAGGTTAAGACTCCTTGCGAGTGACTTGGGTTTTGCATAGGCTGCATCAGTTAATTTGTACATTTTGAGCACTTTTACTATTATTGATCGTGCGTGGCATAAGGGTTGAAAATTATCATACAAACACGATCATTATCGTACGGCTGGCAACACTAAGGAGCCTAGCCCTGTCCCCACCCCCACTGCCCCAGGTGACGGCTGAGGCCCCTACAGACTACAGCTTGCAGCATGCCCTGCGCTAACAGCGCCTAGAGCAGGGGCAGGGACTACCCCGCCCGGCATACATTGCGCCAGCAGGACCGGGACTACGGCTCCCAGCGTGCCTTGCGGCCGCAAAACCACTATTCAGGCTAGTGGGTGGAGAGTGACTACGTCTCCCAGCATCCCCCGCGCCAGCAGCGGGTGTGATAAACTGGGGCGGACGGTGGTGACTGCTGGGTGCTGTAGTTCCGGTGCGTGAGTGGAGTCGTGCGGAGCGGAGTGGGGCGCGGAGCCGACCATGGACAAGCTTAAGCGGGTTCTGAGCGGGCAGGATGCCGAGGAGTCGAGCGGGGTGAGCGAGGTACCTTCTCCCCCCCTCCGCACACGCGGCGCGGGTTCGAGGCGGCCGTGGGCAGCGATGCGGGGGCGGGGGGCTCTGGGTTGGGGGCGCCCAT
>NW_005842379.1:411797-415809 GCF_000455745.1 Alligator sinensis
GAGGCGGGGGAGCTGGGCTCAGCTATTCTGTAGCATTCAACAGCAGACTTCAGTTCCCTGACGGGGGTCTAAAGAAGATGGAGCTGGGCTGTTCTTAGTGGTGATAGATGACAGAACAAGGCGCAATGGGCTCAAGTTGCAGCAAGGGAGGTTTAAGTTAGATATTAGGAAGGGCTCTCTCACTAGGAGGGTGGTGAAGCACTGGAACAGGCTACCAAGAGCAGTCGTGGGATCTCCATCCTTGGAGGCTTTTAAGGCCTGGTGCGACGCAGCCCTGGCTGGGATGGTCTGGTTGGGGATGGTCCTGCTTTGAGCAGGGGGTTGGGGTACGCCTTCCTGAGGGCCCTCGCTTGCTATAATTTGAATGGTGCTCTCTGGATTTAGCTTCTCGCAAGGATAAGGGGTGGAAGAAAGGCCACTTGTAAGCACTGACTTTGTCTGGAGATGAAGAACATAGGCTGGAGAGCTGGGCATGTCTGCTGATGAGCGCAGTGGAGAGGCAGTTGGTACTCATCATGCTGGTAGTGGCAAGCTACTTCCTTTCAGTGTGTGGGACTAGTTAGGGACCTCATCCTGTGGGCAGCACGCAGCTGTTGCCTGCTGCAGCTGACATTGGGCTTCGCCACAAAGGTGGAGTTCTGTGCTAGCGGTACTGATACTGTGTTATGGGGCTTTTCACTAAATGTTGTGATCTTGTGGAGATTCCTGCCCTCCCCCTACCCCCAAAAGGGGCATAGGCTGCTGATTTAAAAAAAGCAACCGAGGTTTCTTGGAGCTGGATACAAAATGATATAAAGCAGGGTAGATATGTACTTTATAGACTAACTTACTACATTAGATGTGTATGCATCTCTCTCTTTGAAATTGATACATTAAAGAAAACGGATGTATACTTTATGGAATAACTAAATTAGATCTCTCTCACTTGCACAAGTTGATATATTAAAGGAAACATGGGTCCTTACTTTATAAACTCAAGGTTTTTGTTTTTTGTGTTTTGGTGTTTTTAATTCCAGGTAATGGATGCAACTACATTAAGCTGGGGCACACGAATGAAAGGTTTCATCGCCTGTTTTGCTATGGGAGTTCTGTGCTCCATCCTGGTAAGACCCCTGTCAACTTTTGGCATAGGTTTGGGTTCCACATGCAACAACATGCATTGTAAACAGTTTGGTGAAGGCTGCAAAATAAGCCACCATGAGCCATCAAGCTAGCAAGCTATTAGCATGCATGAGGAATGAAATGGCAGGATCTCCCAAGAGACTTCCACTCCTCATCCCGAAGTGGCAGGCAAACTGGCATGCGCTCTGACCCCAAAAAGCAGGGGTTCTGTATAGGTGTGTTTGGATTGTTGCCTATGAGAGAGAGCCCTTTGAAATGCAGGCATGACACACAAAATAAAGATGATGGGTCCTGTTCTTCTGAATTGTTGAGAATTGGATTGTGTAAACAGGAATTATTCACTGATATGGTATGTAATTTCTGAGTTTCCAAAAGAAATGGTGGCAGTGGGCCATATCAGATAGGGCTGATAATCAAGTACAGGGTTTTAGACTGGATGAGGATTGAGATAGTACAAGCTACAGATTCATTTATATAGGCAAAGTTGTCGCTTAGCAACAAAATCCCTTTAGTCTGTCTATACAAGTCAAGTAAAATGTAACTGTTATAGCAGAGTTTGGTGCACCGCTAATAAAAGTATGAGCCCTTGATATGGTAAATACAGCTTTGTAGGTAGTTGTGCGTCCTTTTATGTCCAGGTACTAGTATTCCTATTTTTAAAAGGATAAGATATGCATAAATGGTGTATTAATGCATAAACTTGATTTCAGCTGGTTGATTTGCCACATATCTGGTAAATGCAAGATTCCTTGTTTATTAAGAAGATCGTTGGGCTCCGGTGAAATCCTTTGATCATAATAAAGATTGCAAGCAAGCGCAAATCTGTGCTTCTGTTACCTACATTTAGATTTAAGTTTCCCTACTGTTCTGCAGTACTTTTTGAAGATACTAGTGGTGGGGCAGGAGGAAAAGGTGTGTGAGATATATACATATGGTAACAAAATAGTCACTTTTTCCTTATCTATCTTTTCAGGGTACATGCCTGCTGTGGGTGCCAAGGAAAGGATTAATTCTTTTTGCAGTATTTTATACACTGGGGAATATTGCATCCATTGGAAGGTAACAAACTTCTCTAACAGCTTTCTCATACCAAGGCAGGGTAGTTTGCATAGAATGATAGGGAGTGCTCATGAGTGAGTGGCAGAAATTAATCTTGTTTTACATACACACCTCAAATTCAGAAAATGAAAACAAATAATACTGATCTTTCAAACAGGTCTAGTTTTATAAAATGGAACATTTTCTTGTACTTTGGCTTTTACTGTTGAGTCAAATAAGCTATCTATGTGTACATGCAGGCAAAAATAGGAGGAATGAGATTTCATGCTTCACAGCTTTAGCAGATTTCTGCAGGGGTCAGGAAAGAATCAATGTAACTTATACAGTTCTTGATATTGTTACGGTTGTCTGCATTTCCTTATGATCCATAAGGTATTGGTCCCTCTAGGTTGGTAGACCCATCATCTTCTATCTGTCATGAAGACTCTTGCTGTAAGTGTAGCTATGCTGCACCCAAGAAACCTCCTGGGCATTGTTGTAAATAGCTCAGTGAAGACTGAAAATGTGTTGGCACAAGCCAATTGGCTAGCAAGGTATTGGAGTGCAATGAGGAATGGATTGGCATGAGGAATAATGTTCAAAGTATAGCTTATGAAAATCAAGAGCTCTGCTTCATTTAGAGTGCTAATACTCTATGGGGCATCCCATCTTGGAAAGGATGTTGGTGAGCTAGAGGGGGTTCAGAAATGATGAATGAGCAAGCACCTAGAAAAATTCCTTTGGGGCAAGAGGCTGAAATAGATTACAATTTGCTCGCTACCTGATGCTGGAGACTGACGCGATGGAACATAAACATGTAGAATGAACAGTTTAGACAAGACAGAAGGGGCGTTTCTGTTCTCCCTGTCCATGATGCCAGAAAATGGGGACATTCAACCAGGGTGGATTTGATTTTTAAATCAAATCGATTTCAATCACTGTTCAGGAAGCCTTGATTTAATCATTGTTTTCTACAAAAAAGTGCATTCTTGTTTGATATCCTCTGTTCATTTAACTTTTTTGAAACTTTGCCCTTTTAGAGAAAGGTAAGGGCTTGACTCATTGTACACAAATTTGCGGAGAGACGAGGGCTGATGGGTAGGTTATCAGGTCTGTTATCTCTCTTCTCCATATACTGCTGTTAACAAGCATGTTATCTCTGGAGGGACAGATCCACAGTTTGAGAACTGAAACTAAGCATCACACACAGATTTCATAGACATTAAGGCTGGAAGGGACGTTGGGAGATCACTGAGTCCAGCCCCCTGCCCCAAGGGCAGGAAGTCAGCTGGGGTCAAAGGACCCCAGCAAAATAAGCGTCCAAACGCTTCTTAACAGAGTCCAGAGTAGGTGCTTGCACCACCTCTGGAGGGAGCCTATTCCATGCCTGGGGGGCTCAGACAGTAAAGAAGTTTTTCCTTGTGTCCAGCCTAAAACGGTCTTGGAGGAGTTTGGGACCATTGCTCCTTGTCATCCCCTGGGGGGCTCTGGGGAACAGCCATTTCCCCCAAATCCTGATGCACACCCCTGATGTACTTATAGGCTGCCACCAGGTCTCCCCTGACCCTGCGCTTTTCCCTACTTAATGGGATCTTCTAGACTGAGCACTGAAAACCATTCTGCCCAATGGGACTCTTTAATCTTTACTAGGGCTATCAAACAATTAACAAATTTGATCATGATTAGTTGCACAATTAAAAAATATATAGTTGCAATTAATTGCAATTTTAATTGCACAGCTAAAAACTCAAAATTATATGCAGAAAAACACAAAATTATGCAGGTACTCTGTATGGTTGGAGGGGTAGGTATGGGGTGCATGTGTGTGTGTGTGGGGGGGAATTTGTGAAGG
>NW_005842379.1:415980-417166 GCF_000455745.1 Alligator sinensis
GCCGGAGCGGGTTGCAAGATGGAGCCGTGGGAGGTTTGTTGGGGTGGGGGGTGTGGCTCCCCGCTACTGCACATACTCCCAGGAGAGGAATGGGGGACACATGCTCCCTCAGTTTTGTGTGCAAGGAAGAGGAGGGCTGCCCACTGCAAGCTGGGGCTCTGCACCCTGCTTTCTTTCTCCCAGGAGCTGTTGTGCCCAGCCTGCAGCATGCAGCTCGCCTCTTTCCTACGCACAAATCGGGGCAAGGGGTGTGCACAGCCATGCCTCCCTGTACCTCTGGACAAGCCACTTTTGGCTCTGTCCCATGACTTGCTATGGCCTGGAGGCCCCATTCACCCTAGCCCTGCCCCTGCCTCACTTCCTCCTCACTGTGGGGGTCTTTGTCTGTTTCCCCCCCCCCCCCCTCCCCCCTCCCCCCCCCATGCCCCTTCCCACTCCCCCTCTGTTAGTATTAGGAAAAAAAAACCCATCCAGTCAGCAATGCATCCTGTCCTCACTGGCTGATCAAATGAGTGGTATATGGCAGCACTTAAATAGTGGATGACATCCTTGACTTGCTTCTATAAATACAGTCCTTGTATTTTCCTCAGGATAATTTTCAGCCAACCAAACAAAATGGAGTTTGGGTAGGAAGCCCAATGACCACCATTGGCTTTTATGCTGTACTTTTTCTGACAATGTTTCTATTACAAACATCTTCTACTGCTTCTTCTCAAGACTTAGTTTATCCAGCACCCAACTCATGGTGGCTTACTTGCCTGTTCTCCGTTGCGTGCTGCTTTTGTTTTATGGTATAGCCCCTAAGTCTTTGCTGTCTATATAGCACTATTCCCCACAGTGAAGTACATTGTTACCTTGTATGTCCATGGCACCTATGGTATGTTACAATAGGTTATGATGGCAATGCAAGCATGCCTTTGCTGTCCCCAGATCTTTTGTGCTCATGCTGTGTTAATTTGCTTGTTGCAGCACTGTTTTCCTTATGGGACCAATGAAGCAATTGAAAAGGATGTTCGAACCTACTCGTCTGATAGCTACTATTGTTATGCTAGTAAGTATAACAAGATCTTTGTTTTTAAACTTGTATGGAATTGGAACTAATTTTCAGTTTTCCCTGGAAAGTCCTCTGTAGTGTGTGTGGTGCATGCACATGTGCTTTTTTGGTGCAGGGGGGTGTGTTGGGGGG
>NW_005842379.1:417176-428188 GCF_000455745.1 Alligator sinensis
TATTAAAAATCTTACTGTATTGCTGTTTTTATAATGCTGTACAAAAATATTGTTTTGTATAACAGGAAAGAGCAGGTCCTCTGTTCTGAAAGCTTAGTTTAAACCAGGCTACAACAACACAGGAGCTAGTGGTTTGGGTGCATGAAGTGGAACGACAGGTTTTGCAGATGTCATTTTGGAGAAATTTGGCACGCAATCATAAAGTCTGGGCTGAGAAGTGAGAGATGTGTTTGATTAGAAAGTTGGGGGAAGAATCCAGTTGGAATGTAGTTAAACACGCATGCTTCCCTACTAATGTTACCCCTCTCTTTACTGGTGTTACTCTTAAGCATCCTAGCTGCTTTCTGAGGAACCTGTAATTGATGTTTCATGATGCAGCACTCTGATGCTTTAACTATGTGTAGATGAATTAAGCTTGCTAAATAAAAGTATAGAGCTTACCTTAGGCAAATGCATCTAACTGGTTACTGGTGTTTTTCTGTTTTGAAGGATCTTGACAAAGTAAGAGTATTTGCCTTCAACTGCAAAGTAGAATTCCATAGTTCCCCACCCCCAAAGTTCTGTCACAATACTGCCATTCCAATTTTCTAGTGGACTTGGGTTGTAGACTTTAAAATGCTTACAAGTAGAGTGATCACCCCATCCCACTGCAATTGGGAGTTGCAACACTTACTTAAAAGTACCATTTGTGCTGAAAACTTTCTACTGCCTTTCACCCTCAGTTTGGGAAATTCTTTAGATTAGTCTCCCTCTTTTTATGCTCTTGTGCTTTTTCTCTCAACCCTCAAATTTGTTACAGCCTCAGTTATGTTGAAAAGAGATCTGACTTAAATGCTCCCATATTATTTTGGTAATCTGGCAAAGCTTTTTCCGCCATTGTGCTGTTTCCTGCTTTCTGATTCACTGATGAATCCAGGTACATGTGCAGTTGTGTGTAACTGATTATCTCCTGTTGTAATGGCTGGCTGTGTTTGTTTTGCATTCAGCGTGGTGTGTGTCTGAACATGCAACTACCTTTCTAGTAGGAGATTTTAAATATGAAAAAACAGTGTTAGAATAATGACTAAGGTCAGAGACCATTATACTTATCGCCTGAGCCACCCTACATAATTCCCACACACAAGCAGCATGAAATGCACGCAATAGTACATGTACCACAGGGCTGTAGTACTGACTATGAAGACCGAAAGATCAGGAACTTGCTTGTTGCTAAGTGGAAACAGTGCCTCCATTTAAAGTGTGTCTAGCTCAAAGTAAGATATTTCTGTTGGGTTTTTTTATTTTAAAAGTATTGCCAATTTGCAGTATATATTTATTGCATCCTTGAATGACTAGCAAAAATTAAAGGTAGGTTTAAATGGAGAAGCTACAAAACAGTAGCTAAAGCAGCTGGGTACGGCTCAGTTTCAAGGAACAGCTTTGAGAGTACAGCAGAGCCAGTGTAGATATAGCCAGTATCTGTCTGCTGCTTTATTTCATATTCAGAAATGTCATGGATAGAACACTTTAAATGGAACTCTTATATAGTAAACCTGATCCAAGTAAAGCGCTAATACTAGTGCTTGGTACTGGCACTATATATAAAAGCATAGCCATGAAACTTGGCTAGATGTTAATATCTAGGGAACAGTCTGTTTTAACAGCAATTCTCTGTTCTCTTTTAGTTGTGTCTCGTACTAACGTTGTGTTCTGCCTTCTGGGTGAGTACTTGAATCTTGCATGTGGCCTGTGGACATTTTTAAAAAATACAAGTAATTGCTGTTTCATGACTTTACTTTTCTTTCCCTCTGTCAGTGGCACAACAAAGGACTTGCTCTCATCTTCTGCATTTTACAGTTTTTTGCTTTGGCCTGGTAAGTAAGTTTTATTTCCCTTTTTCCCAACAATTTGGTTTAAAGCTTTGTTCAGTTGCTGGAGTATTGATGGACTTACTCTGGTGTGAATAAGGAAAATGAGTGTTTTCTTTCTCCATCCACCCAAACTTGAGCTTCCTCTCCAAATAAAATTACCACCCTGAGGTTCAAGGTTTTTGAGCTGAGCTGGCTTGTCTCTGCTTTTTGCCTCAGAGTTCTGTTTGGCTGGGACTGGGGGCAGACCATGCTCAGTTCAGAGTCCTTCACTGTGCTCTTCCTTCTGTAGTGTGTCCAGCTGTTTTGCAGCTGGACCAAGGTTGCTGCTGTTCTCCAGATTGATTTGCTTTGGCCATTTGGCACTTCCTTTCACATTAGCTCTTCCATTTGGGACTATATTGTTTGTCTGTTTCCATTAGTTTGACAGGCTTATACATGGATATTTTTAGGGTAGTTTTCTTCTAACTAGTTTAGGATTTTTACATCATCCTAGACTCGCTGCTTTGGATGCTGTAGAATTTAATAACTGTAGCTCATCAGTTCTTAAGGTCCCAAGTACATTGCTGTTTGGAAGACTAATCGTACATGCCACCAGGGCTTGTATGCATGGGATTTGTGGGGGTTATGGTTAACTAAACACTTCATATAAATCCTTACTTAACCAAGATGTTTACAATGAAGGTGCTTGAGGAGCAACAGTGCATTTCTCTCCGCTAATTTAATTATAGTGTCTTTTATATACATGCAGAGATGTCTGTGTGTTTACTTTTAATATGGGGAGAAATTGTTGCTTTTATATGCAATTTTTACAGTCAAAACAGCTGCTAATTTCTTTATGTTCTCTTTATTTCTTAGGTACAGCATTTCCTTCATACCTTTTGCAAGGTGAGCTGTTTTGCTTCCACACCACTTAAGAGTGCAAAGACAAAGAATATATCTCTGCCTCCCCATAAGATCTTTGGCTTCTTAAAAAAACAACCCCTAATGTTTGTCATGTTACTCTTAAATTGTTCACAACTAATCTCCTCCAAGTGTTGATTTCACCAGTGATGGAAATGCAGCCATTTCTGCGTACCTTGTTCCACTCTAGTTACTTAGGGCTCCTACCTCCAACAAACTTTTTAGCATCTAAGAGGGCTATTCTACTGAAACGTGCTTGTTGCTCTCTTCGGATGTAGCTTACATGTGGAATTCTGGGGCCTGTAATCTTGAATGGACATGATTTGCTTTTAATACTGTCAAATCCCAGGCTAGTAACTTCTGTACTTTGAAACCCTGGCACCTTCCAAAATATTCCTGACAAGTCTTTACTGTCGGCTGTCATCACCACTTTAGTTTCCGTCTCTTGTGACCAGACTATGGTCTCCTCAGCTGCAGAAATATTTTACAGTATTTCTAAGGGCCAACTGAAATGTGTGCATGGACCTGGGGAGGTGGAGACTGGGTCAGTTAGCTGGGTATCTGCTTCCACAAGTAAGAGGCATGCAAGCGGTAACTTATTCTAGAGAATGTGAATTTAAAGCACAAAAAAGCTTTCTGATGATAACTTGTGGTATGCAGTCTGAAATGGAATCTTAAAAATAGGTTTTGGCAAGTGCAAGCAGTCCAAAATACTGTAGATGAGCTAGTGGTTGAAACTCCTGTGAGAAGCTTAATGCAAACTTTCTCTTATGAGTGTTTTTAACCAGTCCACTTAAAACTCTTTCATGTGAGTGCATGCATGTGTGTGCACTCACATCCTTCCCTTTTCCAGTTCTGGCATCTCCACTCTTTTCTAACTCCCACCCTCACACACCACAACAAGGGCTTTTCCCACTTCCTACAAGCAAGTGAAACTAAATCACATGTATGTACATGGGTCTCAGTTTGTCCTTTAGTGACATTTCCAGACACATGCATAAGCAAATGGTTATAACCTAACTGCAAACTGTATTAATTGTAATTAAAATGGTGAAGAAATGTCTATGTATATGTGAAACATCATGTCATTATTTCTCTCCCTTACAGGGATGCTGTGAAGAAATGTGCGTCTGTCTGTCTGTCATAACAAAGCATGTGGGATGCTTTGTGAAGTTCTAGGAAGTACAGTAGAACCATGCTAATTCTTGTGTGCATCTTCCTGACTGTCTTAAACACGTGCCTTTCAGTTGGTAGTGGGAGGCTTCTTGTGCTTAAAATCCAGTGTATATAGTTACTTTTTGTAAGCAATGATGTCCGAGTCAGAATGTTGAAACGGTTTATTATCTGAAACTATCTGTTTAGCAAAGCCAGATTGGGATCTATATCTAACTCTGACCTTTATATATGTATTACAATTGTGCAGAACAAAACAAATAATCCTTGAAGAGCCACTGTTGGGCCAAAAATCAGAGGATCCTCAGCTGGCACAAGTTGGCATGTTTTGCACTTTGATAAAACTGTGCCACTCTACACTGCTGAGGATCTAGTCTTGCAGGAGAAGAAATATACTTCTCACTGCTTTCTGATCTTTTATTGAGATTTAAAAACCTCACTTCCTCCCACTTAATGTTTGCACTCACTTTGGACAATGAAACCTCACTGATCTCTTTATTTTCTGGCTCTTTTGCACGAGTGCTTTTGCACGAGTGCTTCAAAGTCCGGTTTTAGAACTGCTGAAGGAAACTCTTTTTTGACTAAATATTTCTAAAAAATTCTTTTCTGTAACCAAATAACTTTAAACTACTAGGTGTTTCTTTAATGTAGTAAATGAAAATGAGCATTGATCATCCCTGCAAACTATCCCCCTTGGGGAAAAGTACAAGGAGTTCACTGCAACCAAGGTAAACAAGGCTCTCTGCCTGACAGGGACCTGGGGTTTTTGCCTTGCTTGCAGCAGCTACTAGTATTGCACAGCAAGGCAGAAGCTGCATCTTTCTTGTGCTGTTTGGGGCCTGTCCTGTCCACAGCTGTTTATTGCAGAAACAACAACCCCATGACTTGATAAGAACTGATATTTAGTTTGTCTGGACACAGATTTTATTGTGCTTTTTTTTCTAAATACTCTTGTGTATGCTTTGGAATGGGCATTTTTGCCCACCTTTTTACAACACCTTCTACTGACAGGATGTGAGGAGCTTGTGTGTGTTTTTTCTTTGAATAGGGGGGAAGACATGGTCTTTGCTCCCATTAGTTCAAAACCTTTACCACATCTTGCCTGTAGGCAGAGGCAATAAGTCCCCTTAGAGATCATAGGTCACTGACCAGAAGAAATACATAGCCCAGGTGATCTTCAAGTGCCAGTACCTTCTTCTGAGGGGAAGCATCATGAGGAAACTTTATTTTTGCTAAGGAAACGGGTCCAATATTTAACTGCCACCTCTGAACAAATAGCCTCCAGTGGCTAGGATTTTTTATGAAGCAAAAATTCCAAGATCACTTTGGCATTCTCTCAGACTGAGAGAGATTTCCTGATAAATATAGCATTGTCACAGTCCTTGGACACACTTTTTACTTTGGGTGGAATATATTTACTACTTAGCCCGTTATTACCTTGCTGGGGCAAAGGTCTGGGAAGACTTATTGTACAGCCTGATGCCAGAGTCCTTGGTGTCTTGTGCAGTTCATAAGGTCCTCACTGTAGTACAAATACAACCATATTGGAGTATGATTACAATATGAACCACACTGGCCACCAGATTACAGTCTTATCTATATAAGAAAAAAGGTAACCAATATTTATAGCCTAGCAAAAGTCTTGATCAGATCAGCAGTAAGCATCAGCTCCACAGTGAAGGTAACCAACTTGGTGGCTTCCAGGAAGCTATTAAAACCTTAGGAGTGCACAAACCTTAAAGTGCCCTTCAGTTGCTCAAGACAACTTAATGCATTTCACTGTAAAGTTCCTCTTCAAAACCTCTCCTGTAAAAACAAACAAACAAAAAAAATCTTGAGTGATGGAAGGGCCATTTCAGTAGGCCATTGTAGCCTACTGTGATCGTTATAGGATCCTGTCTTGGAAAACCATGCCCTGGCCATGCTTGAAAGTATGATCACTACAGAAAACTACGCAAAGTACAGCCTATGTCTATGAAGTAAAGCACTGGGGATTTAATAGTCGGCATAGCAATTTCAACGTTCTTCTTTTTTTTTTTTTTCCTTTACCATTCTTGAGCAATAAAAGGTACATGAGACTCTCTTCCTTTCTCTATCTGTGGCTTCTGAAACTAGAGATAGCATGATACCTTGAAGTAGCAGTTTCCCTGAGTTGTCCAGGTCTTAACAGCATTCATTTATTCCCATGCTTGGAAACCGTAGCCTTCCAGTCTAGATCTGGGGATCTGTCCGTTTTAGCCTCTGTTGCAATTCTGTTGGCTGGAGGTTACCATCATCAGAGGATTACATTGTTCACGTCTCGACCTCTGTTCAATTAGGGTACATCCACTCCACAAGCGGGTGATTTGGAAGTAGGGGCATACAAGGGACACGGGCTTCTTTAACTTCATTGCACATTGCTATTCTTGAAGCGGCTGAAGCCATAGACTGACCATTATTATCATTGTTAGAATATAGCGGTCTCCTTTTGGATGTAACGATCTCCCTCTTCTATGGTTGCAGACAGCTAGTGACCCAGGATAGCTAAGCAGTTGTCTTTTTGGGTTTTTTGGTTAGCATTTAAAGTAAAACTTTACACTTGTACAGAAAGCCTTACCAGTCTCTCCCAAACACAACACTTGTTCTGAGCATCATTCATCTGACTTCTCTGCTAGCATGACTTTGAGACACCTGCATTTTTCTAAATAAGGCTTCTTGACTGCTAATGTCTCTAAGGCAGCTCAACAGAAGTTAGAGCAAAGGGTAAGGAGGTAGATACCTTCTTTTATTTCTCCCAACTTGCTGCCTGAACTAAAACAAGTCACTTTACCTCTCTCTTCCTCCATGTAGGGGAGACTCGGTTCAGTTCCCAGGCCACTTCCTGCCAAAGGATCCTACCCTGGTCTTTGCAGAATAGTTTCGTAAGAAGCAACCGGAGGATATGCCTCTTAATGCTTCTCTCGTGCCTTTTTTTGTTTAACATTGGCGTCTCAATGTGGATTTGGGAAAAGCTCCCCACTAAGTAATACAAGCTTCCTTCCCAAAAGTGTTATTAACTAGGGTCATTGTTGCTCTAGACCATTCAACAGTGAATTCTGCAGTGCTGACTGCTGGATTTTTCTTACTCCTGTACTTCAGATCAAGTCATTCCTTGACAATTCACCCGCTTTGCTAGGGCTAGTAATTGCACTGGAAAGCTCTGCCTGTGAACCTAAATACTTTCCAGCCAGATTGGGAATGCAAGAACCAAGCCTTAATCATGTACCCTGGATATAACTCTTGTATCTGTGTGTTTCCTGGATAGAGCCTGGGACCTAATTGTTCTGATAACAGCAGGTTATACAGAGAACACTTGGTATGTGAAGCTCTTAAGTGATTCATTGCCTGCATGCAGATTATACAAGTGTTCCTCTGGATTGCAAATCCACAAACTGACTACTTTTAACTGTAGAACTCTACCTCTGAAGCTTTTGAGTCAATAAGCTACACATGTAGGGTTTACTAAACTGGATTTAATATTGCATACGGGTCCCTTTACTAAAAGGGGTGGAGTGGTGGCTATGGGAGGAGATGCACCATTTCCATTAATTTAATCTTACTTTTGTAATACAGGTCTAATAGGGAAGGAATACTCTATCTAGACTCTTTCCAATCTGACATACACCCAGGCTTCTACTTGGTTACTAATAGCATTGCCTGGATTGCTGTCATTTTGAACTCCTGCCTTGTTAGTGAAATATGTTGCAATCCTGCATTCTTGGAATTGACTTATCTTCTCTTTACACCTGCATATTGCATTAGCTGCTGTATTCTACCTGCCTTGTACACACATCTCATTCAATCTGTTAATTTAACACCACAGTTATAAAAAAAATAATGAAACTGGACACTAGACCACATTCCACCTTGGTTGTATTGTACCAGGAAGGCAGGATTTTGTCTGTAAAAGCAAACTGCCTCCTGTCTGTTTTGGTAGGTGTGTTCTGAATGTGTGGAAATCTTTAATGTTCCCTCCTTGTGTGAAAGTCCCTCATGTGACTGTTACTGCAGAGTAGACAACCTGTAAGGACTCCGTAGAAAATGAGCAGCTTCTGCCGCCACCTTTTTCAGACTTTTCTAGAAAGACATGCTCTCTTTACTTTCTCAAACCTCTACCCATTTGCATGGAGCATATAACCACAAGGGCTGGCATTTTCAGAGATGTATATGGGTGCTTATCTCTGTGAGTTTGGCTACTCAACTCCCTAAGTGCTTTTAGAAGATTTCAGTTCAGGTCACCAGGCCAGCTGATTTTTCTCTTGTGGTTGTCACAACACTTGTTTAATGTAACTTTTTAACCAAAAAAGGCCTTAAGTGCTTTGTTTAGAAGCTTATTTTGTTTCATCAGAGCTAAGAGGACCATCTTTTGTAAAGAAACTGCATCTATTCTGAAGTTACTGGAACACCCTAAACATATAAGCCCAATGTGAATGGCCTTTTCAGAGTAAAACCTTGCTATAATGACATGATGAAGCATACTTTGAATATTGTACTACCTGAGACTTTCTTACTGTGATGATGAATCTTTCCAAATGTGTTTTTATAACAGGTTTTTTAAAACCCAAAGTAGCATGTTTTTGTATCCTGCACTAAGTCCTTACTGCTGATAAATCTTGTGCAAAACACTTTCAGACCACAGGCAGTAAAGGTCTACAGGTATTCCTAGGGAATGCAGCAAGGATTTGTTCATGGAATTAGGATTATATCAAATTTGCATAGATTGCAGATGCTCCCATGCTGAATAGAGATAGGAATTGTCCTGTGGGTTGCATAACATGCAGTTTTCCCTGGGCCAACATTCTCAGAATAAAAAAAGATGGGTATAAATAGAAGTATAAAGCTATAGGGAACATTTTGGCCAGCTGTGTTGTGTGATAAAACTGCATTTTTCTTTTATGTGATGTAACAGATTGAAACAATTTATTGTAACTTTTTTCTGAAAATGGTTTTCATCCAGTTTTGTAATCATCATGTCAGTGCCTGCTTTTAGGGTCACCACCTCCTAGTACTGTAGGCTCGCAAAACTTTTCAGTAATTTTTTAGACTTTATGTATTTTGAAACGGAGAGAAAATCTTGTGCCTCATTTAAAACGTGACAAAACATTTTTAAAAGTTTACCAACTGAGTGATATTTTTGTAAAATGAAAACCAATTATTTTTGGTGAAATTTTCCACTCCAACAAGTGTTTTGTATTGTAAACAGCTTCTGTTGGCTCCTATGCTGCTTTGTATATACATCCTGGTTGCTCTTTTTCCTGGGTCTAATCATTTGGCAGACAAGTCTTTTCCTTCTTAAAAGCTCTTACTGTTCTGTAATAGGTTTATATCCTAAGACATGTGAACATTTGTTTTTTCAATAAAGTTGATACTGCACTAAATAAGTTGTTTTCTTTATTGAAATAAAAGAGTGAAGTTTGCAGGTGATACTTATTTTTACATAGATCACTTAATAGAACAAGATAAAAGGGCTTCTTATTTCAATGTTGATAGGCAAGTTCCTGCTTCTTATGAAATGAGTGAAGTCTAGTGAAGTATAGCTTGAATAAATTATTTAGAATCGAAGATAACTGTTCTAATTCCACCACTGACACCTTCTCTGATCTTAGCCAAGTATCTAGATCCAAATTTGAAAAAAAAAAAAAAAAACAAAACCACACACAACAAAACAACCTATTTTCTCTGTAATGTTGTTAATTTATGTAGAGCGGACGAGTATTTATTTTTGCTCAGGAAAATAAAGTGAGTAATGGACAACTCATTACAGTGAGGTTGAAGACAGTCATGCACTATGGTGGCTTCTTTTTGGAAGCAATCATTCCGCATTCTTGATCCAGTCCCTTGAAGATGGCTTTGAGTTGGCCGCAAACTAGAATTCTGATTCCAGAGGAAATCTTGAAATGAAACAAAAAATAAATAAATTTAGTCCTAGTATGGGCAATCTACCACTCTCTCACTTGAGAAAAAACTTTTCAAGATTTCCTCAGATTTGTGGAAGCCTCTGTTTAGGAGTCTGGCTCTTCTATGGACCAGGAGCTCTGAAGGCCTTGTAGCCCTGGCTCAGGGACTGGTGGACTGATTAAAGGGCTGGGAAACCTGGGCTCCCAGGCATTTATCAGGCTACTAAGGGGCAAGAAAACAAATTATTTTTTGCATCAAAAACTAGTTTTATCTAGCAAAATTCAAAACTTTTCCAAAAAAGTTTCTGGTACTTGTTTACAGAAAGTGAAAAAGTAATTGGAAAATGCCATTCAGATGGAAAACCCTGACAATCTCTGCTGTCTTCAAGCACTTTTTCAGCCATAAAGGAAAAACCCTAACATCTTCATGTAACATTCCTTAGTTAATATTTTATGAAAAAACCAGTTCTGATCATCTAGTTCAGAATGCTAAGCCACTTACCTTCTTCAAGAGATTTTTGGTAGCAAACCCATAACAGCAACTAATTGAGCTACAGCTTAGCTTTGTAAGAAAGCTGGGCAGTGTTCATATTCTAATTTCCTGTCTCTAAATTGCCTACATCCCTAGGTAAGTGTTTCAATGACTAATTACTACTTGTTCTTTAGAAGCAAAGTGCAAGCTTGATTCATCAAGATCATGGTTCAGAGAAAAGGTCCCTGGTTGTTGTTTATCTCCCATACTAGTTAGTGTGGGATCAGTGGTCTGACCCTATGTATATGGTTTAAAACAGGACCTCAACATTCAGAGCATAACTGAAACCTGCATGGAGGATACCTCTAGGTCTGTTTTGGTTTGGTTGTCTCTAGTCAGGTGTTTGCATCATTAAACCAAAATGGCTTGAGCAAAGGATACAATTCTGATTTTGCTTTGGGTCTTTAAGAAGAGGAAGTCTTTTCCTCCAAAACTGATTAAGTGGCCACCTGATCTTTCTTTTCAGGCTCTAGCCCCCTTACTTATAGGAGAAACACTGGTGATCTTAAATTACTCCATCCATTCATTGCATTCTGTATTTAAACAGGGCTTGACTCTTGTGTGGGTGGTGGGTCTTCCAGCTTCCTTTTCCCTTCCTTCTCCTGCCTCCGCTCCCAGAGCCTCCAAGTCAGTGCAAAGGAA
>NW_005842379.1:428219-443257 GCF_000455745.1 Alligator sinensis
AGAGACAAAATATGTTGGTCTGGTTGTTTTGCTTTTCATAGATGCCCTCTCCACAGCTCTTATTTGCCTTTAATTGATTTGGGGGGGACTTGGTTCCTCTGAAAAGTCAAGCCACTTAAGCATATTTATGGCACCTCCGTCTTAAGTGACTTGATTTAATACTTTAGTCTGGATATATGAGCTATTGCTTCCCTAGTGTGAAGTATCTCATCTTTTGGCTTTACTGCTGGGGAACAGCCAGAGAGAGAGAGTGTGGGTAGTCCAAGCAGATCCAACCTCCCTGCTTCTCTAGTTTCCAACTATAAAAATGGACCAGTGATGACCTGTAGAAGTTAATGTATAGTTGTGAAGGGCTCAGAGATGGAGGAAAAGGTGGGGTGGGGGAATCTGATCATGATTAAAGCTATCATCCTAATTTCATCAGTTCAATTTTCAGTGCTTTTAAAAAAAAAAAATCCTCCAGAACAGAAATGCATAGAGCCATTTTCCTGCTGCCTGGGCTTCTCTCTGTTGAAATTTCAGTCTGGTACTAACAGCAGAAGTCTTCATGGCCAGTAGAAACATGTGTGGTCAGCACTGGATTGGAACTGCTATTTTACCTCCAGTAGTAATGAAAAAGCTAATCTTTCCTAAATCTCTTATAGTTCAATAATCTCCTAAAGTGCCAGATCCATGATTAAAAGCACTGATAAGAGCAGCTGTCCTTTTGTTCTCTTTTAATTAAGCCTCAGCACAAGGTGGGTGTTTGATTTCCTGAGAATGTTTTGATGAGCGAGGTTAAGTTTCGTTTGGCTGCTGGGACTGAATGTTCAGAGAAGGTTACTCATTCAAGCAGTTCAATGGGTTCTGGGGAGGTGGAAAGATTGAGTCCTACTCTTGTGGATTTCATTGGATCAAGAAGGGCTGCCTTTTTGCCGGCGTGGGTCTGAAGACAAAAAAACAGCTATCCAGTGTCAGGTGCAGAACAGGCCATTTTAATTGCTTTTTTTTTTTTCTGTGGTGTCTCAGCAGCTGTTGGCCAGAAGGTATGGGGTTTGAGTTTAATCGGACAGTAAAATAACTAATAATCCAATCAGTTCTTAGGTGAGCGTTCTCCTTAATACCCAGATAATTTATAATCTTGGGTTTAGGCATTTTCCTCTCTGCCATTTTCCCTGATTTCCTTGCAAAGTGTATTAATTCAAAATTGTTCACCAAATAAATAATTCTGCCTTGAATGTTGTGTGTGCTGATTTGTGGCAGTGTCTGATGCTTGTATTTTCTGCTGATCTGGTTGCCAATCACAAGTCATTAGTTCCTACTTGAATGAGGAATTTCCAAAATCAAGTTTTCAGTGCAAAGAATTCAAAACTTAATTTCTATGTGAATATGTACTGCTTTCCCAAATGTCCTGGCTAGTAAAACCATTCACTGAAATGTTTGCAGACCGTAAATGCTAAAAGCATATAAACATTAGTCCTGGTGCTGTCCCCTACTCTGCAACTCCATGGAGACTATGGGATGGACCAATTTTAAGTTTTAAAGGCTGTTCCTAGCTTTCTGTGTCTGTCTACCAATGCAGATTCATACTGGAACAAATACCAGACTTAGGGGTAGCATTTCATTTTCCAGACACCAGCATAAATCTGAGAGTAGGTCTAGGAGCTAGAAACTCCTACAGCCAGCTCTGACTCCCTCTGACCTGAGCCTCTTTATGCCTCTGTTCTAATGTTTGTAGAAGAGACAAATTCTCCTTTCTCTGCCTTTGAAGGTAGGTAAAACTGATATAAAAATCTTGGTAAGTATACAGATATCTGGCAAACAAAAAAAAAATCAGTTAGAGGAAATAGGAGTAGAGGAGAGGGAATGACTTCAGAAAACAGGGAACCTAAAAGCAAGTCTTTTTTTAAGTGTGGAAATGAAAAATTAATGAAGTACAGACATCCCTGACTCTTACTCTGTCTATCTGATTTCCTGCATGCATCTTATTTTATTTGGTGGCCTAAGCTATATAGATGTTAATGCATTCTGTTCAAGGTTATATGTAATCTAGGACTTAAAGATAGAAGGAATGGGGAAAAAATGAGTTAGATTTGCATCTGAGATGCATACTTTTAAGGAGAGAATTCACATCCTGAACGTATCCAGGCTAATTTTGTGAGGATGTATGAAATCTTATTCATTGTTCACTTTTCTGTCAAATCTAGAATAGTTGGCTCAGCACAACTCTATACTATGCACTGGGTGTGAGGCACTCCCTGAGTCTGGATTCCTATATTTGAGCCCTTGTGCCCCCACATCCAGAAGCCAACTGGCCTATCTTTTCAACAGATGTGAAAGCATTCTTCCTATCTACGATACTCAGAGGTGGAACAGACTTGGTTCCAAATTTGCCCTTAAGAATTAAGTCTCTCCACTAGGCTAGGATATGAAATGGTCTATCTCAGTGCCAAAGTTGTTTTTTTTAGGGGATTAACTGCTGGCAAGGGGTCTTAAGAGGAAAGTAATTTACATCCTCCTTAATTCTAGCAATGAAATTCTTTCCCAGTTTTGCTCTGCCCCAATCAGGTTGACTCTTGCACTCCTCTCTTGCATGCTGTGGAAGCAAGTGTTCATACAATAAATTTATATAGGAAGAACAGATGCAGAAATTCAGATCTGAAGAAAAATCCCATGCTCTTCTCATGCAGTGTTTCCTAAACTTCAATGTTGAGCCTTGTGCTTTATGAGGTAAAACCCATGGCTACTGCTACCCATAAACCTTGCTTTGGGTGTTAAAGCCCTATATATAAATATATACGTCTTTCATCTCCCTGCTTATAGCCAGTCCTTAAATAGCTTCCATGGAGATGTACCCCATATTTTCATGCATGCTGGGCTAGAACTTTATAGCTTGATGCTTCTCTTCTCTTGTGCTTTGATTTCCACTAAAGCAGTTACAACATTGATGTTTACATTTTCTTCACTCATATCTGTGCTGGAAGGAAATGAGTAGGGAAGTATACACCTTGTTGTTTTACACTCTTTACAAACTGGGACATACTTTGCTACCTTAGTGCAAACATCAACAACCATGACTCCAAAGAACTTTTCCCTCTAAAACTTTCAAAGATGGTGATTTAAAAGTTTGGCAGCTAGATTCAGTGTTAGGCTTCCAAAAAAGCTCCACAATAGAAGTTAAGCTACTGTACCCTTACAGTCTGAACACTTCTAGAAACCAGTCTGCTTAAATCTAAGCTTAAGTACTGGTTTTGAACCACTCATTTAAAAAATATTGGCCTTTGTGTCACTGCTGCAAAGTACTTTTGTCCTGCCACACTGCTAACTTTTAAAATGATGTACTAAAGAAAGCTGCTTAAACCCCCAGCATCATCCTCTTCCCCCCCCTCCCCCCCAACTCCTCAATAATTTTTTCAGTGTGATTAACAAGAAGCCTGTGAGCCAGTAATCAAGTCCTTGATGAACTTGTGACAAACAAATGATTGTCCCCGGAGTTCACCAACAGTTTCCCCAAAAGTCTCCCCTCCCATTTTTCTACATCACTACCTTTCTACTACTATGGGTTATTGTCACTTGAGTTTGTATTTTGAAGTGAAGCAAAGCACAAGATGGGGAGATTGGGTCTGGCTTCCAGAGCTTTTAAGCAGCTACCATTCCAGTAAAAATCAACAGCAATGATGGGGAGTCAGTATCTCTGAAAATCAAATCTTGTACCTTTTGTTCTGTCAAAGTGCCTTGTAGAACTACTGCTGTAGAAATTTTACTCTAAGCATGTGGCTGAGGTACTGCTGCTGGTAGGATTCATAACTTTGAATCTCCTGAGCAATTAGCTTCCTAATATTTCAAGCAGCACAGAAATCAGTTTTGCATTTAAAGTCTATGGCTTTTAAAATAAAACAGGAGACCTGTATGCAAGTATTTTGGAACTGATTGAAATTGTGAGCCTTACAGTAAATTTCACCAAAATTCTGAATTTTCAAAATGCTTCAGCCAGCCATAATTTATATACCATATTTCTTTTAACATAGCTTTTAGTTATTATATGTAATTTAGCTATCTGCATTAAGTGCTTAGGTACTTCTGACACCATTTGAAATTGTATAGTATATACAAAAAGAACTAATTTAGCCTCTTTTTCCTGTGCTGCAGAAAAAAACAACCAAAACCTATGAATTCAGCATCAGCAGATTGTCTTTTTCACCCATCCCTCCAGAAGCCAGATAGCCATATTTTAAATATTCCACTGACTTCAATACACTGTGCAAGAATTCAACGCACTGAACCTCAGACTTCAGCTGGCAGTAACTGCTGGCTGCATGAATGAAGCCCTATATTGCAACCAACAAGGGAAACTGACTTCTTTGCATGTTGACAGGGTAACTTACCTACTTCATTTTTTCTGATAGACAACAATTAGGAGGAGTTACATCAAGGTTAAAGAGAACCGATATGCCCTAAATTTACTTAAAACAAGCATAGTTTGAAAATACCTGGGCTCAGTCTAAAATACAGCTTGCTTTGATGCTACCACCATTGGGAACTGCAGGTACTATTTTTTTCTATGGTAAACAAGTCTCTATAGTCCTGCATTGCATGAAATCACTGCCGGCATGGAGGTCTGCTGTTCTGGGATCTGGAATCCAGTGCTGTGGCTCTACTGCGGTCAGTGGGAGTATTGGCAGGCTTTTCATCACCATCAAGGGATGTAGGATCTGATTTTTTTTCCTTAAGGGTAGTGTACTAATCAAGCTGTTAGCATGCAAGGACTGATGCACTTTGGAAAGTGCACCATAGGGTCTGATGGGCTCTTAAAAAGCGTGCCAGACTTCTGTTCATCTACGGCATAAATTTATCCCTCATGATGGAGTAACTCGAAAAATACAGCCTTCCAGCTTCTCAGAAAGAATCATAGGTATAAAAGCCCATTAAAGGCTATCAAATAAAACAGCTATAATGTTCTCAGTCAAGTTATTTTTTGAGACCCAAAAAATATCAGACTATTTTTCAAAAATAAACCACAATTGGCGTTTTATCCCATATCTGCTATAGATCTTGTTTACGCCACTTTGACAGTTTTCATATGGTAAAGGCTAAAGTCATAAAGGGGTTGTAGATGCCTGATGGCCTATTTAGGTACCTACGTTCCAAATGTAGATGCCACTGATATTCATCCAAACCCTTCCCTAACCCTGAAGGCCCCTAAATGCCTTCAGTGCCTAACTCCTGATGGCACTGCAGTATTCGGCACATACAGTAGGTCTCCACTACAAAGTTTTGTCACCATACCAATATTATTTAGGGATATGGAAAGAACATAGCCCCGTTTAGCTGACATACCTAGGACAGTAATGTCCCCAGTCTGCACAAAGGTATGCTGACAGCAAAAGGTTTCTGCTAGCTTTTAGCTGTTGTCATCTGGGGAGGCAGTCTAATGATGCTAACAGAAAAATCTAGTCCACCAGCATATGCTGCATCTCCAAGAGGGGGCTCTGCTGGTGCAGCTATGTGGGCACACGTATAGTAGCAGCAGTTCAGTATACACGGGCCTAGAACCCTACTTGGATTCACAGAAGGGTCATTCCCTTACTCTTTTGCTGTGAGGCCTAATTCAGTCGGTCTGTTTGGATTCCATGTAGAACATGCCTTTCACCCAGTAGCTCTGGTTACAGCATTTGCCACTACAGACCAGGTTCAGGGTGCAGAAAGACATAAAAGCCTTTGGTAAAAGACTTCAAGCTCCCTGGACACTCCATCGCTGGCCTCAGGATTGCTGGTCTCGGGCAAGAAAAAAATTAAAAACCAGTTGGAACAGTGAATGGACAAACAAGAAATCATCTACAACCTGGACTATGTTAAGTAAGGTTTAAACAGGGACTACAGATTCATTTTCATTTACCTGGATTAACTTTGTGACCCCTTTGTTCCTATGGGTTTACTGCTTGTTTGCTTGACTCTCCTAGCCTGCCTCCATCCCCCCTTTCTCCCCTCTCTCTCTCTCTCTTTCTCTGCCCTTGTCTTTTGTATTCTAATTTTTTCTCTTTCCTATCCTCTCCTTTTTGTATGTCCTTTTAACAGCATCTGATGAAGTGATCTTCAGCCCATGAAAGCTTGTGCGTTCTCTCTGTCTCTCTCTCTCTCTCATTTACCTAGTCTATAAAAGTGCATATCTACCCTGCCTTTTGAGGGCTTCTTCCAGAGGAGTTCCAAACCTATTTTTTTCCATGAGTGTCCTAATTACCAAGCTATGCTAGGGTGAGGTGCTTTTATCTCCTCCTGCTCACTTTGTATAAAACACTTGAATATTCACTGGAGCAAGCCGGGCACTGGAGCCAAGCTCTCCTCTTCAGGTGACTGTTTTAAACACTAAGCTGTACAGTCCTTCTCTCCTCAAATGAATGTTTAGGTATTTTTTAAGTGGAGCAGCTTGAAGTCCTGAAAATGCTTAGGTGTTTAGCACTTACAGTCTAGTCTACAAGAAGGACAGAGAGCCCCACCCAGGAGACCCCACAGCCTGGTGGATGGTTCCCTAGTTCCTCAGAAAGGTGGGAAGAGGTGGTGTCAAAGCCTCAGAGGCAGAAAGGTCTCAAGCTAAATCCTACAGATTCCAAGCAGATGCTGTTAAGTAAGAAAAGGGGTTCCTTGTCCTGGCTCGGCTCTGTGCAGGGTGAGATGTGGTCTGATCAAGCTTACTAGATAGGAATTTACCCACCTACCTTACCTGTGGGAACCTATTTTTGTGAGTCTCAGTGGGTGCGACTACATATTCATTAATGCACTGTAATTATGGCGCATTAAATTCAGCACCTGTAATAACAGGGACTAAAAATACCCTAACTGGTGCTACTGTGCATTAGCACAGATGAATGCAATTTGTGTGATGCTTAATGTGCATTAGCCCAGTTTTTTGCCAGCTGCGCTAATGCGCAGTAGCATTAGTCTTTTGTGAATCAAGCATCTTATTAAGATGTGCTCAGTGATGCTTAGCCATGAGCTACTCAATGCTGTTAGGATTTAGGCATGTTGTCAGCAGAAATTTAGATGCAAGGGACTTGACTTTGGCGTTGAGTGAGTTTTGTGCCTACAGGGTGAGAGAGGGGTTTTCTGAGACCTAGGCACATAACGAGGCATTAGGACACCTAAAGAGGCACCTAAAATAGCATTAGGACACCTAAATCTTCCTTACTCTAGACCTGGGGTGATCAACCCTTGGCCCATGGGCAAGCATGTCATCCAGCCCATGGGGCAATTAACACTGAAACTGCTTCCCTACCACCAAATTTCAAAGCCCCGGGAGCCAGATGAAATGGCCCCATGCATAGGCTCTAGCTGGTACCCATGGAGATAAGGGCAGGGCAATGGGCCTGTTCCAATGTGCACATTGGATGCACATGGGGGGGGCTGATCCAGCATGCATGAGGGTAGGGATGGGGTTGGCTGACCCAATCTGGTGCATGGGTTGGTGGGCTGGGGCTGGTTTGGAGGCCCCAATCCAGCGTGCGCTGGGCAGGGCAGCAGGCCCAATTGGCACATGTAGAGTCTGAGAGGGGGCTGCAGGCCCAATCCAGCATGTACAGTATGGGGTTGTGTGCCATATTTGGTCCTGACCCCGTGTGCTTTTGATCAGGCCTATGCACTGGATCTGGCCCACAGACCAACCCCACACCACTCATCTGGCCCACAGGGCCACCAGTTTGAACATCTCTGATCTAGAGCAAAGTGCATGAGGACCTTTTATTATTACTTTATTTTAAGAATCCAGAAGAGTGGGACAGGCAATTCTATGTTTATAACAAAAATATAACAAGCATTTTTCTGTAACAGCCTTGACTGTTGCCTGCTTGCTCCCTGCCTTCAGCGGGCATTCACATCAGCATGAATGCAATTTCCATGCATTGTTTCAGTCTGGAAATGAAATATTTTTTCATTAATGGAAACCTGGTTCTCAAGCAGAACAATTAGACCCACTTCAGGTTGGAAAAAAGATAAAAGCCTGCTAATTTGGATGGAGGACTCTTCTTTTGAGGCAGCCAATTGCGTAATCAGGTTGCCACCCACCTGACCTGACAAGTAATTAGAAGATAGCCCTCTTTTTGTATGTACATGTGTATGTAAACCTTAACACACTGGTGTCACTGTCCCATTGTGACTTCTAAGGGCTGAAGAACAAGTCGGTGGAAAACGAACAAGGAGAGCAGAGTTGTTAGCTTGTAGCTAATTAATTGGCTTGGGGTTTAATCTTGCTTAGGTTTGTGGATTTTATTGGTGGTTTGGTTTTTTTGGTGGGTTTTTTTTTTTTTTTTTTTTGGTTTTCTTTGTGTTTGGGGGGTTTTTTCGTTTTGTTTTGGGTTTATTTATTTTTTTTTAGCCACCTGAAGTTAATGACAGTAAAGTCACCATGGCTGATTTGGGGTGTAAGAAGCCCAGTGACTGCACAGTCTCCAGGCTCCTCAACGTTGTGGAGAACGAACTTCAGGCTGGGAGAGACAAAGGGGATCCCACTGAGAAACAGCTCCAGGTGGTCTTAGAAGATGCAGCACTCTGGCAGAGATTCCGGGAAGTCACTAATGAGATGATCGTGACCAAGAACGGCAGGTGAGTGCTGCACTCTCCCTTGTGTAATTAGTGTATATGACAGTATTAGGGGACTACTAGCAACTGCAGGCTAAAGAAAACGATGGCAATTGTAGAATGTTGTTAATGCTTTATGTGCATCATGTATCCTGTGCAGTGATGGAAAGGCGGCATGCAAAGTCTCTTAAAGCCAAAATGCAAATTGTTGAGGAAGGTTCACGTTCCCTTAGACATGTACCAGCCATCCTTGCACCCTTATATTCCTGGCTCTAAGATACATTAGAAGTTATTTATTGCTGTGAGACTACAGAATGGTAAGGGATACTCAACAAGAGAAAGTGACTCCCACCTCCAAGGCTGCTGTGGGCTTTCACACACTTTGCAAATTGTTCAGCCTGAAAAATACCTAAGTTCTCATACAGCAGCTTTTCGTTTGTGGATCTCAAAGTAGATCAGGGTTGTTCTCCCCATTTTCTGGCCAGGGAAACCAAGATGTGCAGCACCAATCTGAACAACATGCTCATAGTAGATCTGAGATGAGAACCCAGAACTTATAGCTCCCACTCTGGTGGCCCAGTCAATGATCCATGAGTCTGCTGCCACATAGTTACAGATGCCAGCATGCAGAATTCATATGACAACAACCCCCTCACCATAGTGCGCACACACTATTTATGCAACGGCAGTAGCAAGGCTTGGCTGCTGTCCCATGCTTGTTTGCTGTGAACTTGGAACTTCGGTAAATGATTCATTCTCAAAGTCTTAGGAAGACAAAATGTCATTCTGGAAGTGGATCATGCTTCTAATTCAGTGCGTAAGGCACTCTCCAAAACGCAAGAGAAGTTCCTGAGTTCAGAATCCTGGTGCCAAGTTGGGCACTGGCCTGGAGGAGGCTAATCTCAAGGAACTTCTAACCTCGAGTGGGCACGCAATCCAGTTACCCCTGTAACATGCTGGGGTTTGATCACATAAAGGTTCCATCACAAAACCACATGGGGAATTTCATGGCACATGCTTCCCTTGCTAGGTTGTACCCAAGCTTTTTCATAGAAGATATGCACATTTAGGAGGAATTGGGACAGATGGGGAGGTAGATCTTATCTATATTCAGAAGTTGCATCTAGTTAATTAAATTGCTTTTTAAACTGATATAGTTAAAAGAGAGCAAACTCCCATGTGGATATTTAGTGTAGTATAGAAATGATTTATTTCAATTTAGGCTAATCTGATCCCAAATCAACATAAACCAAATTTATATAATTTTGGTTTAAATGGAAATAAGATGGGCTGGCATCAGTTTAACTAAGCAGGTTTAAAATCACACCCTTATTTAAAATATCAAAAATTCCTAGTTTAGATCAATGCAACCAATCAGTGTAGCATACGTTATTTACCTCTACTTATAATACCATATTTTCTTGAGTATACACACCTTTCCCTAAAAATTGGGGTGCATGTATTAAGTGCTGATTTTGCCATATGCAAGAAAATACAGTAATATTTTTACCAGTGTTAAAGTATACGAGTGAGCGCGCACGCGTGTGTGTGTGTAATGACTTTTTTGTCATAGTAAATCTGTCCTTATCCAGTGCTCATGGTGAATTTTTTATTGAGAATGACAAGTTTTCCAGTCACTGAAATCTCAATATTTAGGCTGTGTTCTAAACTGTGTGTTCATATTCAGCCTGATCCTGCTTCTACAGAAGCCCATTAGTTGTCCCTAACTTCAGTGGGAGCAGGAACAGATCCTTTCTGTGATAGCAAAGCCAGGGTGTCTTGCAAAGAGAATAAACAACAGTATTCTATGATTTACAGTTCTCGTCTAAAGCTCATTGTTCAGCTCTCATCACGTTTGGGACTTTTATAGCAGCCTGCATGATATGTCAGTAAAAGGTGTTCTTTACAGTTTTAAAGGTACATGTCATTAAGTTAACCAGACTGCAGGCAAAGGAAATATAGACATGCCATGGACTATATACCAATGGAAAGAATCTTGTGCTAGTCTAAAAAAGAGAGATAAAATGGAAGCTAAGACAGCTTCTTCATTCCCTAATCCCCCTCAGCATGACTTTTAGCCCTTTACAATTTGGGGTATCTTAAACAACACAGCATGGGCAACTGGTGCCTCCTGATGCCGTTAGTGGCGGGAGTGGAGGTGACAGACACTTGCAGATGCCATTGGTGGGCGCCCACAGATGCCGTTGGCAGTGGGGACGGCCCTGTCAGGGGGGGCACATGCCCCCTCTCCCCGCCCATGCTCCCCCTTCCAGTTGCCTATGCAACAAAGCAAGATGGTTTTTCTCAAAAGTGAATGATACTCATCTACTTCCCTTGAAGTTACTGGAAAAACTCACATTAACTTTTAATAAAGGAATATTGAACACTCTTGAAAACCCCATCCTAGAGCTTTTAGGAGCTTTATGAATATCCAGGAATAATTCATGATGCACTGTGGGGCCAATCAGTATTACTATCTTGAGAAACTGAGACATGTTGCAGCAGGGGTGATGCGTAGGGGGCGCATGCAGGTGCACGTGCACCCCCCGAGTATGGCAGTGTACCCCCTACAAAAAGGCAGCACTTGCGGGCAGTCACCACTTGCCACCCCCTCCCCCCCGCCCCGCTTGCCCTCCACAACCAGCAGTATCTGTGGGAGCTCCCACTTACCGCCACAGCGCTCCTGCCGCTGCCATGCCCCCGCAGCTGCTGGGGGCACACGTTCATGCGTTGCAGTGAAGTGATTTGGCCTCCACACATCAAATCAGAGGCTGATCCAGCACAGAACCACACAATGCTGTATTGGTAAGCTATAAAATGATAACCTGTATGACTTTATGCTGCTTAGCAGGGCATTCTGCAGTAGGTGCAGGTATTACCAAAATATCATAAATGACCAAACTGTGCATCTTCTGAGTGCCCATGATGTCTTTTCACAGCATCCAATGAAGTGAACTCAAGTTCACAAAAGTTTGTGTGCATGCATTCTCTATCTTATTTAGTTAGTCTATAAGATGCATCTCTACCTGCCTTCTGCCTGACTTCACACTAATATGGCTAACTACCTCTCCCTGCTCATGGTGAATAGAATGTGAGGGTTTGAGACTTTGATACTATAATTGAGATATATATTCAATAATGTATGATGTTATCTTATAGTAATTTAACTGGCAGAGCAAAAATGCATATGTGCAGAAGTTAGATGAATGCAAACTAGAAGTGTCAAGTAATAAATTGATGTTCCATAAAACACATAGCACTCAAATGGCGATGAATGCTGCTGTGATGCAGACACAGGTGGAATCACTACCATGTTTATTCGACTGGTGTGCATTTTATTTTGTATTAGAATTCAAGCCATTTTGATTTCAAAGCTTTTATTTGTAGTACTTACATGACCCCCACCATCCCAGTCCCAGATGATTTCACTGTCTTTAATATATTTCCCCTCATGCATACCTGTGAGGAGAAGTGCTCTTATCCTGTGGTATGGGCTGGGAATGGAGGCACAGAGCGCATTCCCATGGGTGCTTCTGGGAAGCTGTCCCCACCCACTCGCTCCTGCTCTACAGATGCTGAACCCCAGCAATTAGGCAGTGTAGCCACCTCGGATCAACCCTGAGCGTGCGGCTCAATGCTGTGCTAGGGCTTACAGTCTTCAATGTAGTGCATGCAGGCTCAGGGACACACCAGAAAGCAGCTGCATTGTATTTGGAGATTGGGAGCATGAGGTGCATGAAGGGACAGGAAGAACGTATTTCATGGTAGTGCACCTGGGCATGTTATCAAGGCAGTAGACATACCATAAGTGTCACGCTGGAACAAGCAATCAGGGCTCATAGTAGAGAACAAAGCAGGAACTAGTTCTAGGTCTTTCAAATTACAGGTTAGCACAGCAGTGTAGGGACACAGCCAGGCACCCAGGGCAAGGTGGAAGCAGTGACTTCTGGTTCATAAATGTAAATGCAAATATGCAGCTGCTAGCTACAGCTGTTTTTTTAACTCCATTCTCCCCAAGTTGTTGCCCAAGGTGGTTGCCCCTATCTTTCCCCCCTAGTTATGCCACTGGGTTAGCACCTGTCTGCATTGGACCACAGGACCATTTTTTTTCTGCTCAAAATAGCCAGAAAAAAATCACCTTCAAAGCAAAGGTTCCCACCTCCATCTCTTGGGCAGAAATTTTCCATTTCTTTACCAGCTTTACCAGTTGGACAAACTTTAGCTATAAGACATACAGTTGTTATATTATCTATAAGACATACAGTTGTTATATTCTCTAGCTCTACAGGACACACATTCACACTAACCCTTTCCTGAGTTGCAAGTGTAACTCAAATAGTATAAGCACATTAACGATTCTGAAGTATTCTAGTATTCAAGCAATGGGGCCATCTTCAGTATCTGAGAGAGAGTTTTCTCATTTCCTATGACTGTGGAAAAATTGGAAAAAATTGCACCTTTGTCATTATAAAAAATATTTTTGTAGCTTTTTTTCCAGCAGCTCTGGTTCCTCAGTAGAAGGCATAAGAATCTGGAACAGGGCAGAGATAATTTTAGGATCAGAAATGCTTAAGTGAGCAATCTGGTACAAATTGTTTATTATTTGGGGGAGTGAAACATTTTTCTAAATCTTCCCTCTAGCCTCAGTTCAACAAAGCATTTAAATACCTGCTTTAAGTCCTTTAAACTTCAGTGACTGTCTGTATTTGGATATAAGAACATGCCTAAAACCTTTATCAGTCTGGGGCTGAAATGAAGAACATGAGCTCTTTAGTAATTATTTCCGAACATTGATATTGGCCCCATGTCCATATGAGTATTGTATTATATAAAATATATTCTCAACCCTATTGTTTTCAGTGTGCAGATGCTTATTAGATTCATAGATGCTAGGCTCAGAAGGGACCTCAACAGATCATTGTCTGACCCCCTGAGGAAGCCTTGCAAGAAGGCCCTTATTTGGTATGGATAAGCCTGGTAAGCGTTTGGGCCTTGTTACACATTGCAGATTTTAAGCTTCTCAAATGTTGATCAATGTTTCGAGTAGTTGCATGTTCAGGCTAAAACCCTTCTCTGACTGTCCCCAACCTGCAGAGCTGCGACTTGCCACTAGAGGGATAGTGAGCATGGGCCTGACTAAGAGCTACAGTTGTGAGTTGTCCACATAGAACAGGAAGGGAGAGGACACTGCACCCTGGGATGGTGGAGGACTGAAACTTGGGCAGCCCATCTCTGGGGAGTCATGGAATGTGAGCTGGCTAACATAAATCAGAGTGAAACCTGCCATGGAGTGGCGTAACTTTAAAAAGCCTAAAGGGTGCTTAAAACTAGTTTACACATCTTGATGAGTGGGCAGTCTGGGGCTAAGAAGCCCCTTAGTTGGTAGCAGCTGGAGGAAATATTATTTGTGAGGGGTGAGTGCCGTTGCAGGGCCAGTGCATGCTGGTGCTGTACGCGGCGGTGGTGCTGGGTGCGGTGCTGCAGCGGTGCGGCATTGCGGTGGTGCCGAGTGGCACCAGGCACTTCAGGATGGCAGCACTGTGGTGCTGCTGCTGTTGCTGGCCACTGCAAAATTAGTTCGGGTGGGGGGAGGGGCTAAGCACCATTAGCCCTGGCCTTCCACCACCCAAACTAGACCTTAGCCATCTAAAATTAATGTGTAACAAATCCCTTTAAGTGTTTCACATTTTAACTGAAGATTTGCTGTGGTCTGCTGGGGCTTCTGCTAGTTTCCTTCCTCATTTCCTGTGAAGACATATGTGGCATAAGGCTGGGTTCCATCCATAACTGATGAATTTGCCTATTGGATGAACAGGACTGCCGTTATCAGGGTCTGGTACAAAGCCCGTGGAAGTCAATGGAAGAATTCCCACTGGCTGCCTCAGGCTTTGAATGAGGCCCTCCTTGCACAAAAATGCATGCTCACTGAACACACTTCCTGTGCAGTACATTTACGCTCCCAATGTCTAGCAGTAGTTTTGCATCATGGACTGTTTTTGTTTTCTTGTTTTAAGTGTTTTTTGTATATGTTACACATTAGGCTGGTTTGCACGTGTTAATGTACACACAAGCACACACAGAACAACAACACACATACCTCGTGTTTATCCATCTTGTAAATAAACCTACTCTTGTTCCATACCTACAATGCATTTTGCCTTCAAGCTTTGCCAGAGCTCAGCTCCTGGCCTTACTTCTCCTTACCTACTCCTCCACCCCTCCTTTTGGGGGATTTAAGTTGGGAGTTGGTTTATTTTAGCACAGTCACCTGGACCTTATTTATGTTTTCAAATGATGAATATACCAGTGATTCCAATATATCTATTGTTAACACAAGTTCTTGAATGAGTGCCAATAAAATCTTTCTACCCTAAGAGCCATTTTTCACTTACTAAGAAAAACGTAGCGCAGAAAAGGGTCCTCATGGGAACAGGGGAAAATCCACAGATTCTTTTTTATGCCTCTACATATGACACTGCCTGATTCCTGCT
>NW_005842379.1:443288-449564 GCF_000455745.1 Alligator sinensis
GATGCCAAGCTCCAGAAGATGCTTAGAGGAATGGAGGCTCAGGGGATCTTTGGTAGATTTCTTTCTGGTTCTCAGAGCTTATAAAATTGAAGAGCTAGCTCAAGGGCTCATGCTATGAAGACGCTTTAGGAATGTCCACTCACTGAAAGTCATTCATAGAAAGAGGCCTCTCCTTGATGGATGAACTTCACTTGAGTACCAGATTAGACCCATATGGGGCACGGCACGCACCTGTGGCACAGGGCAGTCCATGGTTCAGATCTGGCCCACAGGCCCCTTTGCCCGTCCCCTCCTGCAGCATACCTGATCCAGCAGATGCTCCAGCTGGTCTGGGACCCACACTGCATGCTTTGTGGATCCTGGAATGGCTGAAACAGGCACCAGATGTAGTGAAGTCTGGCTGGAGTAGAAGTTGTACTGCACATAGTTGCTGCCCCAGCCAGTCCGCACCACAAGGGGTGCTTGCTTTGGGATGTGTGCCACACACAGAGCCTGCTCCAGCCAGTTTGGCACCCAATCTGCATATTGTGCTTGCAGGCATGGGTCCTGGACTGGCTGGATCAGGCACTGTGTGCAGCTCAGTCCCAGAGGTGTTGGGGCAGGTATCCATTCCCCAAGGCTCCTATTCCAGCCATCCTGGGATCCACACTCATGGGTGACTGGTGCCACCTTGGTCAAGAAAGGCATGTGCCACGCCAGCGACCAGACCACAACCACGTCCCTGCCACCAACACTCCTGCCGCCATCTGCGGTCAGTCACCATGCCCCCCTCCCCAGGCTCAGGAGCCACAAATCCTTCATGCTTTGAAGGCCAACCTGAAGAAATGTAATATTAACACCAATACTAGTGCGACTCAAACACTGAAAAGTCCCCACTGGCACCATGATGTACAATTAGGCATCAATCATTCCTGCAAACTCACTTTGCTATGGAGGCAGATGGATGCAAGAGACAAAGGGGAAGAGCTGTGACCCAGCATCACCAGGATCTACTCCTTCCTCCAGGAACTATTTACCACATCTGCAGTCAAACATGTGGACCTCAAACCAGACTCGTTAGTCATATACTGACTCATCTATGACTTCCCTATTTACTGGAAGACTGTCATGATTGTATTTTATTGAGGGACTGCTATCCACAACAACTGATGAGCTGCTAGTTCAAGGGTAGGCAAAAATATGGCCCATGGGCCAGATCCAGCCTGCCAACTGATTGGATCTGTTCTGTGGGCAGGTGAATGGATCTGGCAGGCACCTGCCCAGGGCTGCTTCTGGAGTGCTGGGTGCTCTTTCTCTTTCTCTGGGCTGAAGCTGCTACCAGCCTGAACCCATGTGTAGCTGTAACACACCTCTCCCCTTCCCCTCGCTTTGCCTGAAGCCCTGGCCCGGAAGCTGTTGGTCGCTTTTGGGGCAGCTATTGATGCAGCAGGCATCTGCCAGGTCTAGACTGGGGGAGGGTGGGGGGGGCACTAAGGCTGCAGGCAGGTGGATGCTGGCCACAGGGCTGGTGGTGGAGTATGTTAAAATGGCAGGTGGGTCACAGCCCTGGGAGGGAGGGACAGGGTGGGGGTGACACAGAGAGGTGTGGCCCTTGACAGGTCACCAAAACTCATTAAGTGGCCTGCCAATCCAAATCATTGCCTACCTCTGTGTCAGTTTAACTAAAACTGGCTTCCCTGCCATCTAGTGGCTAGGTGTGATATTAGTACCTACTGATAGCAACAAGCTTGATAGAGCAGGTTTCATAGTTTCATAGTTGTCAGGGTCGGAAGGGACCTCAGTAGATCATCGAATCTGATCCCCTGTCCGGGGCAGAAAAGACCGCTGGGGTCATATGACTCCAGCCAGGTGCTTGTCCGGTTTCCTCTTGAAGACCCCCAGGGTAGGGGAGAGCACCACCTCCTTGGAAGCCCGTTCCAGATTCTGGCCACCCTTACCGTAAAGAAGTTCTTCCTGATGTCCAATCTAAATCTGTTCTCTGTCAGTTTGTGGCCATTGTTCCTGGTTATTCTAAGGGGTGCCCTGGTAAACAGAACATCTCTGATTTCTTGCTGCCCCCTGCGATGAATTTGTAAACAGCCACAAGATCACCTCTCAGCCTTCTCTTGCAGAGGCTGAAGAGATCCAGGGCCCTCAGTCTCTCTTCATAGGGCCTTACCTGCAGGCCCCTAATCATATGAGTGGCCCTCCTCTGGACCCTCTCAAGGTTGTCCACATCCTTCTTGAAGAGCGGCGCCCAAAACTGGATTCAGTACTCCACCTGTGGCCTGACCAATGCCGCATAGAGGGGAAGGTTATGTCCCCTTCTTTCTATGATATAACTTTACTATGAATCAAAATCCAGGGTAAATGGCTCTATAGTCATCCTGCCATCTGAAGCTGGTGTGGCTGATAGGAAGAACTTCAAGAAATGGAGGAAAGTGTGGAGAAAGAGTTATGTAATCTCCACTGCTGGTTTTAACACAGAGGCAGATGAAAATCAGATTTAAAAAACAAAAAATACCTATAGATAAACAAACCCTAGAGGATAGGAATGTAACCATGACTGTGTCCTGCATATTTGACTGTGGTTATGTTCTACAACGTAACTTTTGTTCTTCATCTGCATACCTTCATTCACATTCTGGTTTGAGGGGCTACTCGCAACTGTTTTTGCTGTTTGTGGTCTTATTATTGTTTGAGATTAAAGTGTACCTTTGTAAATGACAGATAGACCAGGTTTTGTGTCCACTAGTTCTCCCTTTCAAATCTGAAGTTTGTAGGCAACTATGTATCCCCAACAACTATGATGAACTGTTAGTTCCGGATAGGCAAAATATGGCCAGTCCCTCCCAAAATCCAGCCACTCCCTTTCAAATCTGTGAAGTTTGTAGAAGTTTGCATGTTAGTGCAAAATTATGCAAAGGTCACTGGAAGTTCAGCCCTCACTGTGAGCTATGCAGAGGTCTGCAGTGGGGTGGCCCTCAGCTGTAAGACAAAGCACGAGGGAGAAGAATGATGAGATTCCAGGCAATTGTTCCTTGAATGGCTTCAATCGGCTCCTTGAAATAAAGGCATTTCTGATCACAGGACTGACTGTATAGTGGATTTAGGTGAAGGCCTTAGATGCACTATAGTTAAAAGAGCTCAACAAACCCTGAATCTACCACTGACAGGGCAGGGTCTAAAAGAGTTGGAGTTGCATAGTGTTTTGAAGAGGATGGGAGGAGGAATGGCTGGTAGGGCTGTGCCAGGCTTCAGACTGTGCTTTGGATCTGGAGAAGCTTCGGATGCTTCGGTGTCCGAAGCAGCATGTCTGGATTGAAGCACTGGCTTCTTTAGGCTTTCTGAAGCAGTTCGGAGCTTCTGAACCTCTTCAGAAAAGCTTCAGAGCCGCCTTGGAGATCCCGCCATAGTGTATAGTGGGGAATCAATGAAATTTCTGTAACTTTGTTGTCTTTTGTCTGATTTGGATGAAACTTGCAGGGGTGGTAGCCTCTGTGGAAAGCACGAAGCCTGACAAGTTTATAAAAGATCAGTGCAGGGGTTCAGGGGAAACTGCACCCCAAATTCTTGAAAGCAAAACTCATGTCACGTGTATGTGTTACACACTACAGGGGGGTGAAAACTGCAGGGGTGCTGGCCCCTGCTGAGGCTATGAAGCCTGCCAAGTTTCAAGGAGATCAGTGCAGGGGTTTGGGGGGAAGTGCGCCTCAAGCTGCTGACAGGCAAAACTCGTGACATGGGTGACACTGTGTGTGTTAAGGCGCAGCAGGGTGAAAGCTGCAGGCCTGCTAGCCCCTGCTAGTCTGTGGTTTTGTAGGTGTTAATTAGGCATTAATGAGTTAATTAGCAAGGATTAACACCTACAAAACCACAGACTAAGGAGAGGAAATAATCAATACAGCCAGTCAACTGCCCCAAGACAGATAGTTGCACAAGTACCCATGTCAAGAGTTTTGCCTGTCAGCAGCTAGAGGTGCAGGGCCCCATGGGCCCATCACATTCTCCTGGATGGGGGTGCCCAGGCCACCACGGGCCCATCATGCTTCCATGGATGGGGGGCCCCAGAACCCCCCTGCACCTATCTCCTTGACAGCTGGCAGGCTTCGTGGCCTGAGCAGGGGCCACCACCCCTGCAGTTTTCATCCTGCTGTGGCTTAACGCAGACAGGGTCATCTATGTCATGAATTTTGCCTGTCAGTGGCTTTTGGGGGGGGTTTCCCCCCAAACCCCCAGACGCTCTGCAGTTCCCCCCCAAGCCCCTGAACCGATCTTCTTGAAACTTGGCAGGCTTCATGGCCTCAGCAGGGGCCACCAACCCCTGTAGTTTTCACCCCCCTGTATTGTAACACATACATGTGACATGAGTTTTGCTTTTAAGAATTTGGGGTGCAGTTCCCCCTGAACCCCTGCACTGATCTTCTTGAAACTTGTCAGTCTTCATGATCTCAGCAGGGTCCATAACCCCTGCAGGTTTCATCCAAATTGGACACAAAACAACAAAGTTATAGATATTTCATTGATTCCCCATTATACCCCATGGCTGGATCTCCAAGGCGGCTCCGAAGCTTTGGAGCTGCTTCAGTCGGATCGAAGTGGGAACCCGGTCTGGAGCTCTGGATTGGATTGCTGGCATCTGAAACAGCCGGATCCGAAGTCGGATCAAATAGCTGCCTACTCGCACAGGCCTAATGGCTGGGCACCACAGAAGCATGGTGGAGATCCCTGGAGGCAGCAACTCTGCAGTGTGGAGGAGCAGCAAAGACTCCTGGAGGCAGTGGCCAGAGCAGTCAGTGCTCCCTAGCATGCATTGCAGCCTAGGAGTACTCCCCAGCCTCAGAGTGGTAGCAGCTGTGGTGCAGGCCTTCCTACCCAGCACGTGCCGCTTTGGCTAGCATAGATGGCTGAGCCCTTGGAGCAGAGTGGCAACCCCTAGCAGTGATGAGCAATGGGACCTCCAAGGTGTGCCTCCCTAACCAGCACTGGCTATCTTGGTTGACTTAGCTTTTCCCTGGATGGCAGCCCTGGGCAAGTCTCCCTTCCCAACTGGCTGGGCTAGGTGGTAGCTCCCTTGGTTAGTTTGCCTGTGACTGATCTGTTTTGCATTATAGTTAATGTTTAACAGTTAAGTTTTCTTAAGTTGTATGTTTGCTCCTCTTTTCCCTTGTAATAATCTGTTTTAGTTTAACATTTCCTTGCAAGGGGGGAAGTTTGTTCACATTAGAAAACCCAGTTAAATTTATTTTCCCAGTTTCTGGTTGAGGGCTCAAGCTAAATTAGTAAATGAGGTATAAAGCCCAAACATTTGAACCTAGCCCTGGTTATTGCCATGTCTGGAAGAGGGGGTTAGAGGAAAACTGACAGAAAAAAGAAGGCAATTGCTAAAATTGGTGAGATCAGGAGTTAAAAAAGCTATATAGTTGGTGACCTAAATTTTAAGAAAGGAGAAATATCATGGTCCAGGTAACTGCAGACCTATTTGTCTGAGCAGAGTTTAAAACCAACTTTGAATGAAAGAATAAGTAACAGATATGGGTGTGTAGCAGATCTAACTCCAACGGCAGCCATGATGCCCTCTGGTGGCCTTGCAACTCCTGGTCCCACTCTGGCTCCTTGGAGTACTTTCCCCTTTTACCTTTTCTGCCATGCCTTGATGTGACTTAGTGTTTTGGGACCGCAGCATCCCAGAGTGTGCCTCAGTTCACCTCTATGGCTCAAGCCTAGCTGGCACCAGTCCTGCCGACAAGCCCTACATTGCTTTCAGGGTGTTAATCATGGCCTCCAGCCTCCCCCGTAGCCACACCCATGCCTTGCAGGTGTCACTCTGTTGCCATTTACTTTCTTGAATAGGCTTTGGCTCTGTTAGCCCTAGTCTACAGGTTACTTTGGCTGTAGACTTGTAGCCTGGGCCCACTTGCTCTACCGGGCCTTTCAGTCTCAGCTTCTCATCAGCCTCAGGCCACCTGTGTTGCTCCCTCTAGGCTCAGGCTTCAGCTCTTTCAGCCTCAGCCTGCCTCTGTCTTGTGCCCCTGTCCCTGGTACAGCTCAAAACCTGGTGTATCCTTCAGGCATCCCTGTGTGGTCTCCTTACTATCCCTAGAGCCACCACTTGGTCCTCTGGTTTAAAACTAAAACAGAAATGCAAGCAACCACTTCCAAATAAAGCCTCAAAGTACTCCCTAAGTCACCATGCCACTGCAGAAGCCTCCTCCCCATTCACTGGCTTTCTTAGCTCTGAGAGTACTTGACTTGGCCTGCAGCTCTCATTCCTTGCCAATCTGAGCTGGCAGGAGA
>NW_005842379.1:449595-451359 GCF_000455745.1 Alligator sinensis
CCTCAAAGTTCACAAAGCTGCACTGACCCCTCTGTCTCGATGACCCAGAATGATATCTTCTGGGGTCCTCTCCTTCTGCTCAGGTGCACTCCTGCCTGGCTACAGGTGTGACCTCTCAGTCTCCAGAGAAGCGTACTGCTGTTTCTGTGGCCAAGCTGCAACAGTTCCCTTGCTGCCTACCCAGGGCTCTGTCCTATTGTCCTATTATTAGGCAGCTAGCCACACAATAGGCACTTGCAGTTTATAGGTCTCTGGACACTTAATCTCCTGCAGATAGCCCCTGTCCAGCTGCCTTCACCCACCTGGGGACAAAGCTGCTGTGGTTTCTATCTTAAAGTAACAGGGGACCCTGGATCCCTGTTACAGGGAGTAAATAATAAATAGCATAAAACCTTGATTTTATCATAGGTAGATTGTGACAGACTAATCCAGTATGTTTCTTTGATGAACTGATTTTTCTTAAAACAAGGAAAATGTGGTTATTTAATCTGTCTGGGTATCAGCATGTGTGAGTACTAATTCTTTTGGAGAAGATGGGGATTAGTACAAGAACTGTGGGGCTAGTAAGGAATCGGCTAAATGGGAGATGATAATGGGTTGTACTGCAGGGAGGTTGCTAGTGGAATTCCTCGAGGGATCAGCTTGGAACAGATCTTCTCTAATATTTTCATTGATGACTGGCACTGGAAGTGGGAGAGTGCTAATGATATTTGTACCAAACTGGAAGGAATTGTCAATGCAGAAGAGGATCAAAATATCCTAGAGGAAGAACTGGATGACTTTTAGGCCTGGAGTAATAGAAGGAGGGTGAAATTGAATTGTACAAAGTGCAGTTTCATAGTTTCATAGTAGGTAGGGTCAGAAGGGACCTGAGCAGATCATCAAGTCTGACACCCTGCCATGGCAGGAAAGAGTACTGGGGTCAAATGACCCCGGCTAGGTGATTATCTAGCCTCCTTTTGAAGACCCCCAGGGTAGGAGCCAGCACCACTTCCCTTGGAAGTTGGTTCCAGACCCCAGATCCCCTGACTATGAAGTAGCGCCTCCTGTATCTAGCCTGAATCTACTCTCCGTCAATTTATGGCTGTTATTCCTCGTTACTCCCAGTAGTGCTTGGGGGAACAGGGACTCTCCCATTGCCTGCTGGGCCCCTTTGACCAGTTTGTAAGTGGCCACTAGATCCCCCCTCAGCCTTCTCTTGTGGAGGCTGAACATGTTCAGGTCCCATAGCCTCTGCTCATAGGTCCTGCCCTGCTGATTCCTGATCATGCGAGTGGCCCTCCTCTGGACCCTCTCCATGCTGTCCACATTCCTCCTGAAGTGCGGTGCCCAGAACTGGACGCAGTACTCTCACTGCATCCTGACCAATGTTGCATAGTTGGGGAGGATCACCTCCTTGGACCTGCTCGTGATGCATCTGTGGATGCATGACAAGGTGTGGTTAGCCTTCCTGACTGCTTCCCCACATCGGCGGCCCATGTTCATTTTGGAATCTATAATGACACCAAGATCCTTTTCTGCTGCCTCTGCACTGACGAGAAGGGAGTTCCCCAGCCTGTAGGTCTGCTGCTGGTTCTTCCTTCCCAGGTGCAGCACCTTGCACTTGTCCATATTGAATTCAATCCTGTTCTCATCTGAACACCCCTGTAACCTGTTTAGATCTAGTTGCAGCCTGTCCCTCTCCTCATGCTCCTCATGCTTTTCACCCCCTCATCCAAGTCACTGATGAAGATGTTGAACAGTGCAGGCCCAAGGACTGAGCCC
>NW_005842379.1:451880-457531 GCF_000455745.1 Alligator sinensis
CTTAAACCCACCAGAAGTTCCCTGACTAGGTCCTCACTGACCCTGGGCCTGGCAGCACCTCCCCTGGGTCCGTTGGGGATCCCAGTGGGGGGGATGCCCCAGTCCCTGCTCAAAAAGATGGAGGCAAAGAATTTGTTAAAGAGGTTAGCTTTGTTGTCTGGTGTGACCACAAGATTTTCTAGCGCATCCTGCAGAGGCCTTATGTTACCCAGTACCTTCTTTTTACCCGCTATGTATTTAAAAAAGGACTTCTTGTTGTCCTTGATCTGGGTTACTAGTCCCAGTTCCATCTCCACCTTCCTAACAGCCTCCCCCTACAATCTTGGGCAATGGAGGTATAATCCTTCTTGGTGATGGCCCCTCCCTTCCATTGGGTGTACGCCTCCTTTTTAGCATTGAGATGTTCCTGGATGCTTTTGGTGAGCCATGGGGGCTTTTGAGCACTCTTGCCCCCTTTGATCTGCATTGGGATTGTCACCCTTTGGGCTTGGAGGATCGTCTCCTTAAGGAATGACCACTCGTCCTGGACTCCCAACTCCCCTCCCCTCCAGGACCTCAGTGCCTCCCCGACTAGTCTCCTTACCTCATTGAAATCTGCCCTCCTGAAGTCTAGGGCTGTTACCTAGCTGCAGGCCTTTGACGCCCTGTGCTGGATGGTGAACTCCAGTAGGTGATGATCGCTGTCGCCCAGGTGGTCGAGAACCCGCAGTCCACTCACCAGGTCATCGCCTGTGGCCAGGACCAGGTCCAACAAGGCATTTCCCCTGGTGGGACTGTGCACCTCCTAGGTTAGATGGAGGTCCTGTAACTCAGCTAGGAACCTACGTGAGTGGTCAGACCTGACTGACTGCTCTTCCCAGCAGATGTCCGGATAGTTTAGGTCACCCATGATGACCATGTCCCTTGACTTAACTGCCTCCGCAAGCTGACCTGAGAATTCCCGCTCCAGCTCTTCCCCCTGGTTAGGTAGCCTGTAGTAAACCCCTACTGTTAAGTCCCTTTCCCTTGACCCCCTTGTATACAGACCCAGAGCACTTCAGTCTGTCTCTCTTCTGTCCCAGTGCTGTTTGTTGAGGATGTGTATTGCTCTTTGATGTAGAACGCCACACTCCCACCTTTCCTCCCTGTTCTATCCCTGCTGTACAGCCTATTGCCCTTGATGTTTACTGCCCAGTCATGCGTTGGATCCCACCAAGTTTCAGTGAGCCCCACTATGTCTGGGTTTAAGTTAGCTAGCAGGAGGGCAAGTTTCTTCTGCTTGGTCCCCATACTACGAGCATTAGTGTAGAGACGTTTAAGGCCTCCTGAAGGTGCATGCACTACCCCCTAATCCCAGGACTATCCAGACCCCTGTCTCTTACCTGGGTATTTCTTGTGCTCATTGCCTGTCTTGACTGGGCTGTTCTTGTGAGTGGCTCTTTGTTTGGTGTTCCATGTCTCCCTCTGTCCTCAACTTCCCCCTCCCCCGATGGGCCTAGTTTAAAGTCCACTGGAGGAGATCGGCCAACCTGGAAGAGAACATGCACTTACCTTTGGGGGAGAGGTGGAGCCCATCCCACCCAAGCATGACTCTTGTCCTGAAGTATGGGCTGTGGTCCAAAAAGCCAAAGCCCGCCTCAAGACACCATTTCCGAAGCCGCAGGACTCATGGCGTCATCTGCGCCTGCTCACTGGAAGGACAGATGAGAAGACCACCTGTGCCCCTGTCTCCTTCAGCTTGCTCCCCAGGGCTTGGTAGTTCTTCATCAGGCGATTGGGCTGCTCCTGGCTGCATCATTAGTGCCCACATGGATTAGGACCATGGGGTAGTAATTGGTGGGCCAGATAATGGCCGGGATCATCTCTGTCACATTCTGAATCCTTGCTCCGGGCAGACAGTAGACCTTATGTGACATGGGATCCTGGTGACAGATGGGATCCTCTGTACTACTCAGGATGGAGTCGCCTATGACGAGCACCCGGCATCTCTTCTTCCGGGTCAGCTTGCCTCCTGTTATGTGCATAGACTGGCCCCCTCTCCAGAGGTGTCCTCCTCTCCTTCCTCTTCCTCCAATGCCGTCAGGGCCTCATACCTGTTCCCCAGCTGGACTGGGGGAAGTGGTACTGCACCCATTTGTTGCACCAACAGTTGTGCGTCTAGGGACTAATAATAACTTCTGCCACGAGCCAAGAGCTCATCCACTGGAAATGACTGAAGAGTAGGAAGACCTGGGTATATTAGTTAATCCAGGATGACTGCAAACAACCAAGGGGATGCAGCCATGAAAAAGGCAAATGTAGTCCTAGGATGTATCAGGTAAGTTATTTCCAGGAGAAATAGGAAGCATCCTGGCACTGTGCAAGGCTCTGTTAAGTTCGTCTGTGGACTCTTGAGGACATTTCTGGCTCCTCATGTTCAAGGAAGATGGATTCAGACTGGAATAGGTACAGAGGATGACTACTAGGATGATCACAGGAAGAGCAAGAAAACCAAGAGCATTTGCTCTGTTGATTGAGCAAAACAAAGGCTGAGAGGGACTATGATTTCACTCTAATACATTTAGAAGAGAAAAACTAGGTAGCTAAAGGCCAATACTGTCACAAAAACAAATGGGTGGTAAATATTTAGGTTGGAAATTAGAAGTAGGCTTCTAGACATCAGGGAAGTGAGGTTCTGGTACAGCCTTTCAGTGGGAGTAGTAGGGGCAAAAAGTGAGCAAGTGTTAAGATGCATCTTGGTGGATTCATGTGTGAGATTATCGTATGTGATGAAGTTACATATGAGAGCCTGATCAAGGGTGTCCCTTTCATTTCCCTATGATTCTATGTTAGAAGTTGTCAGGGTAGAACTGTCATTGTGGGCAGGTAGCCAAAAGGAAGGGTAGTAAAAGGGGCTCTACAAAGGCAGCTGACCATAGGATTCTGCAAATTACTACATGCTTGTCATCATTGCATATGTGGTTCTGTTCTTTTTTCTGCCTCGTCTTTTTCAGTCCTCTTTTTTTCTCTCTCCAGAGCACATCCTTGCTTCTGTTTTCCAGCACACAGCCCCAAGATTGTGAAAAATGTATGCCCACCTTTAGCTGTAAGGCTATACATAACTCCTGTGGACTCCAATGATTCTAGTAACAATGCACAAAGTGAAGACTTGCATAACTCTTTGTAGGCTGTAGGCCTTTGTCCCCACCATGAGACAATGGTGCTTTTCTTGTAGAATGATGACTCTGAAATGAAAGGGAAGGGGTGGGGGGGAAGGGCTCACCTTTAACATCCTGTCTTTCAGCCAGAGTGAGCATGCTGTGTTTCTGGAACAGCTCTGGGAACATCTGGTCTGAAACATGCTAGAAAGTTTTGGGTTTTTTTAAACTGGTTTTGATGAGGCTTTCCCTCCTTGTGTCTCTGTTATCTTGAGCAGGCGGATGTTCCCAGTTCTAAAGATCAGTGTGACCGGCTTGGATCCCAATGCCATGTACTCCTTCCTGCTAGACTTTGCCCCGACTGATGGCCACCGTTGGAAGTATGTGAACGGCGAGTGGGTGCCGGCGGGAAAGTCAGAGCCACCGAACCACAGCTGTGTCTACATCCACCCAGACTCTCCCAACTTTGGGGCCCATTGGATGAAAGCCTCCATTTCCTTCAGCAAAGTGAAACTTACAAACAAGCTCAATGGAAGCGGGCAGGTATAGCACGATGTTTCCCATACACCTCTTGGCTTCCATTGCAAGCACCTACCAATCAAGAAATATCAAGGGTGCATTTATGCAATTAGAGGGGCCCTTACAGGCCTCTTCACCCACAGATGCCAATTATTCTCTGGAGACCAAATGTAAACAGGAATAAACAGGTCTTAATTGGCGCTTTCAGATTTTAATGGAGTTCTTGATGTCAAGAGAGACAGAGAGTGCTGTGGTTTACTTAATCATTAGGGGGCTTTTCATAGTTCGTCTTGTGTTCTGGGTTTTTTACATAGGACTTCAGAGAAGGGGAAAAATAGTCGTGGGTATTAGGTTTTTGTTGTTTTCCCCCATGTTGTTTGGTGTAAGTGGAATGTTGGCAAGAGTCAGATAGCAGAATAAAAGGCTGCTCCTAAATGAAATAATTACTATGCCTGCTTCTGCATCATGATAATTATCAATATTCTATTGAATCAGCTTTGGCCTTTGGAAAGAAACCACATGTACCAGAAATAAGCAGCATTCCCTTTGAAATCCCTTAAAAATGCAAACAGGAAAATTGTTTAGATGGACCTGAAGGTAAATATGCTCAAGATCTTTTATTCACTTGTTTGTTTTGTACAAAACTCCTACACTGGATGATACTTGTTCAGCCAGAGTCAATTCCTCTCAGGTAAATATTGTACTTTCTTGATTATTACTCATGGATATGAATAGTTTCTTCTCTAATTTGTTTGCAATCCCTTTTTTTTGCTCATATGAGCAGCTCACAAACTTTAGGACCATTAGCTTCAGAGCCTCCTTGTCAGGTAGGAAATGCTTGTCTTCATTTTCTTAGTGAGGAGATGGAGGCAGAGAGAGATGACAGGACTTGTCCAAGATCACACCAGGCATCAGCAGGGGAGCTAAGAGTGGAATTAAGAACTGCTGACCTTTGCTGTTGCATCTTAACTGTAAACCATCCTTCCTAATGCCAGAAAAGGAGAGGATATGTTTAATGGGTTGGGAGGAAGAACTATCCTACAGAAAAATGTTGGAGGATAAAACAGACATTGAGAGTGGTTAGAAACAAAAAAGTGCCTTGAGAGAAGTGGGATAAATTTTGTAGCCGTGTTGGTCTGAGAAAGAGATGCACACAACTCTTGGATCAGAGGTGATATCTTTTATTAAGCCAACTAAATAGTAGCAAAAAAAAAAAAATTGAGAAAAGTGGAGAATAAGAACAAAGGCAAAATATAACTCAATGGAGGTATGGCATCCTAAGAGAGCAGCTAAACCAGGGGTCAACAAACTGATCCATGGGCTACATGTGGCCCTCCAAGTGATCATATCTAGCCTAGTAATTTGGTAGCAGAGGATGTCTGCAGCAATTCTGTGGAAGGTTGGCACTGCAGGGGGGAAGTGACAGCACTGCGGTGGTGGGGGAAGCAGCAGTGACTCTGACCAGGTCAGAAGTACCTTTGGAGCTAGCTCCATTTAAAGTGACCTGCCACTTGGAAGGGTTGTTGATGCCTTATCTTCTTTCAGAAGCTAGAGATGTATTTTTTCTTCCTGAAAATGCAAATCACCTGCCCTTGCCATTCCATGCCATTAATGAAAAAGTGAAGGGAGTGATGATGATGATTATTATTTAATATCATCATCATCATTATTACTATTACTATTACTACACACATGTACCGACTACTGAAACTGGGCACTTCATAGGTTTTGTTTCATAGATTCGCAAATTGTAAGGCCGGAAGGGACCTTGGAGGATCATTGGGTCCAGCCCCCTGCACCAAGCAGGGAAGATAACTGGGGGTCAGGTGACCCCAGCAAGGTGACCACCCAGTCTCCTTTTGAAGATTTCCTGGGTAGGTGATTGCCCCACTTCTGGAGGGAGCTTATTTCACAGTCTGGACACCCTGACTGTGAAGAAGTTTTTCATAATGTTGAGCCTGAATTGGTCTTCAAGGAGTTTGTGGTCATTACTCCTAGTTTTCCCCTCTGGTGCCC
>NW_005842379.1:457562-485080 GCF_000455745.1 Alligator sinensis
GACATACTCCCCTAGTGTAGTGGTAAGCTGCTATCAGGTCCCCTCTCAGCTTTCTTTTCTTCAGGCTAAAGAATCCCAGATCCCTCAGCCTTTTCTCATTTGGCTTGCCGTGTAAGACTGATCATATGGGTGGCTCTTCTTTGAACTCTCTCAAGCTTGTCCACATCCTTGCTAAAGTGCGGTGCCCAGAACTAAACGCAGTACTCCAGCTGTGATCTTACCAGTGGTGAGTAGAGTGGAAGATTCACCTCCTTGGTTTTGCTGGAGATGCATCAATTGATGCATGCCAGAGTATTATTTGCCCTGCTGGCTACATCATCACATTGCTGGCTCATATTCATACTGTGGTCTGTTATTACCCCCAGGTACCTTTCATTCATGGTGCCTAGTCAGTTCAGTGCCGCCAAGCCTGTAGGTGTGTTGGGGGTTGCTCGTCCCAAGGTGGAGCACATTACATTTCTCAATGTTGAACTTCATCAGATTCTGATCTGCCCAATTTGCTAGCCTGTCTAGATCTGCCTGTATCTGAAGACTATCTTCAAGCGTGCCCATGCTTCTTCATAACTTGGTGTTGTCCATGAACTTGACCAGTGAGCTCTTCACCCCCACATCCAAGTTGTTAATAAAGATGTTGAAAAGTACCGGACCAAGCACTGACCCCTGCGGGACACTGCTGCCCACTTCTCATCAGGATGACACAGATCTGTTCACTACGACTCTCTGGGTCCTGTCCTGTAGCCAGTTTCTCAACCACCTGACTGTCTTGGAGTCAAGCCCACAATCCTCCAATTTTCTCATGAGGACATTGTGGGATACTAGATCAAAGGCCTTTTCGAAATCTAGGTATACAGTGTCAATCTGCTCTCTCCTGAGGTTACCCCTTTCCTTACCCCTCTGTGAGGATAAAGATTTGTGAAGTAACCAAGCCATTCTTGGTTACAAAGTCATGGTAAACAGCTGCAAGGGACTGCTGAGGTGCTCCAGCTATGTGGTTCAGCTTCTGTTTCTAAGGGCACTACTTCTCCCATCATCTGTGTGGGACCTGCTAACAAGCTCAAGCTGAGAGGAGAAGCAAAGCACTATAAAATAAAAGCAGCAAACAGCTGAGCAGCTCATTCTTAATAGCAGCCTCCTGTGAACTAAGTGGGTTGTGACCCACCCAGATACTAGTAAAAAAAAAAAAATTGTATTGGCCAATGAGTGTCCATTGTGATCTCAGCATTATGCAAAACTCGGATGATGCACATGGTCCAGATGGTCTCAAATTTTAAGCCCTCCCAAGCAGGGATCGTCTCTTATATTTGTGCAGCTCTCAGTGCAATGTTGTCCCAGTGGTTTGGGGGCCTTGGACCCTCTCATATCATAAACAATTTACTGTTGCTGCTGCTAAGCTGGAGGTTTTACATTTACTTGGATGGAGTTCCTTTCTGTCCATCTAATTGAAACTGGGGAGGGGATGCATGTGTGGAGTAGGGTGTGTCAGAGGGTGTGTCTATACCAGGGGTGGGCAAAATATGGCCCACAGGATGAATCCAGCCTGCCAGGCACTTTTATCTGGCCCTGCCCAGCCCTTCCCCCTGTGAGGGTGGGAGTGAGGTGTCTACATCCACCCCCAACATATCCTATTATGCCTCATTTCCACCCTCAGTGGTGGAAGAGCAGGGCAGGCCCTGCTAGCATAGGACAGGGCTGCTGCTACAGGCTTCCCAATATCCTGCTCCCTCCAGGCAGCAAGTAGGGAAGCTGAGGGCAGGGATGGGGCTGCCGCTGGATGGGAGCATGGGGCTGCAGCACAGAGCCCGCGCTCAGAGGGGCAGCAGTAGCGTGAAGCTTGGGTGGGCAGGGTGTGGGTGTGACACACTTCCCACATGGTGCGCAGCCCTGGCAGGCAGGGGGGGCAGCAGCAGCAGCAGCAAGGCGGGGTTCTCTGCTTGGCACTGCTGCCTGACTCCTGGCTCTGGTCAGCGCTGTGGGGAGGTCAGCCCCTGCCAGGCCATTTGTTTCCCCGGTGCTCCCCGCATTCATGGGGCACAGGAAGGAAGCCCCAGGCACTGGAGCGGGTTGGGGTGAGAAAAGCAGCTGGCTCCAGTGCGTGGGGCTTCCCTCCTGTGCCCCATGAATGCAGGGAGCACCAGGGAAACAAACAGCCCATTGGGGTCTGCACTCCTCACTGATGTGCAGTGTTGGCCAGAGCCAGCCACCAGCACCCCACCTGCTGTTGCACCGTGGAGGGAGTGTGTGTGTGTTGGGGGGAGGGGGGGTCCTGACTGCAGGAGAGCTACACGCCCCATCACAAACTCCCCCCCATACCCCACCCTACCATACACAAATGCACACAGACCCACACCCCACCCTAACTCCGCACCCCACCACACACACACCCCTCCACCACACATGCACACCCCCCCAACCATATCCCCTATACCAGTGCTTCTCAAAGTGGTGGTCTGCGGACTGGTGCTGGTCAGTGAGCCCCTGGTTGCCGGTCCTCAGCTAGTTGCCAGGAAAGAAAGAAATATATTTTCAGAAGCATAACATGTCATTGCGCCACAGTTCGTACGTCACTCCAGGTGATGTCACATCGCGCGAGGTGAGGAAAGAGAAAGAAACAGCCAGTTGTGCATTTGTGTAGCGCTGTTACACACAGTGCTGAACCAGACACGGGTCCCTGGCCCACTGGAAAAAAACCTGCTGGTCCACCACATCAGATAGTTTGAGAAGCACTGCCCTACACAATATAAAAGACTAAAAATGTGTTTTGAGTTATTATGCAATCACCTCTGTCTACAGGACACAAACACAAATCATGACAAAATATTTTTTGTAATAAAATTAAAATATGTTATAGTAGGTGTTAGATTTTTAGTGTATGATTTGTTTTTTTCTGGTTCTAAGATGGCAACTCCCCCGTCCCAAAAGGAGTATTTCTGGGGGGTAAGAGGATGGACTTCTGGTGGCAAAGGTCAGGCGTTAGGGGTGGGGTTTCTGGTCCCAAGATGGCAACCAGGATGCGGGGCACCTGTCAAGAGGTGGGGCTACCCATGTGGCCCTTGACAGCTCACCAAACCTTGTTAAGTGGCCCTCCAGCCAAAATAATTGCCTGCCTCTGGGGTAATGACAGACCACAGTATGGGAGCAGCAGTCAGGGACTATTTTAAAGTCTCCAAATTGGGTAAGAATTCCATGCCCCAACCTTCCCTCTATGCTCATTGGCATCTGTTTCTCTCTCCTCCCATTCCCCCTCTTCCACTGTGATTGTCCTGAGGAAGCTGCAGAGCCACACCTGCCCTGCTTCAACAGGTCTGTGAAGGGAACAAGGCTCAGCCTGGGACAGCAACAGCAGTGGTGGTGGGTGGGTTCTTCCTTCCTGCCACATCCGTCCAGGTCTTCCTTGCCAGCCCAGGAGTAGGCACAAGGACGAGAAACCTGCCTGTCACTGCCACAGCTACCACTGTCCCCAGCTGAGCCTGGTTTCTTGTGCAGTCTGGCTGGAGTGGGGCAGGAGCACTGGAGCTTCCCCTTCCCCATGGGCAGCTGGAGACAGTAGAGGCAGTGGAAGCAGTGGGCAGAGTAGGAGGCAGATGGGAAAGGAAGGGATAGGAGGGATGTGGAGGCCATGGTGGGATGGATTCTTTCCCGATTCAGGGACTTTCTAATGTCCCTGCTGATGATTCTGCAGTGTGGTCTGCCCATCCTGGTGGAGGGAGGAGGGAAGCTGGGAGCAGGGGTGCAGCCCTGTTGCAGCACCCCTCCCTTTACAACATCCTGGATCCATCACATGGTTGTGGCTTTCCAGTTTTGTGAGTTGGAGCAGGTAGACAGGGCTGCTTTGATTTTTTTTCCCCATTGGCCTTGCAAGTGGGAAGGGAGTGTTAGACATCCCCAGGGAGAATAACTAGCATGACCATCTAGTGATCATGCATGACTGTGATCTTTGTATGGCACGTTGTCTCTGGGTACATACACACATGTTTGGACCCATTTCAAAAGAGGAGTGTTTCCAAAGGGCAGCAGCTGTTGTTGAGTTCTAACTGCTCCACCTGAATAAGGCAGGAACAAAGCAAATGTAGCAAAATCGTTTATACTACTTCTGTTGAATTGTAGTGGCTTTGCTAGATTTATCCAGCTGGCAGCTTGTCTTCATGTAACAATCGGAAGGTGCTGGTTGCTGCCCTTTTGAAATGGCTTCGTGTGGTACCAGCATCCATGCCCTCAGTATGCAACTGACTGTGAGGCAGCCATGACACTTGTTGTGATGCAAGTGCCACAGATCAAGGCCAGAACAGCATACATGCATGGGGTTTTTTTTGCGTGACAGAAAGGCTCTCCAGCTCTTTTTGATGGTGTGTCACCGAGGCCCAAGCTAGATGTTATTTTTTGTAGTGCTACAAATTTAGTAGCACTATGAAGAAATAAAGAACTATGAGCAGCCACATGTTAAAAGCCCCCTGGATGAAGTGCAAGAAATGTATGCTCTCCAGCCAGGGGCAATAGGGAGTTGCTTCCTCAGGACTTTAAAGGATGCACAGACAACTCCAGGACTGTGGATTCACTCCCCAGTTGCAGATTGCTCACATCATGGAAATTGAGAGAGCTGGCAGGCAGCCTCAGGCAAGAGATGCCTGCAAGATGCCCAGGCTGCAGTGGCTCATGGGGGTGGTAGTTGGGGACTCCAGTCAGCCCCTGTCACCACTGTGGCTGCCCTATCCCTGTTGCTGTCTGGTGACACTGGGGACAGGGCTGTGTGCAAGTTTTCTTGGATGGCAAGGCCTAACCAGGGGTTTCTGCTTCTCCCTCTTGTCCCCCCATTCCATGACACATGTAACATCTGCCAGGGGCCTCAGTTATCTGGGACAGTCTGTCTGTGTATATTTTTGTTTCTTGCAGATAATGCTAAATTCCCTGCATAAATATGAACCTCAGGTTCACATTATTCGTGTGGGAGGCCCACACAGGATGGTGATGAACTGCTCCTTTCCTGAGACCCAGTTCATAGCTGTGACAGCTTACCAAAACGAAGAGGTAGGTGGGTACAGGGTTATATGATTTACTCATTAATGCTGACTTACTAAAAGCTGAAGACCTGTCAGATCAGCACAACCAGTAGTCAGAATAGTCTAAAAGCCGAACTCTGTCAGTTCAGTGCATCCCAATGGACCATCTTGTCTAATACCCTGTCTTCTTCCTGAAACAGAATACACTATTGGTCCATTCCCTCCGTATCTAACTGTAGTACAAAGACAGTTGACTAGTCAATCTTCTACTTAATTCTGTACAGAAAAAGTCCCTTAATCCTTGTATCCCATCCCCTTATCATGCTAAAGCATCTGCCCATAGTCCATCTTGTCAGTATGCACCTGTACGTGCTGCCAGTATGCATCTTAGTGCTGGATATTTCAATGAAAACTGTAAGCCATCTACCCTTGTTATAATTTATGCCGTTGAAGAAAGCTGCATTATGTTGTATGAAAATTGTTTTCTTGACTCCAAATTGTAATTATCATAGGTTCTGTTTGCCCTAAAGCACATTAATTGCTGTCCTGTGTCCTAGCTAGTGTCACTATAGACACTGTTTGTATTTGTGGGCAATTCAGCAGATTCAGTGGAGCTTTGAGAGAATTTGCCATACTGAATCAATTGTTTGGTCCTTCTGATCTTTTTTTCCTGCCTCTGGCAGTGACCAACATATAGTACTTCAGAGAAGGATACAGGTCCCACACAATGCGCCTAGTAAAGTATGTGTGTATGTCTGTGTGTGTGCGCATCCATGTGTCGAATGTGGACATGTACATGTGGCTAACTGAGAGGTCCATTTAGCTTACTCTGGAAGATGTTTTGTTAAGTCCTTATTAAAGCTACTGTCACTAACATGATTTTCTTCTTTTTTTTTTTATAAACTCAAGATAACAGCTCTCAAAATCAAGTATAATCCCTTTGCTAAAGCCTTCCTGGATGCCAAAGAAAGGTGAGTTCAACACTTGTTCAGCCTAATGAAAACTGCTGCTATTCTCATTAAAATTATAACATACTTACAGGTTAAGAGGTGAACGCTAGTTGTTACCACAATCTGGCCCTAACTGGATGAATGTACTGCCCAGGTATTACTGTACAGGTCATTTATTGGTCACATTTTATTATGAAGCTGCTATAACTCAGTGAGTTGTTAGTTATATGAACAAATGGTAATTATTTAATTATAAATTTGGTAAATAACCAACAAGAAATTGCACTCTAGCTCAGGGGTCAGCAACATTTTTGGGCAGAGTGCCAAAAACACCTACAACCTCAACTTGTAAGATGTTGGCATGCCAGGGCCGGATGGTGGGGGAGCCATGAGGGGCCCAAACCTTGCTGTGTCAGCGCAGCCCTGGCCCCTTCCCTGATGTCCATCCCCAGGCATGTGTGCCAAGCAGAATGCCTTTTGTGCCACACTCTGGCACCTGTGCTGGGGGTTGCCTACCCCTGCTCTAACTGCAATGAAACTGCACTGTGTTTATTATATCTGTATGGAAAACATGACCCATTCGTTCAAACTGGTCTCAGTGGAGAAAACTGCATAAGAGTCATGAGAGACACATGGACTATGAGAAAAATAGGGCCTTTAAATTGTTATCTGTTATCTGTTGTTGAGCTCGAGTGATAATAGTGTGAGCATCCACACTGTGAAACACCACTGCAGCAAGCCATACAAAACAACTGGCTGCATTGTGACTTGAACTGCTAGGTTCTCACTGCTCTTACTAGCTCAAGCCTCAGCAACACATGAGATTCAACCCACCTCCCCATCATCATCCAACATGTCAGCTAACTTGTTCTAGGACTTTCTGTGTGTGGATGGAAATTGGGTGAGGGGCCAAACTTGAGTTAAAGCTTGAATTAATAACATAATGGAGACAAGCTCTAAGCCAAGAGGACTGGGCCTTTTGTTCAAGCAAGAAAGATCTGTGTGTTTCAATTTTTAGGGTTCAGTTCCTGAAGGTGACTAAGCCAGGGAAAATGTTACAAGTGGAATAAAACAAGAGCTGCTATCTGTTAGGCTGTGCTGTATAGAACCATCTATTGCTGACTATCGAAGAGCTGAAGATTGTGGAATTTCCTTGTTTTCATCTTCATTTTTAGTTTTTTTTTAATATAACTTAAAAATGATCAGCTTTCAATTTCCGTTTTTTATTTAGCTTTCCCTTCTCCATTTCTCTCCACCATTTTTTCTTTTAAATATGGCACCAAGTAATCATTCATTATTCTCTTTCAGAAACCATTCCAAGGATGCCCCGGAAACAGTCTCTGAAGGTCAACATATGACATATTCTCACTGTAAGGTTTCTCAACAGCATCTCTGTAGTGGAGGTTGGATGTATTATGTACTATATTTCATGGTGTATAGGTTGATGCAGTGTATAAGTAGACCCTATTTTTTCTGATCCAAAAAGTTAAGTCGACTTATACACCAGACCTATGAAATTCCTAACTTCTTGGATCAGAAATATGGGGTTGACTTATAGCAGCCACTGTTGGATATGTGCTGCAGTGCTGCTCTCAGGGGCCAGGCTTGGGACTCGGCTGGTGTGGCCCCATCCCCTATGAGCAGCACTGCCTGGGCCATGCCAACTGAGCACTGAGCCTGGCACTGCTTGCAGGAGATGGGGCCATGCCAGCTAAGTGCCAAGCCTGGCCCTGCCTGCTGTGAGCAGCACTGCTGAGAGCTGAGCCCAGCCCTGTCCTCTGCAAGGGGCACCAGGCTTGGCGCTCGGCTGGCACAGCTGGGCTTGGTGCTTGGCTGGCATGACCCAGGCAGCACCACTCGCACGGGATGGGACCATGCCAGCCAAGTGCCAGGCCCGTCCCTGTCCCCATCCCCTGCGAGTGGTGCTGGGCTCAATGCTTGGCTGGTGCACCCCCATCCCCTGCAAGCAATGCTGCCTGGGCTGCGCCAGCCACGCACCAAGCCTGGCGCTGCTTGCAGGATCTGGCAATATGGTGTATAAGGTGGGGTTGAATTTTAAGAATTAAAAATTGGGCTTCCAAACTCGATTTATACACCTTGAAATATGATAATACAATAGGCACTGGGACACATGATTGCTAGAATGGATCAGACTGGTGGTCCACCTAGTGTAGAATCCTGTTGCTGAAAGGGAACTGGTGGTTCATAGAAATGCCCTTGTAGCAGGAAAGTATTTGGATAATTTATTCATAGGGATATTTTCTTTATTGTCCATTATTTAGAGTAGTGATTCTCATCCAGGGTGTTGCAGCACCTTGGGGTGCCTTGAGGTCTGTAACAGGGAGGTAGAAGCCTCTTGCTACTTTAAGAGAAAGCAGGCCAAGATAGCTGTGTGAGGCTGCAGGGCAGGAGCTCAGGCTGGTTCTTAGTTAAAAAGGAGAAACTCCCGTGTGTGGCTGGGGAGCTGCCTGACAGGAAGAGGGGCAGGGCTTTGAGGTATATAAGCCAAGGGCCTGAGCCAGAGCAGGCAGTCTGGCCTGCAGGCAGCAGGGAGAGGAGCTCCTGAGCAAGATGGCTGCAGGCAGGGACTGCCCATCACCCAGGCTGTTCCTGAGGTGCAGATACATAGCTAAAGGGGACTTAGCCTGGGAGGGAGTTACTGACCCAAAAGGGGAGAGATTTTTTTTGTTACACAGCCTGTGGGTTTGCATTTTGTTCTGACTGAGAACTAGAGGGCTACATAGTGGCTGGAGGGGAGGACAGGAGGCCACACAGAGGTGTCTGGGAATTGCCCCAAATTTTCAGCCTTATTGGGGGCAGGCTCCAGCTGAGAGGGTCAGGGCCTGAGCCCCAAGCAAAGTGAGATGGGCCAAGGGCCAGACAAGGATGAGACCCAGAGGAAGTAGGCTTAGGCTGGCAGTTGCAAGAGTAGCCAGAGGACTAAAGCCAAGAGGGCTGAAGCCCATATGAGAGCTGGTGTATGAATCAAGAATAACTTTTGTGAGACATGGCTGTAGGGGTGAGCAGAGGCCATGAATAGCCCATAAGGTGAGAGGTGCCTGGGGGCACTAGTGAGGCTATGAGGGTCAAAGCTGTGTCCCTGGGAGCAAGGTGGAGCCAGACTAACTCACTCGGGGACTCTGGGGCAGCCTCCCTTTTACAACAGAAAAATAATTCCATCAAGTTGTGGTAAACAAGAGGAAGTGGGGAGGGTACCCTGGGGAGCCGAGTTGGGGAGGAGCCATGTGGCCACCAGGGGATGTCATTGGCTCCCCTGGGGCGTGGTTGTGTTACAAAGTCCTTGCAGGGGTGCTGCGAGATGCCACACAATGTAAGACGTATTAACTCCAAGATTCTGTTGTGCAGTCCTGGAGGTCAAATTTCATTTGTTGCCTTCTTGATTTTTGCTTATGACCCACAAGCTATAGCTTATGTAGGTCTCGTCTATATTGGATCAGTGGCGGGTATCATGAGGGACAGGACTGAGCAGCTTGTTCTACCCACTCATGCTCCATCCACCAAAGTTGTTGATATGTCCCAGAGTTGGAGGTTCACCTATGAGGCTGCTCAGATCTTATCCATAGCCCCTGCTTTTGCAACCTCAACCTCTGGTGGGTCTGAGAGCAGGAGCTGGGGATAAGTCTGGGGAACCTCCCATAATGTCTTGGGTGGGCAGGGCAGGTTCAGTCTTGTGCTCCCTGGGACCATACGCTGCCCTGTCATAGACAAGCCCAGAGGGTACAAGATGAGCTTTTGAACTAAACAGCATGAAAATTCACTCAATTAGCCAGTTTATTTTGCACCTTCCTTGTACAGACTGTCTAGTCAAGTTTATGAAGTGCAAGATTAATAGCCAAGATATTTGCCCTGTAAAGCTGGCAGGCCTGACTAGGAATTGGCACACTGCTGTTGTCTTTTGGATGAGATGGTAAGCTGAAGTCCTGACTCAGTGGTGTTGTTATAGACCCAGAGCACTTTTCATGGGAGTAAGGACTTTGCCTTTGTGTACTGGCCAAATGACTCCAGTTGGTCACTGAATTTCATTTTTCTAAATCTGTCCATAGTTTCAAATGGATACAAGTGTTCTTCTTCACTTCTTGCTCTCATCTTTGTGTAGTGTCACTCTGAACTGATAAGTCTTCCACCTTCCGTCTCAGTAGTAGACAACTTCATTTGTGGGTCTGAACTGATTCTTCTCTATAATTTTTAAAGGCCTGGAGAAGTCATTAAGCTAATGGCATTTGTATCTGGAGTCTAAAAGTTCTTTTATTTTCTTGCCCCATAATTTATTTATTTTGCCACAAAACAAGCTATAGGCAAAGGCCAAAAGTGGTTCCCTTCAGAACTTCCTTATGCTGCTATACTGTATCATCTGATTTCCAAACTGGCTTGGGCTGAATGGGAGCAAAATGTCTCAGTGGCATACCCAGGCTCAGTTGGAAGCTGTATAGACATGTCCCTAGTGCGTGGAGTCCTTGGAATCTGGCTGGCACTTTAGAGGCAGGGAGTCTGGTTACTTTCCTTATTCTAATGTATTGTTTATATCTTTTCAGTCCAAATTGACAGTTGTCTTTTTCTCTTCTCCTCTCCAAGTGGGTGGCTGGTTGATTTCCAATCCAGACACTGTGTGCGCATCAGGAAGCTCTAATTATCAGTATGCTGGGCCTTTGTCTCTGCCTGCAACACATTCCCACCACGGCTGTGAGCGGTACACAACACTTCGAGGGCATCGGGCCACTCCATATCCTGCTTCATACATGCAGAGAAACCACTCCCCAACAGGTATGGCTTCTCAATGCACAGGGAGTGTGGCCAGTTAGCCTGAGTAATGTATTTTCAATTTGGAAAAACAACAAACCAAGAAAGAACTGAAGTCCTGAGAGCACATTGTGTGCGCCTCCTTTGTAACAGCTTGCCCTGACGTCTGAGAATAAAATGCTTGCTAAATTCTGCACACAAAGAACATGTTTAAAAAGTTCAAGGTACAGCACATAGAAAACAAAGTTTAATGAGCAGATATACCACAGTGGTTATTAAATGGTGACAAATGAAAGAGAGAAAGATAGATTGAATGCTTTAATTTAAATTGCATCGCTTTACTGTATAAAAATGCCCAGAGCCTTTCCAGACCTTCCTTTCACTCTAAAGAAAGAAGCAATTTTGCTCCCAAGTCAAAAGCAGCGTCAGGAGGGTGATAAGAGCTGATTTGGGACAAGTGTTTTTTGTCTTGTCAATATGCCTCTGGCATCTGGGCTGAAATTTCTCAGCAGAATTCCAGAACCCGGATCTTTCATGACAGAAAGAACATGGCTAGAAACACAATGAGGCACAAAGTAATTTTATCTCACTGTCCAATAATAGTTTAATGAAGTATTGTAATATTCAAGCCTTGCTTTGTGTGGAAGCCCGTGATGACATACAAAATAATATTAGTCAGACCTTTGTGATAGGTTGGAATATGAGCATTTTGTGTCTATCAAGTCTTTTCCTCCTATGGATTGTGTCTGGCACTCCAACAGCAGCTTGCTTCTCCTCTACATGTCTAAGTCATTCAGAAGTTTTTGTCTTCCCAACACCCCGGTGAAGAGATATTGGCTGTGTAAGATCTACCATACTACCTTGTCAATTTACCTCTGGATATGAGAGGAGTACAAGCTCTGCTGTGACCCTGTCAGTCATGATAAGGCTGCCAATTCATATCAATTACAGTTTCTCTGAGGTGGACTCCTGTTCACAGGGAACTGGACTGAGAGCATCAGCTGCTAACAACTTTTGTTCATCACCAACTTAAGCCTGATTTGACCTGAGGACATAGAGATGAAAGGGTCTATGTCCCACTCTGAGCTGCTCAGAATTCACAATTTCCACTTTGTAGAACGTTCTGCAACTTTGAAATATTGGTTTTGTTCTGAATCGGAACAAAAAAAGTTTGTCTGTTTTCCCATTACATATATCATTTTGATCCACATAAACATTCCATTTTGATATTGAGTTCAGATTTTGAGTTTGTTCTATGTCCCATACTTTAAAACCTCCTTCACATATAAAATATAACAGTTGGAGCGAAAAAAGTCATTTTGAAATAAAAATATCAACTTTTCTGAATTTTTTCAAAATGGGATGGTCATTCCTGCAGAACATACACATTTTGGGAAATTGCATTTTCCAGTAGAAAAAACATGCTAATACGTTTTTGACCAGCTCTTGTCTTTACTATTCCTCTGTCATTGAGATTGGCAAAAACTGCTTCTTGGGAGGGGGAAGAAAGAACAAGGCAGTACAGCTAACATGTAGTTAATGTCCTTTAAGCCTGTGAGGAAGAATCTCTGCTCCCTGAGTCCTGCCCACATTTTAATTTGTTGTTGCCTTAAGGTGGTCTTCCTGCTGTACCTAAACCTTGTTGTTCCCCCCCCCACCCCAAAGTGAACCTGATGGAAAACCCAAGCAATAATCTCCAGGTGTTCCCAGGACACGACAGCTGGACTTCTTTTCCATCCGCTCCACATGCCAACTTGCTTTCAGTACCACACACCAAGGGAGCAACTAACCCTGGTCCTGGGTAAGGTTACAGTTAAATTACTGATCTTAGGGGAGAGGAAGATCTCACAGTTTATCTCCCCCCTCTTAGGGAGGCAGTAAGACTTGTAGGGATGAGCAGGGGGTCAGGTCTTTCTGACTAATCCCAGCTCTGCCATGTGTTCAGGACATGGCCTTGTGCAAATTATTTGCATTCAGCTTCCCCTTCAGTAAAATGGGGCTGAGTTCAGCAGTTAGTCCTTTGCATTTGCAGAGCGTTGCACAAAGGTTATATCAGGGATGTCAAACTCATCGGGCCCAAAGTGCCAGATGAGTGGTGCAGGATCAGTCCTTTGGCCAGATGAAAGGTCCGGGACTGGCCCCATGGCCAGATCAGGCCCATGACCCACCCCCACATACCAGATCCAGCATACGTGGTGCCTCCTTCAAGGTTGCAGGTTGGATGACCTGGCTTTGCAGGCTGGATCCATAGGCTGTATGTTTGACACTCCTGGACTATATAAATGCTGGCATACATTATTCCTACCCTTTAGCTAATATAAGATTGTTCCCTGAAACCTGTTCTGCAGCCTGAAGTGTCTTAAGTATTGGGAATTCAAACAATTGTTTCCATTTTGCAAGGATTTCAGCCTACCTTTTGAATTTGTAGCCCCTATGTACAGTGTTACTTCTAATATTGCACACCTGTCTGGGCCACTGCATGATACTGAACTCTGTCTATTCACTAATATGTTCTGAGTGTTAAATGGCTCTTGATTTTGTTTTCTTCATTGTAAATGGTGTATGCATATGGTGGGAGCCACCCTCTCTCTCTCTCGGGGGTGGGACGGACATTGGATTCTTTTTCTAGCAGAGGGAAGGAGTTTGATCTAGTGGTTAGAGCAGGACACTGGATATCAGGACTGCTCCTGGTTTTGCCACTGATTTCCTGTTTGTCTCAGAAAAATCACTTAGGCCCACATTTTTATAAGCACACACTGATTTAGGGTTCCTTATTTCCTGCGTCCCTAACCTGGAAAACCAGGTTTTAAGATTTTAAGATGTGCACCCGATTTGAAGACATGCTGAATGCCTTTGTCTCCTGCTGAGAACAGTAACCATAGATTTCTCAAATCAGCCAAAGCTGATTTCTCAAGCTTCCAAAGTTAGGTGCCACTTAAGTATTTGGTTTTAATCATTCTGTTTCATTATCCTCTTGTATAAAATGGCAACACTACCTCCTGTGCAGGGACATTGTGAAATCTCATTAATTTTACATTGCGAAAGTATCATTATTATTAGAGCAGGGTGACATTTTGTGACAGTTGGATGAAATTGATTTCTTCTTTTCAATTTTGCAATTAATGGAGAATATTTTGATAAAATATTCCTGTTGGTTTTGATCACCTGGAGAAATGACAGTCATTTTTTTCAAAATTTAGAAACCCCAAACTTATCAAATTCCAAAAGTATTTTCCTGCCTACCTCCTTTCTCCATATCCCAACTAGGTGTAGCTGTTGCTATTGGATCTTTAAATAGGAATTGTCAAACCAGATCACACCAATGACTTGTGCATACCTAGTTTGATATGCTGTCTTGGACAGTAGGCATTTACTGGCTGATGTAGCACTTGACTCTACAATATGATGCCATGAGGCAGGGTAGGGAGTGGGGAAGGGGAAATGGCAATGGCAATGCTATGATCTCTTTTGAAAAAAATGAGTGTATTCTATTCTGTCATGGTTTACACTGTTTCTTTCCAGCCCCTATCCATGTCTGTGGACAGTCAGCAACAGTGCCATGAATGTCGCCAACTCTGGGACTGAAGCAAACAGCAGCTCTGCAAGTGTGTTCCTGAGAGGCAATGTTCCCTTGCCTACCACAACTTCCTCTGCCCCAGTTCCTCTGCAGGGCACAGTTCCCAGCAACACGGAGACGCCAGGGGAGACCCCTCTAGCCAGACTTGCTGATCCTGCCTGGACATCCTCTCATTCTTTTTAAGGGCTGCTCTCTAGGGATGCTAGGCAGGAGCTGAACAGGACTGGAAGATGCAGCAAAGGACAAAGACAATGCATAGGAGTACTATGTAGGGGACAAGGCAGAAGAACACATGCACAGAAGGAACAGATTTCAGCTGCAACCCAGTTTCCATCTAGTACCCAGAGTGACAATGGAAGAGTCTAGAGGTGTCATGCAGGGGTGGGGAAGCTGGCTTGTTGCTGTGCCATTCAGTGCCTCAGCGAAGAATGACCATATCACGTCTTTAGAGTCAGCTCCAAGTTGCATGTAATTGTTCAGAGATATGGTATCTAATGGAGCAGAAATGGCAGCTTGGTACCTAGATGTGATTTCAAAGGAACATCTGTTATAGCTAAGGCTGATCACAGAGAGTTATCAGGGACCTTGCAGAGATCAGAAAGCATGGTATCATCATGCTGTTCTGGTGCACGGACTTAAGGGCAAGACTGCCAGATATGCCTTGGAGTACTTTTAATATTTGAAACATGTTCTTGAAACTAAATTCTGTGTCGGAGGAAATGACGTTCTGCCTCCTTGTGTTCTGTTCCTTCTGTTTCATTTGCATATGGTATCCCTTTCCCCCCCTCCCTTCCTTCAGCTCTTGTGCAGGCTTTGTATGCTGTAAGAATAGCAACACACTCTCTAGTTGAGAAGGTGGCTGCATTTCAGCAGTGGGTCCTATGTAGAGTTGGTAAAATGATATAAGGTTGTTTTTTTGGATGAACGGCTATAAGTGTTATACAGGATATTTGTTATTTTTGAGGGACAAGATGGTTATAAGAGATATTGAGCTTGTATTTCCTCTTTGTTTCAGGTAAAGAGTAAAAATAAAATATGAATTAATGGTTTACTTTGTTTCAATGCCTTGCCCATATAACGCCTCTCTTTCTATCTTAACTGGGAAAATATAAAATAATTCAGTCAGTGGCATGGATGAAATGGTTCAGGCAGGGGATTAGACTAGATGACCTCCTGAGGTCCCTCCCAGCCCTTCTTTCCTATGATTCTAAACCCCAACAAAGCTGAAACTATCATAGGCAGGAACATATTATTTCTGGCTCTGCTACTGTAAGACCATGGCAAGTCATTTCACCTCCCTGTGCCTCTCCGTTCCCACTTTTTGTCTTTCCTGTCTACTTATATTATAATTTCCTCATGGCAGGAGATGTTTTATGGTGTGCATGGACTGTGCCCAGCACAAAAGGGCTCTGATCCCAGTGGAGAGGTCAAGCCACTAGTAAAATGCAAATTGAAGCAGCTTTCTTTTTGAGACACTCTCCTCCTCCTCCTCACCCTCACACCTCCATCAAGCCTTCCTTCCCCAAAGCCTGCTTAAATCCTTGATTTGCAGGGATGCCAGCCACTTATGTAGATAAGGAAAGCCACAATTCACAATGGGCAATTTACCCAGCTTTAAAGACATACAAAAACTAGAACTCTTGGTTCCAAAATTATACCTTTTATTAGATCAACTGGAAAATTATAATAAAATTGTCCTTTCCTACAAGCTTTTGGGATCAAAGTCCCTTCATCAGGCTCTGGGAAAAGTATAGATGGTACAAGATGGTAAAAAGTCCCCATAGGTAGGAAGTAAACTTAATTTTTGCATACAGGGAGCTGAAGATGGAAGGCTGTCCCTCTGGGCCCATGAGAGTGTCTTTGTGAGAAATTGCCCCACCGGCAATTGGGTGTTTCTGTCTTTGATGGATTTCCGGTGTGCATTCATTCTGGTGCGCAGTTGTTGCACCAGAATGAATTTTCCATCAGGGCATTTGGTGCATTGGATGAGGTATACTACATTCCTGGAGGTGCAGCTGTAAGATCCTGGGGTGCTGATGGCACCTCCAGGAATGTAGTATACCTCATCCAATGCACCAAATGCCCTGATGGAAAATTCATTCTGGTGCAACAACTGCGCACCAGAATGAATGCACACCGGAAATCCATCAAAGACAGAAACACCCAATTGCCGGTGGGGCAATTTCTCACAAAGACACTCTCATGGGCCCAGAGGGACAGCCTTCCATCTTCAGCTCCCTGTATGCAAAAATTAAGTTTACTTCCTACCTATGGGGACTTTTTACCATCTTGTACCATCTATACTTTTCCCAGAGCCTGATGAAGGGACTTTGATCCCAAAAGCTTGTAGGAAAGGACAATTATAATCTGCCTGGCAACTGACTCCCCAGCCCAGCCCCTGGCTTCTTTACTTTTCATTCCATCCAGGAAGAGCACACACCAACTGCTGCAGCTTCCTGAGCCTGACGAAGGGTTTTTGAACCTGAAAGCTTGCTTAATAACTATTCTCCAACCATTTGGGTTGGTCTAATAAAAGATATCAAATTCACCCAAGGAACCTTGTCTGCCTATATCCTTAGACCAACATGGCTACAACCTAAACCAAATCAATGTTCATGCATTCTTGCACATAGAGATCACCATGTCTGTGCAATGTAGATAGCCGAAGAGCTTTTAAGTAGGTGATGGCATATATGACATTGGCAGGGTTGCAGGTGAATGAACCTTTGCTGTACTCCATGTTATTAGGTCCAGTGATGATGTGGTCTGTACTGAGGTGGGGGGCACACAGCAGGCATTTGTGACTCTTGCAAGGCCTGGTGCGTCAGTGGGGATGGGAGTTCATTAGTCTGTTTTTCGAGAGATGCTGCTTGAGATTGAGGGGCTGTCTGTAAGCCAGGACAAGTTTGTCTCCAAAGGTTGCTTTAAGACAGTTTTCCTTTTTCAGGAGGGGTTGGAGATCAATGTGGCGGTGCACCTGTGGGTACCTGCTACTTCAGGGGGCTGAGCAGGCTGTGAGGCAGCCTGCAGGTGACTGCAGAGCCAGTCGGTGGTCCTATGACAGCCAGGAGGCCACCTGATTGGAGCAAGGCTGCTCAGTCTCAGCATAAGAGCAGGCCCTGAGGGGTAGATCCAGCAGTTGCTGCTGGGGACACTGCTGGAGTAACATCTCCAGTTTGTGACCTACTGCTCCGAGGAACACCTGGAGGTTCAGGGTAGGACCTATGGGGGGAGGAGGGGGTTTCTAGGAGCCCAGAGGGGTTCCCAAGCCCCTGGGAAAAGGCTTTGGGTTTAGGGAGAGCAAGGCCTAGCTTAGAAAAGGGCTTATAGCTTGTGGGTCGGCACAGGGGTAGGCAAGCCCCTGATTCGAACTGGCAGGGGTGAGGCCAGGGGCTCAGGTGAGCCCACTTGAGTGAAGGGCTGCCTCATACAAGATCTCTGGGGCTCTAGACCAGCCTTGTAAGAAATGGCTGTGTACGGTGGGGCCCAGAGAGGGACCCCTGTGGAATAAGAGGGTCAGATGCTCCTGCACCGAGGCCAGGGTATCCCAACTGGTCAATGTAAGGGAGCCAGGGCCGGAAGGTTGAAGGGCAATTAAGCCCCCTGTGAGGGGCAGGCCAGGGCACAGAGAGCCATCTGGCACCCCGACTAGCGTGGATGCTAGCCTGAAGGTCCCTTCAATGGGAGGGGGGAACATCACTGCTGAAGGGAGGACAGACTCAGCTGGACAGCAGCTTGTGATGAAGGAGGCTGAAGCACAGCCTCTGGACGGGAGGCATCTGTTAAGGGGTCAGAGAGACGGGCTGGATGAGATGGAGGCTGCATATTATTGTTAAAGGGCCCAGGAGAGACAGCAGTCCAGGTACAACATATAGAAGCCCAGTGAGAATAAGACCAGGGCAGAGAGGCCTGCATTGGTCCTGGGGAATGACCTAAAACTACACCCTGCTGGGGTTGGATGGTGTGGTGTGGTGTGGTGTGGTGTGGTTGCTTATGGCAGGGCAGCTTCCAGGAAATGCTACACCTGTGTCTCCCCAGTGAAGGGTAAGTATGGGGTACCAGAAAGCCTCAGCCCCAACTGACTTGTAAGTACCCCACAGAGGGGAAAGGCAAGGGGAGCACACCCTGACAAAAAAGCACAGGGGCCCAGGGCCATTGAGTAGGGCCTGAGGCAGGGTTCAGGTATGTTAACAGATGCCTGAGGCCTGAGTGGGCCATAGACCGAGAGTGAGGTCCAGGCACATCAGCAGACACCTGAGGCCTAAGGGGTGTAACGGGTTGGAGTAGTGACCCCAGTGAGGGGCTAGAAGCCTGTTGTGAGGCATAGAGCCCAGAGGGTGAGTCAAGGACACAGTGATGGGGCATGTGGTCAAGATAAGTTTCTGGATGCCTGAGGCCAAGTTTGGGCCAGTGGCCTAGTGCAGCCCAGCAATGGGGCCCAGGGAGTTAGGAGTGATTTGGATGCCATCTGTGAGGCATGGGACATGGCAAAGGAGAGGTCAGAGCAGTGCATAATGCCATAGGCATCGGGGCATTAAATGGGCAGCCTCCTGCATTTTACATCTAGTATTATTATATTGAAGTGTGATGGGCGAATTAGGGCAGGCTGCCCTAGACAGGTGGGCGGGCTGGTACTGTGACTGTCCCAGGGACAGCCCCCTGTCACAGTCAATAAGGATACATCTTAAGTGTTCAAGTGAGGGGTTGTAGGTGATAAGCATGGGGATTCTGTTGTCCTTATCCAAAGGTTGGTATTGTAGCAGGTTGAATAAGGTCTGAGTCTGGCTTTGTTGATCAGAGTGGCTACAGTTTTGGTATTGTATTGTAATTGTAAGAATCCTTGTTGTAGATCCTTAAGGTGCTCATCTGGTTGGTGGGATCAGAGCAGATCCAGCTGTAACATAGAGCTTGGCTGTAGACAATGGATCTAATGGTGTGCTTGTGATGAAAGTTGAGTTGGGAAGGTAGCTGTTGCAGTCGGTAGGTTTCCAGTACAATGGGGTGGTAATGTGGCCACTGCAAACCTTCACTGTAGTGTCTAGGAAATGAATCTGCTGTGTGGAGTATTCCAGAGTTAGTCTGATGGAGAGGTGGAGGTTGTTAAAACCTTGGTGAAATTTCTCTATTGATTCCTTCCCATGCATGCATATTACGAAGATAACATCGAGGTACCTGAGGTATACTGGGGGGAACTGTGGAGAAAACGAGTTTCAAGGTCAATGAGTCAACAGATATGAGCTATTACAGACATAGTCAAGTGGGAGCAGAGAACAGGGCAATCAGTGAATCTCTTGTTAAAGGTAGAAGAAAACTAGTACATAGTGCAAAGGAATCCATTGTGATACATATGGGGAAATAGTGAACTTTTCTTTAAAAACAGTAATAAAAGATGCTTCGGCCTAGGGAGAGGAACTGGTCTGACAGACCTGCTGGCTGAAGCTCTTAAACCTTCCATAGAATAGGCTTTCCCTAGACAGATGTATACTGGATTTGTGTAAACAAGGGTTCTAGCTACTTCAGATATGCTGGTGTTTCCTTCAGGGCAACTCACTGACTGGATACTAGGACCAATATCATTTTATTTAAACATCAAGGCAGCAGCTAGAGAGGAAGAGTTTTCAGTCAGGCTGGCTGGCATACAGTTGACTAACCATATCACATTATCACAGCCTTAAGCTGCCCTGCTGCTGTCATCTCAGTACTTCCAAGATGTGTCATTTCTTCTCAAGTCCATTTCTAGACTTACTCCAGTCTGATGCTCCATCTTAGCAACGCTATTATTTTATTTGATGTGGACCTCTGCCCCCTTGAATATGAGCCATTAGTTACTTTGGATGAAGCCACCTGCCAGCCTACCACCAGCTGACAACTTTTGTGTAACAGAGACTTGGTCAGAAGGGAGCCAATGATGTGAGCTGAAAGGCTCCGCAGACTATCGTTAGCCTAGTTCTCTGTAATTATTCTCACATGAATTATTGAAAATTGTTAGTTTTCATCTTCCTTTCTAAAACATCTTAAAAGATCAGTTAAAAAGCTCCTCAGCATAGTCATTTCTATTTTATAAGCAGAAACACAAACAAGCATTTCCCTCTTTCAGCATAGATTCATAGATGTTAGGGTCGGAAGGGACCTCAATAGATCATCGAGTCCGACCCCCTACATAAGCAGGCAAGAGTGCTGGGTGTAGATGACCCCAGCTAGATACTCATCTAACCTCCTCTTGAAGGCCCCCAGGGTAGGGGAGAGCACCACCTCCCTTGGGAGCCCGTTCCAGACCTTGGCCACTCTAACTGTGAAGAAGTTCTTCCTAATGTCCAATCTAAATCTGCTCTCTGCTAGCATACCTTAACTATGTAGCAGCCTTCTCTATTAAGTCAGCTTTGCTTTAGAAGTAAGGTCTATTCACTACCTTGTGCTACCCTCTTCTGGCTGTTCAGCTCCCCAGACACAATGCAAAACTAGCAGGGCACCATGTGGGTATATGTGTTTGAGGTTTATTAGACTGGGGAACAGGACAGCAATGGGAGAACGATGGGGAAAAACGATGAGTTACGCAAAAAGTACAAGATTTCACAAGGCATTTAAATGTAACAGCACAGCTCTCCTTGTATTCACTCATGAAATGGGGCAACAGTTCCTGCAGCTTGAGTTTCTTCCTAGAACACTGAATCCATCTTCACACCTGAATGAGAAGCCAGAACTGTAAAGGGAAGGACAGCGAGAGCCTTGCCTTCCTTTTTTTTCAGGACTGAATTAAGTATGACTATATAGTGCATGTGGTATTTGTTTAGGAATAAGCTTCTTCTGTCTTTGAACCAGGAGGGGAGTGGCAGCGGGGGGCTCCTCTCTTCATTCCGTCAGACTCATGCTGAAGGCTGTCCATTAGGACTGTGCGAAGCTTCAGTTGCCGATTCGACTTGGATGGAGATTCAGGAGCAGCTCGATTCAGGGGCTGAATCTCTGAATCCAAATCAAATTGGGAGACCCATTAAAAGCTCCAAATTGATTCAAAGCATCTGAATTGATTCGGAAAAGATTAGAAGATTTGGATCAGTTGGGGAGAGACAGGCACAGCCAGGTGGCTACAGGTTCTCCCACAGCTCCTCCACCTGTGCCTGCCTCTGCCTGGGTGAGGGGAGCCACAGGAGAAGCCCACATGGCTGCTGTGCCCTGCAACAGCCTCCTGTCACTTTTTTTTTTTTTTTTTTAAGGGCCAAGCCTGGCTGTGCCTACCTCTCCCCAGCCGATCTGAATCACCAAATCTTTCCGAATCAGTGCTGAATCTTTCGAAGCTGATTTGGCTGAATTGGATGAGGACAGTGATTCGAATCACCAAATTGAATCACTGTCCTCTGAATTGGCTGAATCCTAATCCGAATTGAATACTTTCCTATTTGCACAGTCCTGCTGTCCATCTGCTAGAATTGGAGGGGAACCTTTGTCCAAATCTTTGAATGTTGCAGTTGGATAGCAGAAATTCTGACCTGCAAGTCTCATGCCACTGGAAATCCCTGGTTATGTATTCCTTCGACTTCTTAGACAAGAATTTGGCCCTGCTGAAGTCAATAGGATTTTTTTTTCCCAGTGATTTCCAAGGTATCATAGTCTTACCTCTTGTGTCAAGTAGTCCAGGGATGGACAAGCAGCCATTAGCCTCTCTGCTACTTGGATAAAGAATTCTGCCCAAGTATCATATACAAGTTTCAATACTGACAAGTGCAGGGTGCTGCACTTGGGCAGTAGTAACCAGCAGCACACTTATAAGACAGGAAACTCCCTTCTTTGAAAGCACGGAGGCAGAAAGGGATCTTGGAGCCATCATTGACTCCAAGATGAACATGGGCCGACAATGCGAGGTCACAGTCGGCAGGGCTAACCAGATCTTATCGTGCATCCACAGGTACATCTCAAGTAGGTCCAAGGAGGTGATCCTCCCCCTCTATGCGACACTGGTCAGGCCACAGCTGGAGCATTGTGTCCAGTTCTGGGCGCCCTACTTCAAGAGGGATGTGGACAACATTGAGAGGGTCCAGAGGAGGGCCACCTGCATGATCCGGGGACAGCAGGGCAGAGCCGACAATGAGAGGCTATGGGACCTGAACCTGTTCAGCCTTCACAAGAGAAGGCTGAGGGGAGAACTGGTGACCGTCTATAAACTCACTAGGGGGGATGAGAAGGGTTTGGGGGAGACCTTGTTTCCCCTAGCGCCCCGCGGGATAACAAGGAATAATGGCCACAAGTTGTTGGAGAGTAGGTTTAGATTAGACATCCGTAAGAACTACTTCACAGTCAGGGCGGCTAGGATCCGGAACCAACTTCCAAGGGAAGTGGTGCTGGCTCCTACCTTGGGGATCTTTAAGAAGAGGCTTGATGCCTACCTGGCTGGGGTCATTTGAGCCCAGTTCTCTTCCTGCCCAGGCAGGGGATCGGACTTGAAGATCTACAAGGTCCCTTCTGACCCTACTTCTATGATTCTATGATTTTATGATCATATACTATATGCTTTATCTAGGGAGCCCAGATCACCACATGGCAAGGCAGTGGCAACTTTTGAAACATAAGAGCATCCATGTGAAAAAGGGTGCAGAGATGCTGTAGTTTAGACTTAGGAAAAGCTGTAGCCCAGGGAATATGAGTAAGGGACATGAATCCATTGGCATGTCACATCAGGTTTTTGTCCTTAAACTCTACATGCAGGGGCAAAGGAGGCAAGACAGGGAAATGAAATACAAGGACAGTCAATTCTTTAACGGCCTTTGTAAGCTAGAAATGGGAAGATAAAGAAGCCTTGTTCTTGACATATCTATACTGGAAAAGCTTAGGCTGTTTTCAGGAAAGGATGTTGATTTGAACTATCTGGATTGCACAGTTTTGCATGCTAGCTCTTCCAACAGCAGAGGGAACTGTTCAGCTATTAGCCTGGCTGGTATTTGAGCTCCTACTCCTGTCTTAACCAAAGTAGCATTTGGAACAATTTGAACCTCTGTGGCTTTGAGGCACAAGCTGGGAGCTGTTCCATGTATTTGCCCCTCAGTGATTTAAGTACTCAGCCTTAACTCATGTTAAAACATTATTTCTCTTCCCTAAGCAGGAACCATTTCCCCAAGGCTCCCCCTGCTAACTGAAAGTCTTTGCACTCAAAATAGTCTGTGCTGATCATTACAATAGTTTCCTCAAGCATTTGAATGGAATAAGGGTTTTTTTTTTCAGATTGCTGCAGCAGTATCCCAATCCAAGCAGGGAACAGGAAGCTGCTTCTCTTATGATGTTAAATGGCCTGTACTTGGGCATTTCATTACCACACCAGTACTGACTCATCACATTGGATGTCTGAACCAGTGTAAAGAGCTCTTTCTTTTTGAGTGCTACTCCTGGGCCAAGCAGAAGGCCATGAGAGATCTTATGAGGTAATAGAGTGGGGAGTCTCAAGAGCTTTGTTCCCAGCCCTGTCAGATGTCCTGTACTGGCCTCTTCACCTTGGCCTCCCAATTTACTAGACTGTAAAAAATTACCTTGCTCTATGTACCTGCTTCATAACTAGAACACAGGTAAATAAGAGCTTGTAAAGCACTTTGGAGAGCCTGTCACTGTTAAAGTGTTACTAGAACACACATCGGGGTCAGAATTCAAGGCACTGTTGGAAGGATAACAAGACAGCGAATATGCCAAAGTTGGCAGAGAGGGGACAGATTCTCTTCTGGCTTAATCCACTGACATCCACGGTGCTAGTCAGTAGCTGTGAATCTGTCTGCCAAGTCTCTCCAAGGAGTTTTGGCTGAGGCCCTACTTTCTAAGAAGGGCAATATTTCATGCAAAATGAAATTTGAGTGCAGTCCCTTTTTCATTTGGGGCAGTTGGGCAGCTTACATTTGTAAGGATCTCGTATGAAATAAACTTCCTTCTGTTAACCAGGTTCAATATGCCAGTAGGGGACCTACCAGGTACACGAAGAGAGAGGATTTTATGATGCACACTCTTAAAGGCAGCCCAAGAGGAAAGTGTGAGCGATCCCAAATAGTCTTGACCTCTGTTCTATATCTTGTTGATGTTGTTCTGTGTGGACAGTCTCCAGACATTTTGTCTGCTGCTGAAGTCCACTTGGATGGCCAGCCAGTTTTTCCCAGGATGCACTAATTTGAATCCAGGCAGTGAACCTTCAACTAAGACTTACACATGACTCTGGAACGGGGGAAAAAAATCCCTGCAGTCTGGGATGGCAAAAGCCTGTTCATTCCACAAGCATGTCATGGCCTGATTCCAAACGTACGAATGGAATTGAATTGTAGACAGAAGAGCACACCTCATAAATCAGCAATACTATTGCAAACTTCACGGTGCCCTCTGCACCATCCTGAAGCACAGGCTAAGTACCTGTTGGCCAAAATTCTGGAAATAGACAGCAGTCGCTGCCGCTAGAGCATCAGAGCCCATGCATATTATCTATGCCCTTCTGGTGACTCCACACAATCATTGTGTTGCCAGAAGATGAAGTGCACTCTGGGAAGGCACCAGCTGTTGAATGGACCCTGGCAGTGAACTGAAAAGCAGTGGAAGCAGGAGCCTGGCTCCACTGAAATTCTGCCAGCAAAACTTGATATAGGAGGGTAGGTCTGAGACAGAAGAATGCGATGTGTAGGTTTATTAGCATTACTGCATCCTCTTGTTCACTCTCCTCCAGTCAAATGACTCTTTCTTTGTTTGTACGAGGCTGTAGTGCATACAAGTATTTATAACTCACCCACTGGTAATTCCCTGTAGCAGCCCTTCACCTCTTTCCTTGTTAGGCACAGAAAAGTGGCTCATTAAGCCCACATCTTCCATCTTGATCCTCAATTCTGTCCTTGATCATTTATTTTTCAAGATGAAGCTTTTTTTACAGGCTGGTTTGAACACGTGTGCTCTCCAAGGAGAATGGTGATTTATTTCAGCTTGGGGATACAGTGTTTATTACTGGCGTACTTTAAAAAAAATCTTTAAATGTGGAGTCTTCCAATTTAGTGATGGTATCAGACTGTGAGATTTGAATCTGAGTCCAGATCGTTAAAGTCCCCAGAGCTCTGTGGTGTCTAGATCTGTGAGTTGGGACTGCTACAAAGCTAGATGTAATTTTCAGAATTTAGAACCTTGTTTAGTTTGCTGCTGCTTAGTTTTCAGATCATTCAGACTGAGGAGCTGGCTGCATCCTACTTTTTATAGAGCTAAGCACAAATTGCTTCAGTTAAGATTAATGAGGGAATTTCAATAAAGACTGGATGAGCACAGAACATCTCCTATGTTTCAGTAACCCTGAGTAAACCTTTTGGGTCTGTGCAGTTGGACTGGAAAATCTGCAGCAAAGCAGTCTAGTTACCAAGGTTTTTTTTTTAATGCTTCCTGTTTTCATTTCAGAATGCATGCCTTTCTCCCATGATATTTCAATTCTCCTGACCTTTCCTTGGTAGGAACCATTGAATGTAGAGGAAGTAACAAAGTGGAAAAAAATGTGTAATGGGCTCAGGGTAAAATTAATGGAACACATTCAAACCTCAAAAGAATTCTGGCTTGTGCTTTGGCTTTGGGAACTATTTGTGTCAGTGCATTTTTTTCTCCTAATTGGTCTGCAACATCTAGATTCAATAATGACTGCTCAGTTTCGGATTCAGATTCTGCTTTGTCTTGAATTTGGATCCTGGCTTTCCCACTGACTTGCCATGTGCCTTTTTAGTGAATCTTTTAACCTTTCTGTGTTTCTACTTGCCATTTGTAAAATAGGTATCACCATCATCATTATTATGTAAGAGGGCTTCTCTAAACTCAAGAGTTGTCCTGCTTTAATGAGGCTCATAGTCCACCTAGAGTGGAGGTAATTAGAACAGTATGACAGTCGTTACATCAGTTTAGTTACTTCTGTACAGAAGTGGAATAATTAATACAGTTATTGGGGACCTTTTTGCTGGTGTAATTGCATCCATATTAAGGGTTGTATTAATACAACTATATCGGTAAAAGATCATCCCTCTGACTAAAATAATTATATGTTACGAAGATGCTATGGGAAATCTGCAGGCTATCAGCACATCTGGTCCCCTTGTGCTAGGTCAGGAGTGTCAAATTCATGTAGGGCTCTGGACTGGATCAGGATACAAAACTTCTTGGAGCTAAATCCAGCATGGGTCATAAGGGCAGCCACCATGGCCACTGCAGTGGTGGTGGTGGTGAGGACTCTAAAGGCTGCAGCAGTAAGGGATCTGAGGGAGGGAGTCCTGGTGTGCAGCAGCAGTTTGGAGGCAGCAGCAGTGAGCCAAGTTAGCCACCAGTGGTCATGGTCAGCGGGGACCAAAAGGCACCGAATTCTGTAGCAGGCCATGTCTCCAACTTCTGGCGGCTTGTTGGTGGCCCAGCGGGCTGGATATAGAGGTTCTGTGGGCTGGATCTGTCCCACAGACCCGGTGTTTCATGCCCCTTTGCTAGGTGTTGTACAAACATATTAATCAGCAACACTCCCTACTCTACCCTGAAGTCCATAATGCTCAACTGGTGTTTGTGAAGCCTCCATTAAAAACTATGTAGAAGCCCAAAGTAGCAAGAATATATATTTTCTGAATTCATATAGAAAGAAGGTATTTGTTACATATCTCATATCTTCTGTAGCCAAGACTTTTCTAAGAGAACTAGCCTCCCTCTTTAAAGGAGAGTCAATCATCCCATTGTGGCTAATTTGTGGAAAGAACTGACATCAATAAATAAAAAACATGGTGAAAACACATTAACAGAGAGATCATCTTGGGGCAATCTAAGAAAATAAGTGATGGAGTGTGGCAAGATCCACAGGTATAAGAAATCTGGCTTCAGCTCCCAGCTCTTTCATGGGCTCCATGTGTGACTGGATGAATCTTTTTGTTTCTCCCCCTTAGAGGTTGCATGGGTTAGGTTACATGGAGGTCAAGGAGAAAGGGATTTGGTGGTAGGGGTCTGCTATAGACCCCCACACCAAGGGGAAGAACTAGACTTGGGGCTCCTGAGGCAGCTCTCGGAGACCATAAAAACTAGGGAGGAGGTAGTCATGGGGGACCTAAACTACCCAGACATCTGCTGGGAGACGCAGACAGCAAAGTCCCGCCATTCACGCAGGTTCCTATCCTGTGTACAGGACCTCCATCTGATGCAGGAGGTACATGGTTCCACTAGGGGGAATGCCTTACTGGACCTGGTATTGGCAACGGGGGATGACATGGTAGGAGACCTACAGATCGGTGGTCA
>NW_005842379.1:487255-497555 GCF_000455745.1 Alligator sinensis
GGGGGTCTTCAAGAGGAGGTTAGATAAGCATCTAGCTGGGGTCATCTGAACCCAGCCCTCTTTCCTGCCTATGCAGAGGGTCGGACTCGATGATCTATTGAGGTCCCTTCCGACCCTAACATCTATGAATCTATGAACCCATAATATATAGCCGTCAGTTATCTAAATGTAGACACCAATATGCAGAAGGCAACAAAGATTCACTAGGAACTCTGTAGTGTAGGGCATAGCTTCTCAACCTGTGGTACGCATACCTCTGGGGGTACGTGAGACACAGGCAGGGGGTCCGCGGGTACCCCAACACTCTCTCTCTTGCCCTCTTTTCCTCTCTCTCTCTTTCTCTAGCCCTCCTTTCCTCTTTCTCTGAGGAATTTACACAGCCCTTCTCCCAACTGTGCGGGCCGGGAGTGACCCGAGCCCTTTTTCGTGCTGCACGCGGGCTGTGGCCAGCAGCCCAGGCACGCTGGATCGGAGAGGGAGGGCAACGAGCTGGAATTAGGCACAAACGCTTAGCGGTAGTTTTAAAGATTGTTTACTTACACCGAGATGGCAGTGGTGTAGGCTGGAAAACTTGCTTGAGTTGCAGTTACAGACACAGACGACACGGACGATCACGTGGAGTTTGCTAGGCTCCACGGAACAGAGCTCCGGATGCTCTGGGTGAACGCACCACCAAAATCGGAATCGGAGATACGTCTTATAAAATTTGCGCTCGAAGACGGGAAGAGGTGGGCGATGGATCAGGTCGCCGAGCTCCTCTGAATCTCACACAGGGTCTCTATTACCCTGCCGTGTATCCAGAGTCCCCACGAGATGGATGTGGAGTCCTCTTCGGCTTGGGCGGAAACTGCTCAAGCCTCTTATACGGCTAACAGGCCAATCGTTAGCCGCCACATGGGAATAATTTAAAACTAGCCAACAGCGGGGAACGAATTTGCATACGGGTGGCAGGAACTCTTTTGCACCGTGCATTTCTCTTGCAACTTGAGCAATGCACCCTGCAAAAGAAGTTGCAAAAAAAGCGGGAAACTTGTCCCTGCACCGGGGTTTTCCTCTGCAATAGGAAACTCTCCTGTGCAATGAAGTTGCAACCTGGCGGGGATAATTCTGGTGCCGAAGCACGCACAAAATCATGCCTTTGGGTCATGACACCAACATATGGCACACATTAGTCTGTAAATATAAAATCCTCTGAAAAATTGAGTGTTGGGGTGCTTATTAAAATTTTCAGAAGTTAGGGGGTACTTGCTACTTACAAGGGTGAGAAACATGTGTAGGGTGCCTCTGTTTCTCCTCAGAAGGTCTCTCTCTTTCACCGACACAGTAAGCTTTGAAGTTGGCAAATATATATATATATTCATATAGAAAGAGGGCAAATATATACTTGCCAACTTTGAAGCTTATTGTGTCAGAGACAGAGAGAGATCTTCTGAGTTCCTAGTGAATCTTTGTTGCTTGCTTCATGTTGGTTTCTACATTCTATATCTATTTGCCTATTTCTAAGCTTATTGTGATAAAGTTGTCCCCTGACATTTTTGGATTTTCTGGGATAACCAGGATGTAGGAGAGGAAAAATCCCTAAATATCTCAGCTTATCTTGGATTTTGTTTATAGAGCTGAAACTCAGGCCAAGTTCACTACTTTTTGACAAAGTCGGGACAGATTTCTGGACTGTCTCATAGTATTGGTGTACGTGATGTACATGAAAAACCAGAAAGAAGCATGGGGTAACACTCCAGAAGAGGGCTTAAATTCTCATTCTCTAACATCATCTCAAACTCTAGGTGGCACTCTGGCTCCAACAAAATGGATGAGCATCAAAAATGCCCTTGAAGTGCAATTTACTGATTGCTATAACTTGTAATTACTGGCATTTATTTTTCCCCTGCTGCCAGATTTCTTTTTAGAAAGGGATGAACATAACCAGAGCAAAGAATAGAGTATTAACTTCCTAGAGATGAGACAGCAACAGAAATCTCATTTAAACAATGGAATATTGTAATTTATGGCCAATGAAGACATATTCTAGTCAGCTAATCTTTCTACCTATTTATAGCATCCCAGTGGTAAGTGAGTATATGTACAATGATGTTGTTCTAAATGATTTCATGCATCCCTCTTGTCTGGGGTGTTCAGAACAGGCAGACATTAAAATGATTGAAGGTCATGCTCATATCATATATAACTGGAATTTGGGAAGGGCAGCATGGTGACAGAAGTGAAAACAGCCCATTAAATTATGGAAGCTGTCACCTGCTAGGAAAAGGGACTTAAACAGTGACCCCACAAAGAAAGCAATATGGACATTGGTTTGGAATTCAGGATCTCTAGGCTCCATTGCTAGCTCTATCACTGACCTGCTGTGGGACCAGGGCTAGTTTAGCTTGTTTCTATCTCCCACCATTAGTCCTTTTTAAAAAAAAAAAGAATTATCTGGATCATGGGCTGTTGCTGTATTATGCTTAGCACAAGGGAGCATTAATCTCAGCTGGGGGCCTCTGTGCTCTGCTGAACTACAAATAAACAACACCAATGTAAAATGATACCGTGTTTACTCGAATAGATGACCCTGATTATAAGATGGCCTCCCAATTATTAGATTCTAAATATGGAAGATTTATACATTTGTTATAATTTTCCAGGTATAGAATATAGTTATTGGAGATTTGCCTTGAATTTACCCCCTTCCCACTGCTACAGCATGGAAAATAAATTTGTGGGATCACATAACTTTTTGCTCTCTGCTTCCCTCCAACTTTTTCCCTTAGCATCCCCTTCCCCCTCTCTTCTACTGTCAGACCTTAGCTGTAGCAATTCACATACAGTGCCCATAGATTTATTTAATCCAGAATTGATGTTTGTTATCTATTTTTTAAACAGCTGCAAGTTTCAGTGCAGGTGTTTCATAAAGACACTTTTGAGCAGCACTTTGGCATGTACTTATACTGTACAAACTAGGTCCAAATAAGTTCCAAATTCCAAGTTCACTTTGGCAAAGCCCAAGAGTCAAGTTCTGAAATCTGACCGAGTTGAGCTCAATTATCAAGTCTGTGTGGTTCTACCACAGGCAAGTATCCTGTGTGCAAGACACCTTAGAGCCTACTGTCTCTTGTTCCTAGCCAAAAGGCTAAGGAGCAAGCTTGGGGAAAGCACAAAAGCAGTACCCCATTGTCACAAAATGCCTATAGTGCAAGCGACAGGCCTTATCCTATAACTGTAATTTTATTAGTGAATGTTTAAAAGGGTAGATACAGAGTTGAAGGGGTAGGAGGAAATACAAATATCCAGATGAGTGGCTACATAGTACAGGGGGGGTGGGGAAGCGGGGTGGACATGGCTAAGTTACATAGTAAGAATGTAGTCTACTTAGACCCAGGGTGAGTTGGGATCTTGACCTTCACCCAAAAGGCCAGTACTTGTTTATGGTTGCATGGTGAAATTCAGTACCATCCTCTCTCCCTTGTACTGCTGGCAGACTGACCCCTGCGAGAGTCTACAAATGCCTCCAAATGCAAGGATCTTGGCTACACAATTTATGGCAATGGCGGATTGCTTTCCCCCTAGCTTGCTTCTTTGGCCTTTTGGCTAGGGGCAAGCAAGACAAGGGGGTATCTGAATTCCAAGGTCTCTAGGGTTGGAGTTTGTATGTAGAATGCCTGCCATGAATTTAGGAATATCTGAAGCCCCAGGCTGAAGAGTATGGAAAGTAGAATACTTGCCAGTGGTAGTGCCACACAGATTTGAATTTGGCACTTAATTCAGAACTGGTTTGGCCCTGGAATGAAATTTTATTTAAGAAAAAAAAGTGTGTGTGGCAGGGAGGAGATTGAAAATTAAACACCAACATCCTGGAAGATGAAAAAACCAAATAGGACTTCAAGCAGTGTTATGCAGAGTAGAAGACTCTGAAAGCTGGATACAGGAGCTGCATGGAGTAGTGGGCCAAGATCAAAGAGAGAATGAGGGCCTTCTTTCAGCAGGCTGGCAGGAAGCGAGCCCAATTCCTGAAGAGGCACCACAAATGCCTAAACTGCAAGTTATAGAGCCTGCACAAACTGGTGGCTGCAGGGTAGGATGTGAGGGAGGCCATACAGGAGGTGAAGGCCTAGATTGGAGCCTGGTACAGGGAACAGGCTGTCATATCGAATGAAATAGTTTGAATGTTTGTAAAGGTTGCCCATTAGCCAGTTTCAGGAAGAAGATAGGATTTATCTCCTTATCTAGCTCATTGTTTCGGAGCTACGTGCGAAACGTCTTGACTTTGCTCTTGTCCTTTTCTGACCTCAGAATACACTGAAAGTCTCTTAGTCTAGAGCAGTGGAGGGCCAAACTTTTTGGCAGCATGCCACAAATTAACCCTTCCAGTTACCACTTTGATCCCTTTCCCTTTCCCAGTCTTCTGCTCAGCTTTCTGCTCCCTACCTGATCTGCTGCTTTGCTGTCTTCTCCCTGCTCTGTCTATCTACCACTGTATTGCCTGTCCCCTCCCCAGTCTGTCACATGCCACACACACACATTCCCCTTTTGGCACCTGTGCTGTGGGTTGGCCATCCCTGGTTTCCATTCACTTCTGTAGTACTTTTAAAATATTCTGTCACTTATTGATCCTGATGATAAAGCTGTAGAAAATGGACAAGAAATTTCAAGGACAGCTGTACATTCAAGTTATAGTATATTGCAATAGCCTCAAGTTACTGGTGAGATGTCATGAGGCTGTCACTAGAACTTAAGCATTTCAGTTGATTGTCTTTGTTAAAATGACTTATGTAATATCAAAATATAATGGCTCTGATTCCCTTTTATACTACGGGCTTTCTTTGCTGCAAAGCTGGTCTGAAGGGAATTAGCATAAATAGAAGTCAGGTGCAATGACACTTAGCTGTCAGCCAATGCTGCGTTACCCTTTTGGCAGTAATTGACTTAATTAATGTAAATTGATTTTGCTTTGCATGTTGGCAATAAACTAGAAGCCTACATCTCAAGCTTCGGTTCAAAATATTTTATTTCTAGATCCCAAAATATTGTAAAGCCTTGAATTTTGTTATAGCATCTTATGTGCACAAACAGTGAGTTCAGAATGCTTTGAAGCAAATTTATATAAAATTCTGCAGCCATCTTTCTGAGAGCATGTTGTGCTGTTAATATACAGAATATTAGCAAGACACAGTTATACAGTATTGTGTATACTAATGAAACTTGCTAAGGATATTCCTAGCCAAGAAAAGCATTTTCATCCTTTTTCATCCTTTTTTTTTAGTTATTGAACTGGAAGAAAACCTTCCACACCCCCTTCCAATATCTGCTGTACAAACTAAAAACAAAATTAACATGGGTTAATTTAGGTGTGGAAATAACTTTCAGTGGAGTATTGGTTGAACTGTCAAAATGCTTGTCCTAGATCTTTGTTTTATGAATCTGAGATGTACACTTAATTCTAATGAAACAGTGTGTTTTGATTATTTTTGCTTAGTTTGTTGTGTTTTTAATGCATTGTATATGATGTAGCAAATTAATGTGTATTCCAATAAGGATACTTGTTTTTGCTTCAATCTTAAACTGACTGATATAGTGCTAGGTGACTTGCATATTAGGAAAGCTTATAGTTTCTTTTGAGCTGGAGAAAAATGTGTTGTGTTATATGTGATAATGTACCTTCTGCACCCCCCTTTTCAAAATTCCTAGTTCTGTCCATGGTTGAGCCTGAGTCTCCATGAAAAAGATTACTTTATCAGATTCACTTAAGACACTTTAAACATCTAAGAAATAACTCTCTTAATAATAAGTTAATAGTAGTAGTGGTGGTGGTGGTGATGATGATGATAGTGACTACTGTGCTGCCCCCCCCCGAAGTAGTGTCCAGTCAAAAGGCCAGGATTTTTTGTAAGAATGTTATCAGGGATTACAATTCTTTCTTCTCGTCTAATTTGTAGCAACACAAATTAGCTAAAATGGACATCATTTCAGGAAATCCTTAACCACATATTTAAGTGCATTGCTGAATCATGGTTTTGTAATGGCATGAAAAAATCCAATCCAGTGAAAATCTGTTGACTTTATTAAGACAAGTGTTTTAAGAAGGAGATGTTTCTGTGGTAGGCTTCCTATTCAATAGAAAGGTCAATTTGCCAAATATATGCGGAGCCAAAATACATGTGCAGCTGTAGTTAAGTAGTTTATTTATAAGACAGTTTGTATCTCCCATTCTGTGCTGCTTTTGTAAAGACTCCATTACTAGGAATATAGGTGGGTGAAATGAAGACCCTTGGTACTGTAAAGAGGGTGAGGTTTAAGGTGACATACTGTATGAAGTGCTGTCCATGGTGGCCTGGAATGCATTTGTTATTTGTGCAATTCCTTTATACAATGGCTCTGTAAGCATCCTCTGTTGTGGATACGGATATTGCCTTTGATGGTAGAAGAGGCTCTTTGTACAACTTACATGATAGGAAAGAAAATAATAAAAAATACAAAAGACATTTAGGAAATCCTTTTAGTGGGGTCTGGATATATGACTGGTGCGATGCCTTGTAGTGACGCATAGATTGACTCAGGTACTGGAAAAGCTCACCATGTTAGTGTACTGTAGTGCTGTGCCACAGCTAATTATCCCTGATGAGAAGCAGATTACAGTAACCCATATGAAACTCTCTTTCTAACTGGGGTTTGTGAAGCAGAGTATTCTGGGTTTAACTATTTCAAAATTGGGGGTCGGGCAATTTAATCACAAGATGCTGTAAGTGTGTGTAGTTCTTTACAGATATAAATAGAAAGACAAGATATCAAAGTTAGATTTGGTATAAGAAAGTGGACATCCAGGGAAGACACTAGAGTTGCTTTTACTGCTGCTAGGGCTGAATTTGGCAGCCTAGGAAGCTTGCAGTCTAATAACTGTTAGAAAAATCTGCAGAGTTAGGGTGCTGTGATAGGGGTAGTAGTATGTGATAGGAGTGGGTGAGCAGGGCACCAGCCCTGGGTGCCCACTTAGAAGGAGGTGTCAGCAGCCCTGTGTCATAACTGTAACAGCAGCAGTAACCACTCACCACCATCGTACTCTGGTGCTTGGCCCCTTCGCACCCAAGCAGGGCTTAACCCAGGGCTATGTCCCCTGCACCGCTGCCAGGGTTTTGCCCAGGATGTAAAACTTGCTAGTTACACCTCTGGACAGGGAATTCAATAAGCATTTTTTTTCTCTAGGTACAATCCAGCAATTCAGGGAATGGAATGGCAGGTCAATACATAAGATCTGTCTGGCATTAACAGGTCACATGAACATTTCTGGTTGCAACTAGATATTATGCTGTCCTCTTTGAAGTGCTTGCCCCTCCCCCCCATCTATGTTATAAGTGAAACTCTGCACTTTATTAGCTATAGCCATAGTTTACAGAATAATAGAGTCACTAATTGTACTAATTAAGTCTTTAAATGCTATTCCCTTCTACTTATTATCTTCTCTCCATGAAAAGGCAGGAAGTTAGGAACACCCAGAAACCTCTAAGTGAATTCTGACTTTTTAACCATTTTATAAAATTCCACTAGTCAGTTAAAATAACATTGTAATGACTTTGTGATTAAGCTGATTAGTTTGGTTTTATAACCTTCCTTCTCAGTTTTGGGAGCAGTAAAAAAGAAAACACCTGAGTCTGATAAAGCTGGAAAAACTTAATAATGTCAACATTGAAATTGCTGATATAGTTATAACATTTTCAGAAATTCAAAAGAAAATATACATTTAATTGTAAAATATCTTTTGTCCTTATCTATTCCCTATTCCCCATCATATTGAAGATGTGAATGTATAGAAGTTATAACTGCTCCATAAAGTAAAGGTACATAATATTTAGGGTTTAAGAGAGTCTGTTTGCAACTTTTTCTCTTTGGCAATGAGCATCTTGGTTTATTTATGAACAGCAAAAACCTTAGTGATGGGTGTAACTGAGAATATTGGAGAGAAGCTAAATATTGCAGTGTCATTCCTACCACTTCTCTGTTTATCCTTAAAAAAAATAAAGGATCTTAAGTGCTACATTCCCCCTACAACCTCTCAGGCATGTTTCCCTCATTCTGCTAGATTCAGAAAATAGTTGGCTTTTTTATTAAAAGAAAAGGAGCAGAACAATAGCCCTGTTAAAAAGCCATTACTGTACTTAGATAGTCCAATACATGTCAAACCAGGGTATTCCAATCAGATGTGGAGGGTTTTAGCATTAAAAGATAATACTACTGTTTTTTGGCATTGTGGAGTTTGGCGCTCTCAACTAGTTATCATTACCAGTGCTCTGTGTATATGTGTGTGTGTGTAATGTGTTATCTTTATTGCTTGGGTTTAAAGTTTTCAGATACCAAGAAATTAAATGACACACCTTGGAGAAATATTTTTTTTCTATTGCTGTAGGAGCTCAAGGAGGGTGTGGCAATTCCTTAGCAAGTCTAGGCAGGAAATGCAGTGCTTGCTCGCCAGGCAGGTCAGGCCATCAGCCTAATACCATGCCTCCCCCTATGCTGTGGCTGCAAGCCAGGTCTTTGCCCTTTCATTGTCTGGCTCTGAGCAACAGCCAAGGGGCCATGTACTGTAATTCATTTAATTCCCCCTTGTGGGAAATGGTGGAGAGCAGGGAACAGGAAGATAAACAGAAAGCTCTGTGGCACATATGCTTAAATAGTTATGTATCCAGGTTGTAGCTGTATTGGTTTAGAGGCAAAGGGAATCACAACTTGTGGCAGAGGTGATATCTTTTATTAGACCAACTAGATGTTTGCAAAAACATTTTTTTTATTTGCAAGCTTTCAGGCACAGGCACCTTTCATCAGGCGTAGGAGAATGCAAGGATTGTAAAAGTTTTCCTGGGTAGAAATGAAAAATGTTTAAATAGGACACTGGAAAAATGCTGGAGTCGAGGGATTTCTTGAGGTGATCTTGGGAGGGCATGTCTTAGACAAGCTGTTCTCAGCCTTTTTAGATTCAGGGCACCTTCTATAACTTTTTAAAATTTAGCATCACCCCAGTTGAGAACCGCTTACCAGTTTGTCATATTGAATGAAATAGTTTGAATGTTTGTAAAGGTTGCCCATTAGCCAGTTTCAGGAAGAAGATAGGATCTATCTCCTTATCTAGCTCATTGTTTTGGAGCTACGTGCGAAATGTCCTGACTTCGCCTAAAACCTTAATCTAAATTGTACCTTTAGAAGTTTTTTACAAAGAAAGTAAATGTCCTAAATTCCGAGAAATCAAAGCCTGGGGCCTTTTAACCAGACTGGTAAAAAGAAAAGAGTATTTACAGTGATATGGAAGTCTCCCCAAGAATAATTTAAAAATGCTCAACAAAGGTAATTTCTGTTGAGTAAGATCCGAGCCCAAATTTGGGAGTTATGATAAGTTGAGTAGGAGGAGCCCACTGACGGCAGCTCACTCAATAAAAACCTGTAACTTACTGTCCCAATTTGGAGGTGACTTCACTTGCAGAACAACGAAGGAAGAATCGCAAGTATAAGTTCAGATTAGATTGATCGCCTAATCAAGCCTCTCCGTGAACACGAATCTCTTAGTTCACGCTGAAGCCGCGGAGCACCTGAAAGGGACTGAAGGAAGGGGACGTAGTCCTATCACTGGTGAGCCCAGCTCATTGAATCGTATTGCTGAGGCCAGCCTATTGAACTGTACTACTGAGGCCAACCCATTAAATCGTACTACTGAGGAATGAAACTATATTTTGGTATTTGGCTTCTCGGAATTCTAGGATTGTAAGTATATTATGAAAAATAATAGTATTGATTCAAATTTAACTTTTAGTTGTAATTGTAGTTGTTTTTGTAACACTAATTCTTATAGCATTGTTTGGGAAGGAAGTGCATTCGGAGCATTGTTTCTGATATATGTAATTATTGTGTTTTTAATGTTTGTGGTGTTTCTTAAAGCTAAGCAGTGTTATATACATAGCAAAGAGTTTTAAAATAAAATTGTGTTGTATAAATTAAGTGTGTAATCATTGTGAAATCGTGCAATCAGCTAACTACTCCCCCAGCCAGTGCATCAAAATGAATCAGTAAATTGTGTGGGATTTTCTCTATTCCATAACCCACTAGAGACACAGGCCAGGAAGAAGATCTTCTAGGGCCAGGCCCCCTGGGTGGAGGAGGGGGAGGAATGGTCTGCTTGCTTTAGCAGGTTGAAGAAGAACAAAAGGGAGACCATGAACAGCTAGAGAGACAGAGTGGGTGTGGAGCACTGATCAAATAAGGGGATGCTGGAGACAGGGCAGCATTCTTTCAGGAGCTCTACACTGCAGGGGTCATTCAGGAATGC
>NW_005842379.1:497586-508840 GCF_000455745.1 Alligator sinensis
CAGGAGCTCACCCAGGTCCTAAAGCATATAATTACAGGAGGAGAAAAGGCAGAAATTAGTGGAGGACACTGGAAGAGACTGATAAAACCCTCCACAGTTTCAAGAGTGGTAAGACTCCTGGGCAGATGGCTTGCCCAAGGAGTTCTGTGTCACCTTCTGGGACCAGGTGGGCCCTGACCAGCTGGAAGTCTTTAGAGACCAACTGTCGGAGGACCACCTGGGGGTGGGAATGGACCAGAGCCTCATGACCCTTCTTTATAAGAAGGAGCCAAGAGAGCATGTGAAGACCTGGAAGACCCATAACACTCCTGAACTTCAATTATAAACTGCTGGGCCAAATCTTGGCCAAGTGCCCTTAAATCTGCCATAGATATGGTGATCCACAAGGACCAGGTGTGCATGGTGCCAGCACAGCAGATCCACAATGCCGTGCTGCAGCTGTGGGACATGTTGTGGTATCAATGAAAGAGGGAACTGGACATTGCAGTGCTGAATCTCAACCTACAGAAGGCTTTTGACATGCTATGACACTGATTCCTCTTCAAGATGCTGAAGAAGGTAGGGGTTGCCCCAACCAGCATCACCGGAATAAGGATGCTGTACACCAACCTGACCAACAGGGTGCTGGTGAATGGGTGCCTGACTACTCTGATCATGATGGAGGTAGTCATCTTGCTGGAATTCCTTTTCTCCCCAATCCTTTCCATTTACCTGGTGGAACCACTAGCCCAGTAGCTTAGGCAAGACCCTGGGATCTGTGGCATGGAGATCCCCAGGGGCAGTAGAGAAGAACTGAGAGTCCTGACCTACATGGATGACCTCAACATCCTATGCAGAGTCAAGTGGTCGATAGAAAATATGCTGCAACACACCCAGGTGTACGGAGCAGCAACAGAGGCCAAGCTCAGCATGGCCAAGAGCACCTTCCTGTCATTGGGCAAACTTGGAGACCTGTCTTCCCTTGGGGAAGCAAGACAAGGAGGTGAAGATCCTTGAGGTGGTTTTCAACCCAGAGCTGAAAGGACAGAAAACTTGGGAAAAGTCTGAGACTTCAGTCAAATAGAAACTAGCACTGTGGAACTTGCACCTCCTGTCTATGGGGTAGTGCCTGGCACTTGAGGGTGGTGTTGCTACCAGTGCTTCTGTACCCTGCAGTGGTCTTCCCCACCTCAGAGCAAATCATCTGTAGAATCCAAAGGACCACGTGTGTTTCCTTCTGGGGCACCAGATGGGAGAAGGCTGCAAGGACCACGTTGTATAAGACAAAGACTGGGGGCCAAAGAATGCCGGACATCTGGCTATTCCTTTGAGCCAAGTACACAAACCAGATCTGCAACCTGGCAGCTGGGGCAGACTCCAAAACAGCCTGCTTTGTGAAATATTTAGCAGGGAATCTGCTACAATGCTGGGGTGGGGGAGGTGGTGTACATGCCGCTCAACATGCACCCATGGACCTGGGAACCACCATGGTTCTACAACAGGGGTAGGCAAAATAGGGCCCATGGGCTGGATCTGGCCTGCCAAGTGATTCCATCCAGCCCACAGTGGGTCCCTCAGCCCTGCCTGACCCAGGCATGGGGGGAAGCCTGGGCTCTGGATGTGTAGCTGATTCCACCACCCACAGGTGTGGAGGTGCCACCTGGAGTGCAGCCTACCCTATCCCTGAGCATGCCAGGAGCTGTAGTCCGTGGGGCCAGGTGGCTTGGCAGTGGGGCAGGGTGGCTGCCAGACTTGGCTTCCTGGTAGCCTCTGCAGCAATGGCTCACTATTACCCTCATACTCCAGATGCCGATGCCACTGTCTCTGCTGCCTCTGCTGCTGGACCTGGCCCTACTGCTTGGGCACCTTAGCCTGTCTACCCTGCACCCACTGCTGGGGACTCTGGAAAGAGAAGGTGGGTGGGTGGGGTCTCCATGGAGACCAGCCTGGGACCCCCACAGGCAGGGCATGCTCAGCTGGGCAGATGGGATGGGGCCACTGGTGGGCAGAGAGTGGGGTCAGGAAGCAGGGTGGGCAGGGGCAATGCTGGCGCCGGGATTGCGAGGTGGTGACAGTGCGGGGTTGGGGTCTGAGGCAGAGCCTCAATCTGCTCCTTGCACATCTCCGTTGGTGGGATATTTGGCCTGCCCCTGCCCATGGAACCTGTGCCCATTGCAGAGATGTGGGCAGTAGATCTTGATTCTGCCCCAGGCCCTAGCCCCCTGATGTTACTGCAATCCTGACCCTGTTTGCTTATCTTGTTCCTGAACACTGCTCCCTGCCTGCTCCTGGCCCCATCCCATTTGCCCAGCTGAATGCACCCTGCCCACAGAGGTCCTGGGCTGGTTTCCAAGAGACTCCACCCACCCACTCCATCTGGTGCCCTCAGCTGTGAGTGCAAGGCAGATGGGGCTAGATAAGATTTATTGGCATCTCCCCAGCTTCCCCAACCCTCCCTGTGCTGCGCTGGGTGGTTAAACAGCCATGACAGTGGTCCAAGGCCAGGTCAGCACCTCTGCTGTCAGCCCTCAACAGCTCACCAAAACTCCTTAAATGAATCTCCAGCCCAAATAATTGCCCGCCCCTGTTCTACAAGGTCCTGGAACAGTTCCAGAGCAGATACAAGATACAAAAAGAAGGCCCAAGAATCCTGAAAAACCATCGTAAAATACAGGAGGTAGTAAAATCAAATGACAGAAAGTTGATCATAGACCGCAGCAGCAAGGCCATGTGGGAATAAATCTTCCACAAGGACCTGCAGAAGGAACGCAGGGATTTGAACTGGCAGGTAGCCCACTGGGCACTTCCCATGCGAGCACTGAGAAACAGAGAGGGGCAGAAAGGTCCACTGGACTGGTCCAGGCAAACTTGCCCATGGAAGGAAGAAACAATCAACCACTTTCTCTGGTACTGCCCATACACTGGCAAGGTGTGGAGGAGAATAATCTTACTTCTCAACATGGTGATGGGTCAAGACCCTGACCAGAGGTGGAGCTGTTTGGACACCTAACCAGGCAGCAAAGGATCCTGATAGCCCCTTTTGACCAGTTCATCTGCTTCAGGAAGGCCCTGTGGACAACCAGGAACTTATTTGTGTAATGGCACACAAGCCTCTCAGTCAAAGGTTGTGCCAGGATGGACTGAGTGAGATGCAGTTGTACTGCAAAAAGTAGAAGATGACAGGGATTAGATGGTGCAAATCATATGGAAGAGAGGAGACTGGCACAGACTGTTCAAGAGCAAGACTCCCAAAGACGATGTCAACAACAAGAAGAAAGAAGATAAGGACAGCATTAAAGAGGGAGAGAGTGACAAGGATGATGGGTGAGAAAATGATTCATAGATTCATAGACTGTAAAGGCTGGAAGAGACCTTGCAAGATCATTGGGTCCAGCCCCCCTGCACTAGGCAGGATTGTATTTGATGATTGTATTTTTTGTAGAAAGCAGGTATCAAGTATGCCAGCAAGTGCTGGGTGAAATTCAGGGGCGGACCTTGGATGTTCAAAGCTTGCGGCTGTCACAGCAGGAAACTGCTGTTTAACAGCAGCACTAGCTGAAGAAGTAAAGTGGCTGAGAGAGTCTGCCATTCAGAGGCACTGTTACTAGACTAGGAAGGCTTGTTTACTAGGGTTGTGTGAAATTTCACCGGCACTTTTGTTTCAACACTGTTTCAACTCATTTTGAGCTCGAAACAGTGAAATCGAAACAAAACAGAGAGCTTCAAAATGAAAAGAGGCAAGTCGAAACGTTTAGAAATTTTCAAAACATTTCAAGTTTTGAAGCTCAAGCTGTGCTTGCCTGTAGGGACACAGAAACTAAAATAAGAAGTGGTGGGCAATCTTCAGTCCTGCTGCCTGATGAGAGGCACCAGTTCCACAAACACCCATGTCACGAGTTTTGCCTGTCAGTAGCTAAGGGCGCAGGGCCCCAGAGCCCCCCTGCACCTATCTCCTTAACAGCTGACAGGCTTTGTGGCCACAGAAGGGTCTAGCATCCAGGCCTGCAGTAGTTTCCCCCTCCCACCGTGTCCCACAAACACCTATGACACGAGTTTTGCCTGTCAGCAGATAGAGGTGCAGGGCCCCAGCACCCCTGCACCGATCTCCTTCAAAACTGGCAGGCTTCATGGCCTCAGCAGGGGCTAGCATGCCTGCAGCTTTCACCCTGCTGTGCCTTAATACACGCAGTGTCAGCCATTTCATGACTTTTGCTTGTCTGCAGCTTGAGGTATAGTTTACCCCAAACCCCTGCACCCATCTCCTTGAAACTTGGCAGGCTTTGTGGTCTCAGCAGGGGCTACCATCCCTGCAGTTTTGGCCCCACTTAACACATACACGTGATGTGAGTTTTGCTTTCAAGACTTTGAGGTGCAGTTTCCCAGAAACCCCTGCACCTATTTCCATGAAACTGAGCAGGCTTCATGCCCTCAGAAGGGGCTACCATTTCTGCAAGCTTCATCCAAATCAGGCCAGAAATGACAAAGGTATAGGCTGTTTCAAGCTTCCCCATTATAACCTATGGGTGAAACGTTGAAACAGCGTCAGAACAGCAAAACTGTTTCGATGAAAAAAACGGAACAGCAGTTTTGAATCGAAATGAAATTTGAAACGAAATGCTGTTCCGTCAAAATGCAAGTTGAAATGGAATGGTGCAATTTCGCACAGCCCTATTATTTACGTGGCTACAAAGCAAGCGAGTGGGGTTCAAGCACATTTTATCTTGTCCACATGAGCCCATAGGTATGTTCCAACACAGAAATGTCAGTAAAACTGTTCTGAGCTCATCCCTTTTGCACCTACTGTTGAGGCCTCAGTCTCAAGATCAGCTTGTAGAAAAGCCAATTAAGAGGGGACATGACAACAATATTCAAATATCTGAAGGGCAGCCATAAGGAAGAAGGAGAACACCTGCAGAGAGCAGGATGCGTACCAACGGACTGAAGTTGCAGCAAGATAGGTTTTAGACTAGATACCGGGAAAAAATTCTTCCCTGTTAGAACAACAAAGCAGTAGAATTAGGAAGCTGTGGAATCTCCATCATTGGAGGTTTTCAAGAAGAGGTTGATCTGGTCAGGGATGAGCTAAGCCATTGCTTTTCAGCTGGCGACCTGCTGGGCCACAAAGTGTTGGGTTGTGGATGCCAGGCTCCTGCTCAGCCACAGCTTCTTCTATTGCTCTGGCTGCAATGCAGGTGGGAAACACCAGGCACCTGTCCCTCATCCTGTGGGGCAGTGCAGCACATCTTACAGAGGATGCACATACATGTTGCAGTGCTGGGGGGAAAAGGAGTGGGCAGTATAGGTACAATGGTGTCAGGGGGAGGGGAGGGTGCCAGCACAGGTGCGCAGTGCATCACCAGGGGGCATCCGGGGGGCCCAGTGGCTTGCCCTGACACAGCCTGAGCAGCATGCGCCCCACACTGGTGCAGCCCCCAGAGACTTGAAAGTTGGACAGCTGTAATCCAAGATGCTGAGGGTGAACATTTTTGACAGGCAGGGCACAAATTAGCCCCACACTCTCCCTAGGTGCCACTCCAGCCCCTTTTCCCTGCCCAGTCTCCTGTTCTTTCTGCTCCCTGGTTTATCACACCTGTGTTGCTTGCCCCCCACCTCCCATCTGGCCATGAACTTCAGAGAAGTTGCCTATGCCATCTCAAAGAAGCTATACTCGAACGGCTCTGTCAAGCAGTGTTTCTCAAAGTGGGTTGCAAGAATATATGAACAGGTCATGGACAAACTTAAAAAATGGATCAACAAGCTTTAAATATGAATTCTCCTTTAAAGAAGAAAAATGGGAGAAACTATGGCTTTTCCCTTGCAGGCTGGTAGAGTTGCAGCCTACAAGGGGCTACTTGGGGCACCCCATGCCCCACACACCCCTCTCCTGCCCCACACACCCACCCCTTGCCCCATACACCAGGGACCTGGGGCCTGAGTGAGGGGCACTGGGTCTGGACTGGCCAACGATGTTTACAAATGGGTCCTGGTACAAAAAAGCTTGAGAACCACTGCTGTGAAGAGCAACAGCTGGAAGCCCAGGGGCAGCTCTTCCCCTCCCTGACCCACTTCCTGGTAGGTCATGAGAAGATCTCTGCAACCCAGAGCAGGGGGATAAGATGATGAAGTCAACACTGACTAAGGGCTGGGGAAGGGAACAGGAGGGGTGGGGGCAGGGGGTGAGAAGGGGAGGGGGAGATAGATGGATCAGAGGTGCAGTTATTGTAATGGGAAGTGGATGGTGTAACAATGTATATGGGGTAGGGACCATCAAGTGAACCCAACCAGTCACGTGACAGGGCTGTTAAAGTAGAGGTATATATATGTATCTATTTATATAGAGAGACATATTTAAAGACAAAAAGCATTCAAACTCCAAGGCTTCCAGGCTTCCTGGGGCTTGTATACAGGGTGCCTGCCAAAACAAAAAGGTTCCCATCAGCATATTTGCCCAATGTGGGCTGTGTATTTTATTGTCATGCTCAGTGTTGGCTGCATTTAATCAGCTTTGTATTTGGTTTCCATTCCTGAGCGCACACTGCTTTTGGCAGCAATTTAATGATAGGCAATGTATTTAGTGAGGTTTCCTTGTATGTGATTGTAAGACTAGGGGCTTTTCCCCCATGCCAATTGAGATAAAAAAACCTCATCTTGGAATCAAGTAAATGTGGTACTTATCATCTCCATATTGGTGATAGGTGGGAAAATGATATATGTATACATGCATATATCATACATATGTGTGTACATGTAATTCATACATGTAAGTGTGTGTGTGGTATGTGTGCATACACGATATATGAGGGAGTTGATTGGGAATATTTTTGCTGAATTATTTTGTTGTTGAGAAATATTAATTTGTCAAAGCAAACCTTTTTTCAGGAAAAGTCCAGTTTTGATTTTTTTTTTTTACTTGATAAAAATTTGGAAAAAATAGGCTTGAAACTGTCAAAGTTCCCAGGGTCTAGTAGGCATTTTCAAAATGAAAAACTCTTATTCTGCAGTTCAAAATACATTTTGCTTTTAAAACATAAGGAAACTATGGTAAAACAAAAATATTAAAATATGGAAAAAGAAATGTTTTGAAATCATGGTAACTAAACCTTTCATTTGAATCTAAGAAATATTGTTCTTATTTTCAGTTCCAATATATTTTTTGGAAATCTTAGAAAATATTTTTCAGAATGGGAAGACCATTTTCCTGATTATGTATGGCTGTAGATCAGCCCACTGTCTTAGATTTTCTAGAATTATATTAACAGGTAAGAATAAGTTAAAGTCATGGAAATTTTCATGTCTAAAATGTGGCTACCTTCTACTGACAGCACTTTCATTGAATTTGAAGATATTTTGCAATTTAAAAACTAGGAAGGATAATGTTTAAAGAGAGTTTACCACTTGAATACATTTTGAAAGTGAGAGACTGAAAATACTTATACCCAGAGCCTACTTTTACTTCTACTGAAATTAGTATAAATAGAACCAACCCCGTGTATAAAATACACATTCTATCATTCTATGTAAGCCTATCTCAAATATTTGTGCTTGGGTCAAAGATGTTTCCCCACCAGCACTGCTTCTCATTCTGCATGTGTAACAGCTGCACCTGTGGTTTCTGTGTACTAAATTTTTAAATTCCTTTGGGCTTGAAATCCTGTTGCCCTGGATTTCATGCAGTCATTTCCAGGGATGCAAAGTGGATGTTATATTATACTAGATCAGAAGAGCAGCATTTTACACCCACTCTGCCTAGGCTGTAGGGCTGAAGAGACTCAGGCTTCTGTAATGTGGAGGCAGCTGTTCCACTAAGGCAGATCGTCAGCTGGTGTAAATTGTCACTGCTCCCAGTAGTGATGACAATTTCCACCAGCTGAGGTTCTGACACGTGGCTTTCAGCTTGTTACTGATCCACCCACTCCTGCTTGTTCAAGGTGACTTGACTTTTCCATCCCTGAAAACATCGTCTGCATTTTGTTTTACTGAAGGATAGAGAAGGAATTGGAGATTGGGGGTTGGTGGGGGAGAGGTTTTGAACTGTGTTTTAGTGCTTACAATTTTTTTTTTTGCTGTATTTCACATGTATATGTTTGTCTGAACATGTGTTCATGTTTTCTTGTGCTTTGGGGAGTTACTGCATGATGAGATCTGGTCCTGCTGGGTGCCAGCACCTGGATGGTAGTCATTTTCCAAGATGCCTGGGTCTGGAGTCAGGTCTCTTCCACAAATTGCTTCTGAAGGCATTAAAAAAGCGGGTGAATGTGCACAATTATAAACTAAATAGACCAGTCTTCAGGGAACAAAATGCAGTACTTGGCTCCAGACAGTCTACAGACCTCCAGAACAAGAAAACAATGAACCCCATTTCTGGTTCTGGTTCTGGAGAGGTAGGGCAGCACTGCATTGCAGCTATATTGTTTTTGGCTTGGGAGGAAGGGTTACCTCCCAAACTGGAAGCAGTATAGCTGTGTTCACAAAGCACCAGGCAGCTTTGGCTACCTCTTCTTAGCTGAAACCAAATGCCATGGGGCACTGGGCTAAGGCTAATTTTTCAAATTCAGGGCAAAATTTCTGTTGCAGGAGGTCCTTGAGGGCAGACTCAAAATTTTTATATGGTCCCAGAAAATTCAATTGGACTGGTTGCTTTATCATAGGCAGACAGCAGGTTTTAACTTGGTTCCAGAACAAATCTGATTATACAGCCTGCTTCAGGAAAAGGTTAAAATACAAATGTCTTCCATTAGTGCACACAACAAGAAAAAAGTGTAAAGGTGAATGGGTTGATGTTGCTTTGTATTCTAGGCTTCCTGTATCTTTGTATTAGGCTTTTCAACCCCAAAGGCTTCCAAACACTTGACCAATACAGAGACGCACAGAACTACAGTCACCTCTGGGGAGAAGGCCCAGCAGATGCTATATGGCCCAAGAGATTCTTGAGAAGAAAGGGAGGTTCTGGTGAGAACATGCTTCTTAGTGACAAGCAAGGGGTTTTCAGTGTCTACACTGAGCAGGTAGGTCTGTAATTAAGGTCTTGCCTGAAAGATCTTCTGAATTCAGTTTGTCTATTGGACCAAGGTTCACTATGCTGGCACATCACTTGGTTTAATGGGGCCAAGTGGATGGGTCTTTGAGACATTACTATAATGTAAACAGTAAATAGAAATAAGCTCTTGGTGGGCTGGAGGGCTGTGCTGTTCCCATCTGAATGTGATTCTAGGGAGCCGAAGTATTTGGGAGCAGATCCTCAGGTGGTGTAAGTCATTGTAGCCCTACTAGAGTCAGAGCAAAATATTACAGTGGAGTTATGACTATACTAACTGAGGATCTTCTACTTTAAGCCTAAGCAACTTCTTCTGCAAGCTTTGACCCCTGGAAGACTCAAAGTGTGTGTGTGTGTGAATATGAACATTCTGTCCTCCTAACCATTCTCTTTGCTATAGCTGGTAATTTAGAAAATGGCTGTGATCCCACTGAATGCATTTGACTGTCTCCCCTAGTATGAAATTCTCTCAGTGCACACAAAAATATCAGGACAGGAAATCAATTTCTGTAACATATGCTACTGTATAGCTTGTTAAACCAGCCTTGCCCTAGCCAGACAAGCCTCCAAAGAGAAGGCATATTGCTTTAAGTACCGTATGGCAGCATACAGTATAATGCTTTGTCTGTAGTTATTTAAATCCAAGATTGAAACAACCTGGAGCAGATTTTCTCAAGGCTACAAACAGCCAAAATAATAGTTTCTGAAGCCTGTAGCAGGGGTTTAGGTTGTAGCCGTGTTGGTCTAAGGATATAGGCAGACAAGGTCCCTTGGGTGAATTTGAGATCTTTTATTAGACCAACCCATTTGGGTTGGTCTAATAAAAGATCTCAAATTCACCCAAGGAACCTTGTCTGCCTGAAGCCTTAGACCAACACGGCTACAACCTAAACCCCTGCTACAGGCTTCAGAAACTATTATTTTGGCTGTTTGTAGCCTTGAGAAAATCTGCTCCAGGTGGTCTAAGGATATAGGCAGACAAGGTCCCTTGGGTGAATTTGAGATCTTTTATTAGACCAACCCATTTGGGTTGGTCTAATAAAAGATCTCAAATTCACCCAAGGAACCTTGTCTGCCTGAAGCCTGTAGGTCATTTCAGTGATTTTTCTGATGAAATGATTAATCTAAACAGACAACTTTACCATCTTAGGAACCTAGGACCAGAGGGCCACTCTTGGGTCATTGAGTTCAGTTCCCTGGTATCGGAGGCAACTGTTTCATATAGTCTTTCATAAACTGATCAAAACTATCTGAAAACTACTTGGCTTCCTTTCTCCTACTCTTCTTATTGAAAGACAGTTGCAAATCCTTATTCCCTAGCTGTTTAGAAATCTTCCTCTGATTTCCTCTTGACCTTCATTTCATTAAACTAAACAAATAAGACCTTTCAGAATGTGCACCCACACTACATTTAATACAGTGTTACACCAGCGTAAGTCATGCTACACATAGGCAAATTTACCCCTCAGAAAGTGAGGATTCTCTGTATGCTGACATGAGTGAAACTGGTGTACTGGCCATGTAACTGCTCCTGTACTCCATTTAATCTGGAGTAGCCATTTGCTTAATGGAAACTGGCTCCCCAATCACCTAGTGGCTAAGCAAACAGTAGGGCTTTGCAAAGCTTTGGGTGATGGTTTGATTCAGAGGAGATTCAGCCTGATTCAGAGGCCGAATCTCCTAATCTGAATTGAATCGGGAGACCAATAAAAAGGTCAGAATCGATTCGAAGCTCTCTGAATTGATTCAGAAAAGATTCAGAGAGCTTAGGAGATTTGGGCAGTCCCCGCTCGCTGCCGCAGGGAGCTGGACCCAGACTCTGTGCTGGTAAGTAGGGGGTGGGGGAGCAGGGGCTGGAGGAGGGGGAAGAGGACCATGGGGGGACCCCTGCCTGCTCCCCCAGCCCACCTGAGTGCCCCCTGACCCCTGCCTGCTCTCCCAGCCCTCACCCACCATGGCTGCCCCACCTGGCCCCAGCTCCTGGCTCTTAAAAAATAAAAAAGCCCCCACTCACCGGCTGCTGCCAGGTAGGGGGTGGTGATCCCCACTGCCCCATGCTGCATGGGTGCTCTGCCATGGACCCCTGCCCATTCTCCCAGCCTCATCGTGAGCTGCCCAACCTGGTCTCAGCTCCTGGCTCTTCAAAAAAACAAACAAACAAAAAACAGCTCTGAAGTCATCAGCTGCTGCAGTAGCCTTGGGGCTTGTGGCAGAGTCCTACATACAGTGTGGGGCAGTGGG
>NW_005842379.1:508850-517964 GCF_000455745.1 Alligator sinensis
CATTGACGGGGCTGGGAGGGTGGGTGGGCGATGGGGCCTGTCTGATTCAGAGATTCAGCCAATTCAGCAGCCGCCAAATCTCCGAATCAGATTTGGCCGAATCGATTTGGGACAGTGATTCGAATCACCAAATTGAATTGCTGTCCCTCAAATTAGCCGAATCCAAAGCAAATACTAGCCACTACAGACCTAGTAACCAGATGTGTGGTATCTGCTGTGTGCAGTTAGTTCTGGAGAACTACTGTGCATTTGATCCTTACTGCAGAGGAAATTTACCATGGACTAAATTGCTCTGTAGTAATTATATTATATGTCTTTTTATAAGATCATCCTCCTAGCCCTTATATGCTCCTGTTCCAGTTTGAGTTCATTAGTCTTGAACACTGGTGATTAGAATAGAGGAGGTCTCACAAGTGCATTACACAATAAGTCTCTGTCTCTCCTTTCTCACCTCATACATTTTAGGGTCAAACATTTGACTTTTTCCACAGCTGTATCCTACTGGTGGCTCACAGTCATTAACTGGTACCCCTAGGTCTTTTCCCTCCTCATTCATTTCCAACTGATAAGCTGCCAGCTTACAGCAGAAATTCCTGTTACTCATCCCTCAGTCCATGACCTTGCCCTTTACTCTTAAATTTCATAGTTTCATAGATGTTAGGATTGGAAGGGACCTATTAGATCGAGTCCGGCCCCTTGCCCTGGGCAGGAATGAGTGCTGGGGCCAGATGACCCCATCCAGGTGTCTGTCCAATCTCCTTTTAAACACCTCCAAGGAAGGGGACAGCACCAACTCCCTTGGAAGCTTATTCCATATTTTGGCAACCGTTGCTGTAAATAATTTTTTCCTGATGTCCAATCTGAATTTGTTCTCTTCCAGTTTGTGGACATTATTTCTAGCTACCCCGACAGGCGCCCTGGTAAACATTGTCTCCCTTTTTTCTTGCTGCCCACCCTGATGAGTTTGTAGGTGGCCACAAGATCACCTCTCAGCCTCCTCTTGCAGAGGCTGAAGAGGTTCAGGTCTCCCAATTGGTCTTCATAGGGTATTTTCTGTAGGCCTTTAACTAGATGAGTGTCCCTCCTCTGAACCCTCTCCAGGCCATCCACATCCCTCCTGAAGTGCAGTGCCCAAAAGTGGATGCAGTACTCCAGCTGTGGCCTGAGCAATGCCACAGAGGAGAAGTAGTATTACCTCCCTAGACCTGTTTGTGATGCATCTACTTATGCAAGAAAGAGTGCGATTAGCTTTACTTATTACCACATCACATTGGTGACTTATGTTCATTTTGGAGTCGACTACAACTCCGAGATCCCTTTCTGCGGTTGTGCTACTTAGAGTGGTACCTCCCAAGCTATAGGAGTGTTGATGATTCTTCCTCCCCAGGTGCAACACATGACACTTATCCTTGTTAAACTGCATCCTATTCTGTTCGGCCCATTTCCCCAGCCTGTCTAAATCAGCCTGGATTTGCTGCTTGTCATCTAGTTTGTGTACTTCCCCCCCCCCCCCCCCTGCATTTTGTTGTGACTTGGTGTCATCAGCAAACTTGGACAGGGTGCTTTCTACTCCCTCGTCCAAGTCACTAATGAAGATATTGACCAGTCCCAGGACAGAGCCCTGGGGGTCTCGGCTGCCCACATTTCACCAGGTAGAAACTGACCCATCCACCACCACTCTCTGGATGTGTCCCATAAACCAATTTTCTACCCACTGGACTGTGTAATAATCTACATTTCAACTATTTAGTTTATTTATAGGAACTGGATGTGACACGGTGTCAAAGGCCTTTTTAAAATCTAAATAAATAACATCTACCTCTATTCCTTCATCCAAGCATTTTGTGACCCGGTCATAAAATGAAACCCATTTAGTCAGGCAGGATCTGACTGCTGTGAACCCATGCTGATTGCCCCTTAGCATCATTTTACTCGCTGGTCCCCCACAAAAGTAATCCTTAACAATTTTCTCAAAGGTCTTGACAAGGATAGAGGTGGGAATAACCGGCCTATAGTTACCTGGTTCCTCCTTCCTCCCCTTCTTGAAAATAGGGACCACATTGGCCCTATTCCAATCCTTCAGGACCTGTCCTGAGCGCCATGAATGCTCAAACAGTTGTGCCAGCGGCTCCGCTATGACTCCAGTTAGTTCCCTAAGTACCCTAGGATAAAGATCATCAGGACCTGTTGACTTAAATACATTCAACCCCTCCCGGTGCCCCTTTACTAGGTCAGCGTAAACAGTTGGTGGTTGGTATCTGTACTGGGCTTACCTAAGGTCCCTATGGGATGCGTATTTGTATTCATGTCCAGATGTTCAGGAACACGGATGCAAAAAAATCATTTAGAAGCTCTGCTTTGGCCATCCTATCTGTTACCAGTTACCCTAGTTCATCCTGAAGGGGCCCTAAGTTACCCTGCACCTTCTTTTTGCTTTCTGTGTACTTAAAAAATGACTTTTTGTTATCCTTAACTTTTGCTGCCAGCTGAAGCTCCATTTTTGCTTTGGCTCGCCTCACTTTTTCCCTGCAAGCTTGAGCCAAGCAGGTATACTCCTCCTTGGTGGCAGCCCCCTGCTTCCACAGCCTGTAGGCCTCTTTCTTTTTGCTCCAGACTCTCCTGGATTTCCCTGCTCCACCAAGAGGGTTTATTTGCTTTTTCCCCCCTTTTATGTGTACTGGGATGGTCCTTTGCTGTGCCTGTAGGATTAGTCCTTTGAGAAATGCCCACCCTTCCTGGACTCTCATCTCTCCAAGGCTTTTACCAGTCAGTCCCTTCCTAACTAATCTCCTGAGCTTGTTGAAGTTGGCCTTCCTGAAGTCTAGCACTTCTGCCCTACTAGTTATCTTCCCCACCTTTCTCCAGATAGTGAACCCTATCATTTTATCCTATTTTTATTACTCCAGCTCCAAGGTCATCTGGTTCTTCATGTGTGATATACCACTCTAGCTTTGTATTGATGATGCCTCCCAATTCTGTGTCACCAACAAATGCTACCATTACACTTCGATTTTTTGTCAAGATCATTAATGAAAATAATAAATAGGTCAGCCCCAAGACCGATTCCTGAGGAATTCCATTAGCAGCTCTTCTCCTGTCCAGTAGTTTCCATTCTAGGACAACCAGTTGTCTCTTCCCTCACCTTACAATTCTTGTCCCAGTCCCTGCTGTCACCACCAAAACTAATAGTTCTTCACTTGACACCATTTCAGATGCAGTCTAGATAGATGAGAGCTACTGCATTTATTTTTCTAGAATATAAGTGATCTTATCAAAGAAGGATATCAGCTGAGTCTGGCATGCTCTAATTTTATCCCATTTTCCATTTATGCCCCAAACTTGTAATTATTTTTTCCCTCAAACTGGGCATGTCTTAGCACAAACTTAGCACATGAAATTAATGTGCACAAATAAACTTTGGATCTTATGGCTCTGGAGTTTATTTGTGATCAACACATGGAGCCTAGCGGGAGCAGCCTGGGCTGGCAGGGGACCCAGGGGTCAGCCTGCCAGCTACTCCGACCAGGTTCCATGTGCTAAGAAGGGGCATGAGGGTGCTTCAGCATGGGGGCTGCTTGTGCATCAGCCAGCCACTCTACAGCATGTGGAGCTATGTTGGAGCAGTCAGCCCAGGGCTTCTCGGATGTGGGGCTCCACATGCTGCCTGCCAGCTAGCCCGGTGCTGAAGCACTCTTGTGCCCCAGCCAGCCCCGTCACCGTCTACACATGTGTTTTAAGTGCAGTAATTTACTGCGCCATTGGATAGTACTTGTGTCTAATGGGACTATCATCAGTGCAGTAAAAATGAGTCTACACTGGTCTAATTGCCATGTACATGTAGATGGTAATACTTTACTGCATGGTAAATTAGTCTACTCAGTAAAGTTTACATGTAGAAACTGTATAGAAAACTACTGCACAGTACATTGCACGGTAAAGTGGATTTTGTTCTAAACTCTCATATACTAGTGAGGTGAAATGGATTGGCCTATAGTTTCTTGGATCACTTTTTTTTTCCTGTTCTTAAACACAGATAATATATTTGTTGTTCTCCAGTCTAACAGTACCACCCTATTTTGATAGATTAGTTAAAAATCCTTGCTATGTAGTTGTAATTTCCCGTGACAGTTTCTTCAGAGTTCTGTGCTCGAGATTATCAGGGCTCCCTGATTTGAGCATGGTATGCTCTTTGAATTTTGCTCCCACCTCAGTTGTGGCAATATCTCTTTGTCTACAGACTGTGCTGTGATGACTTTCTCTCTTCAGACCTGGTGAAGACTGTCTTGCATTTGAAAGCTTGTTTAACTATCTCCACTGTGCAGTTGGTCCCCTTCTTTCTGAAGTGCTTTTTCATCTAGAAAAACCTGGAGACCTTCCTGACTAGATTCCCCCTCACCCCACTAGCATGGGATACAAGTTGCAGGCAATTTTTGTACTATTGATTGAAATAAAATCTGAGTCTTCTCCACATAGCATTCCCACTGACTTCAGAAAAGTCAGGATTACACCTCTGATAACTAATAACAAGGGCGACTGGTGCTGCCTTAGTCGGGGGGAGTACATGCCCCCCCCCCAGCGACCAGTCAGTGACCAGGGAGCTAAAGGGTCCCCCCACGGCTGACTGCGCCAACCAAGGGGGGAGTCCCCACATGGCAAAACTTACCAACTGGTGAGCAGCCACACTGTTCCTGGCTGTGGGGCTTCCGGAAGTGGCCGTGGCCTACATCTGGTGCTCGAACTTCCCAGCTGGCACTCGCGGTCGGGCACTGGCGCTCCCGCCTACCCCTCCTGCCCATTGCCAGAGTGGGGAGTATGGCCTGACAGGGGGTGCACCGGCACTCTCAGGGGGTGCATGTGCACCCCTGTGTACCCCCTATGCATCGCCATTGACTAATAATATAGCCCCATCTCTATTCATAAAGTTTCTTTCCATCCCCTGAGAGTGTGGGTTCATACATATTTCAGCCAGACAACCCTACAGCTGTAGCAAGTCACAACTGGCTCAGGTAATGGTGTCAAAAAAGCTGTAGGTGCCTGGGTTCATGCCGCTGTTTGGCCAAGCAAAGTGAGGCCCTCCAAAAAAACCCCTGGTGTCATTTTTCTTTTTCTAACACGCCAGTGTTCAAATGCCAAGTCTGATCAATTCTGACACTGCTGGGAATGTTCTAGAAATCAGTGGGCACAAGCCTATGGATCTGATATTGAAAAATGAAAGCCAGAACAGAGGAATTGGAGACCTGGTTTTGAGGGGAGGAGTGAGGTAGGTCACACAGAGGGGTATGTGGGAGAGAGGAGGGATGTAGGGGCAGGTCTGGGGCAGTTGCTGGGAGTCCCTGAGAGAGAGGTAGTGGGAGTGTGGCACATGTGGAGCATGGCATGAAATGGAGGGAAGGATGTGAAGAACTTGAATATGTGTGGGGCACTCAGCCTGCAGAAGCAAAGAGGTATGTGACCTTCTGGTTTAAGCCAGACATTAAAACGATCTCCCTCTTTCCTCCTCTGATAGAGGGGGCCAAGGGGATGTTTAAACCCTCCTGTAAAATTTGGGATGTGTCTAGTGGGGAAATAATCTGGAGATTTGGGCTCAGACCCACCACAAACCTCCCAACAAAACTGCTTCTCCTGTGCAAGCTACTGCAGAGTGTCATGTCTGCTTCCCCTTGCTGCACAGTCCCTCCATCCTCAGCGTCTGACTCATCAGTGCTCTGAGGTGCTATTTATTTTAAACTCCCTCCTGCACCATTGCTACTGGAATTGCAATCCGACTTTGCAGGAGGCTTGCTTCAAATGTTAACTTCTCTTCTGTTTCTTTTGATCTGGAAAAGGGAAAAACAACATATGTTGACTCACTAGATAAGTGCTTATTTTGAAGCATAATTACAGGGTATGTTCCCCCATACAATTTGCACTCTCCAACATAAAAAAAGGACCATTTGTCTCTGACAGTGAATTGGTGAATGCTGACTTAATCCCCAGTTGTTTTTAAAAAAAACAACAACAGCAAAAAGTACCTGCAAAAGAAAAAAACAAAACAAAAACCCAAACCCCACAACGCCTTTATATTCCACTTCTGTTCTCCTTGGCAGCCACTCGGTAGTTTTTTTTTTCCCCTCCTGGTCCAGCAGATGGTGTGAGATGGCTGTTTAATGATTCACATGGGGCGTGAAAAGGAAAAAGATCATTTTGGTGATCGCGTTGAAAGATGCAACAGTAAAACCAACAACGTGCAAAGATGTGCATGAAATTTGAAAGCTGATATGTTCTTTGGCTCGAGCTGTTTTGTGTATGTCTCCTCTTGGGTGGGTGCCCCTTGGATTTGCTGTTCATTGTTCAGAGGGCCTGACTATGGCATTTTTCTGCCTTTTCCAGGGGGTTAATGTGGGATTCTGTTGATCTGACTGCATTATTTTCAGGGAAGTAAATTCATGTAGCCATAGTTTAGACTGAAGTGCTTTATAGTGTGCCCATTTTCATTATTAGCTGCCACAGTTCTTTGGATTCTTAATAATAACTAAGGAAATAACAAACATCCTGATTGGGGTTTTTTTGTTTTTCTTTGTTTTTTTCAGGTGTAGTTACCCTGAAGCAGGGAGAGTGACACAGCAAGACGTTCTCTGTAGTGTTTTGCTGAGAGCAAGAAATGCCTCAATTCACTGTCCACCCTCCTGAAGGGAAGAGCTGAGATTAAATGAAGACTATACATTATGAGACTTTCAGCCTGAGGTCAGCATTAAAACATGGTCCAACTCAGCAAGAAGGTAACATTTGTGTCTGATGCCTGTTACGTGGCCTATCTGGAATGAGTTTGGTGGGTCTCAGACTCTTGGTGGACCAAGACCTACTGCAGACTTGGATTAGCTGTGGTGACTGACGTGCCTGATAATATATGTTTGTATTATGATATTGGCACCTGTCTGCATAGACTGTGCTCCTGCAAACATATCAGTAGATATTCTGAGAGAGGCTTCACTATAGTGGTCTGTGGTTGCTAGTTCTCAGTGGCAGAAATTGTGAGAGGTCCAATTTATATCAGCTGAGGATCTGCCCTAGGATGCCTTTCTTTTAGGCTTGTGGTAAGGCTGGATCCCCAAATGCGGATACTCCTTAGCAAAGGTAGCCCATGAAATCAGTCTGATTCCTGCTGGGGAAGTTCCTGGTCAACCAGATCTGCCAGGCTAGCTGGCCATGTTATGCACATCCTTATGGGTCACTGATTTTAAAAGCAAACTGATGAACCTAATGGCACTAAAGCAAGTTGTGTGATGGATTGGAAAAGCCAGTCATGTGTTGGATTGATCTCAACAGTGGACATGGCCTCAGGCTGCAAAACTTGAGTCTCGACTTCCATCTTCCCCTCCCCCTGCCAGCGTAACAGTCATCAACATTTGGCTGGGGGGTGAGGGTCCTTAGGTCTGTTGTTACAGGACTGGGAAGGATAACAGGAGTTTCAAGGGTCACTCATCTTCATATGGTTTAGATGCTCCCTCCATGGTTTAGATGGGAGTGACTTGTAAACCTAGCAGCTGGATTTGGCTTTAGATTTTGAACACCTTGGTCTCAGAATGAGGGGCTGGGGAGTCTAAATTCAGGAGTTATGCCAAAGGGTTAGTGGGGTGGAAAACCATTAGCTGGGCAGGCCTGATGTGAAGTCAAGGGCCTAACTTATGTGATTTCAAAAAATGTGTTTTATAAAGTAACAGTATTTTGTGATGGGATAATGTCAAAATATCACATATCACTTTGTACACTTGTTCTTGAGCAGCCACTAAAAATAACAAGCATGGGGTATATAAGTGTTCTAGATATAGGCATGGTAAATGAGGGACATGCAGAACAGTGCTCCAAATCCACCAACACACTGCTGCTTTTCCTTGGTTCAGTGGTTCTTCAACTGGACAGGAGATTCTAATTGTCCTGTGAGATGCAAAGGTTATACTCCACCCCTAATTCTGAGAATGGCTTGCATCTTTCACCTGAGACAAGTGGTCTCCAATCCATTTTTCACAGCATTGTACAACTATACATTTAGGGTTACCATATTTCCAGTTCCAAAAAAAGAGGACACCTGTTGGGGGGACACCTCGCTCCCAACTCACATGGCCCTGCCACTGCCCCTCACTCCCAACCTGCAGACCCCTGGTCCTGCTAGTGCTCCTCACTTCCAGCCCATGGTCTCTCACCAACTCCCCCTCGGCCATGCTGGTGCCACTGACTCCCAAGCTGCAGCCTCCTGGCACTGGCAGTATCCCACACTCCTGACCCACAGCTCCTACCCCCCCATCCCTGCCGGTGCCCCTCACTCCCGACCTGCATCCCCTTGCCCCTCCCTTCCCTGCTGGTGCCAGTCACTCCTGGCCCACAGCCCCCTGCTCTTCCCAGCCCTGCCAGAGGGGGACCCCAGCTGCCCCCATCCTGACTGGGCTAGATCATTGTGGCTCCAATTTGTGTAGGCAAAGGTGGAGCAAGTCTGGCCCTGGTGCAGACTGGAGAAAGGAAAAGGGGATGCCTATGGCACCTCTCCGCTCTGGGCTGGAGCTCCAGCACCACACCAGGAAGCCTAGCCACAGCCCCCCTCCCATAGGCAGCATCCTGTGGGGCTGCCTGGCCCCACGAGCACAGGCACTGGCCCAGCCATGGAGCTCCCTCAAAGGGCCACCTTGCCCCCTTCCCATGCTGGAGAGGCAGGCACCTCCCCTGCCCTGCTGTAGCCCTGGTGCCCGGACAGCTTCCTTCAGTGCTGCCCCTTCCTCCAATTGCCTTCCCCCACACTCTCGCCGGAGGAGCAGAGCAAAATCCTGGACATTGGTTCCTATTTCAAAAAACTGCCTGGACAGAGATCTGAGGACTCAAAAAGAGGACATGTTTGGGAAAACTCAAATGTATGGTAACACAAGCACATTGCTTGAATCCCCTAATGCTACTTGCCAGCAGAGGAAACTGAAAAGTTAGACTGAGGTTGATGGGAAAAGCAATGTACAGATTTACCTACAACATATCACTTAACACATCCCTTGTTCAGTGCTCTTGCCCAAGGGCCAGCGAAGGCTGGAGGCCACTGCTTGCCAGGGTTCCCGAGCACTTTACAGACTATTAGTCAAGATATTTCCATTCCTG
>NW_005842379.1:517974-521076 GCF_000455745.1 Alligator sinensis
ATGTGCTGTCCTGGCAACGAGTCATGCAGGGACTATGGCTCAGGAGGCACAATTTCTCCTAGAGCTCCAGGCCAGCCTGCCTGCCTGGCATGAAAGGGGGCAGAAACATGACCTTGACTGCTCCCAGGCAGTCCCTCAGTCCTTGGTTGGAAGTGGAGGGGCACACAAAAGGAAACTCATTCCCTCCAGATGCAGCCTCTACATCCACATAAGGCACCAGGCTCATCTGGCCTTTAGTGGACTTGGAGCACTGTGACTCCCACCTACTGGTGCCAGCTCAGCACTTTGTTCTGCCAAGGTCGGCATGTTGCAAAGCATATCATTTGCTGCATGGGCCAAAGGGGTGTGGAGCTTATGGGAAGGATTCCTGAGACTTGGCACCAAAGAAGTTGTGATGAACTTAGAACGGTTGTCATGGTAACAAGTCAGTACTGTGTCAGATCTGAATTTTCCCTGGTTAATGGTAATTTCCTAGATTATCTACCTGAGGGGGAGCTGCCTTTGGAACACCATGGGCACTTATCAGAGCAAATGTCTGGCATGTGTATATGTGCTAATTAGCACGCATTAGAGCAGACTCAGTTAATTGGATCAGACTCATTAATGGAGTTTGCTGGAGCGTGTCATTTAATGCGCTTCAACAGCCTCCACGTCAAATCTTTTCAGCATCCCCAGGCTTCAAGCTTGTCAAATGAGTTTTAGTTCAAGCGCCCCCACTGCCATTTTGAAGTGTGGGATGCTGAATGCACATGACACTGTGGGTGCTTTAATTAGAGTAGCTCTGGGAGCCACTCTAATAAAGCATCTTCAGCATCACCCTGGAGCACGTGTATAGATGCCCCATGTATTAGGCAGCGGAGATGGGATTAATTAGCTGAGGTAGGTAAATCAGTCAAAGGACCTGCTGTGCCCTGTTGGAAGGGTTGGGTTCTTGCTGATTGCTTCAGAAGGCCCTGGTGGAATCAATGACTGGGAGCTGGCAAAGGACTGTAAAGGGCTTGTTAACACCTCAGCATTATCAATTTAGCATTATGAGAAAAGGCTGAAAGAACTAGGGTTATTTAGTCTGGAGAAGAAGAGATTGAAGACGTATTTGATAACAGTCTTCAAATACCTGAAAGGCAGATTACAGAGAAGATGGAGCTGGGCTTTTCTCTGTGGCTGCAGGAGACAAGACTAGGAGCAATGACCTCAAACTGCAGCAGAGGAAATTTAGTCTGGAGATTAGGAGGAACTTTCTGACTATGAGGGTAGTCAAACATTGAAACAGACTACCTAGAAAAGTTGTGGAATCTCCATTCCTCGAAATGTTCAAAAGCAGGCTGGACAAACACTGGGCTGGGATTGTTTTGTTAAGTATGATCCTGCCTTGAGTGGAGGACTAGAGGACCTTGTAAAGTCCCCTCCAGCCTCACTTTTCTGTGGTCCTCTGATCCTAAGAGCTCACCATTTGTATTGCACATGTGTAGATAGAGAAGCTCCTCACCTGTTCAGTGAGATAGGCAGTGTTCTCAGTCCACACGGGTGAAAAATGATTACCGCCAGTACTGGCAGCCACAGCAAAGGGGCCAAAGGAAGGATACTCTTTTCACCTTGGAAATCCTTCCTATGATGGCCACGTGGGGACTGCATTTCTGCCACCTATGCTGTGTTTCAGTCATCTAAAGAGTTGGGAAAGTAAAGATCCAGTTCTCCAGGAGAAGGTGTCTTGTCATACAACAGAATTACACTGAATGTAATTGGGTTCCTGTACAAAAGCAACTCTCAGTGACGCTACTGGATTTATGATGCTGTTAGACTATTGGCTTTATATTCTTTCATTTCACTCCACCCACACCCATGTTGCTTGTAAAGAATCTAAATATTGCTCCTAATTTCTTGATGGTGCCTCTTTAAATATTTACCCACTTTGGAATGTAAATGCAGCATCCCATTAATGGACCTTAAATGGCCATTATCTTCTTAGGGAAAGGCTTTCAGAAGTTTGGAATGTGGAAGTTGCTCTATGAAATCAGACCCTGCTCTATTTTTATACATCTTTGTTGATCTCCTCTGTGCTTTTAGCATCAGCAGCTTCTATCTTGAAGAAATTAAGTTGTGTTCTTGCATAATCCAGCCAGGAGCTGCTTTGGCTATACATCTGTTTCCTTGCTTATTCAATATTATGCATGTCTTGAATTTAATAGAGCTCTGCTATATCCCATTTATAGAAACTGTATTTTATTGTGGACAATAATGTCTCCTCCATCTCTTTTCTATGGCAGTACCTGCAGCATCCTGCTTTTTATTTAAAATTCTCCACTTTTGGAAATTTCTAGCCTGATTTTCAAAAGGTGCAAAGTGCCTCTGACTAGAAAGAGTTTTGACTTCTCAAAATCTGACTAGTGTCACCTTTTCAGAAGCAGGCAATACAAGCACACTGCACTCAAACATGTCTCTTAATGGAGGGTTTGTGAGTTTCAAAGCTGCATCAGTATTGGAGTTTACTCTTCCACAACCTGTGAGGCCCTCCATTGTTGCTCTTGGGCTGAGGAAATTAAAAAGGCCAAATAGGTTAATGAGGGAGAACAATGTGCAATGTCACCCACAGTGTTACTTCCTCAGTATTGGATTGGTGCCCTTTCACCAGCAAAACTGGGGACCACTAATATAGAAAATGGGTGAAAACTCTCAATTGGGTCAAAAGTTCACTCAATTTTTCTTTGTCTTGAAGAGTAAGCAGTTTAATTGTTATAAGCCCCTGTGAGATGGGTGAATCTATATTAACCCTATCGTACAGAAGGGCAGTTTTCCATATTTATCTATGGATCTCATATTAGTTTGGATAAAGGAGTGGTCCTTAAGGCTTCTGGCAGATGTTACATTTGTTGCATATTATATGTGATTAGCATGTGACAAGTTATAACATGCCAGACGTTATTCTTGGATAAAAATTGTGCACCAATCACAAAGAAATTGCTCCTAGAAATGGCAGCTACTTGGTGGCACAGAAATATTCTGTGATAATTTTTAATATGTAGTCAGATATGATTCATAGATGTTAGGGTCGGAAGGGACCTCAATAGATCATCGAGTCCGACCCCCTGCATAAGCAGGAAAGAG
>NW_005842379.1:522107-539509 GCF_000455745.1 Alligator sinensis
GTGAGCCTTGATAATTTTTTCAAAGACTTTGCCAAGGATGGAGGTGAGACTGACTGGTCTATAGTTACCCGGGTCCTCCTTCCTCCCCTTTTTGAAAATGGGGACCACGTTGGCCCTTTTCCAGTCCTCCGGGACTTGGCCCATGCGCCACGAGCTTTCAAATATTCCCGCCAGTGGCTCTGCAATGATGTCGGCCAGTGCCTTCAGCACCCTCGGATGGAGCTCATCCAGGCCTGCCGACTTAAAGGCATCCAGTTCTTCCAAATGACTCTGCACCATCTCAGGGTCTACGCATGGTAGTCTGGCGCCTTGCTGCTGCCTCTCTACAACCCCAGTGAGAGACTTGTTGTGCCCCTCACTTAGGAACACTGAGGCAAAGAACTCGTTGAGGAGTTCAGCCTTGTCCCCTCTGTCCGTCACCAATTGCTTCTGCCCATTTAGCAGGGGTCCTATTCCTCCCTGGGCCTTTCTTTTACTCCCAATATATCTAAAAAAAACAATTTCTTGTTGTCTTTTACTTGGGTTGCCATCCTCAGCTCCATGGCAGCTTTGGCCCATCTAACTGCCTCCCTACAAGCACGAGCAGGGGAGGTATATTCGTCTTTGGTGATCTCTCCCTGTTTCCAGTTTTTATGTGCTCCCCTTTTGTCCCTTTTGTTTGTTAGATGATACTTGCATAAATGTGTAACAAATATAAAATCTCCCAGGAGCCTTTGTTTCTTTGGTCTGAATTTCTCTTACACAACATACATCTGGGAAATCCATTTCTTCACACCATTCTCATTGTATCACAATCCATAGTTTTGAATGAGGTTCCACAAACCAGTTTATAATGTGCTTCAACTGAGATGTTTGATAATGTACCACCATGCTAGGGGCCATCTGACTTTGTATCTTAGGTTTGTGAAATACTCATACACTTACCCTGCCCGTTTATTTTTCCAGATAAAGTTCAAAAGAACAGCTTGGAAAGCCTTGAAAGTATTCTCTGGTAGATATATATGTACCTACTAGAATAAAAAGATAAATTTGGGGAGTATATTCATTTTAATGGTGGCTATTATGCTCATGCACAAAATCTCTATTCCTTCCCTGCTCCCCATTCTTGGAGGGATTTGGAGCATCTACTCTTCCTAATCCCGTAGAAAACTTCCAAAGACAAAGATCTTATTCTGCACACTATTCCTCCCACTCTTCTTTTCTTTCAAGTCTTGATAGACTTGAGTCATTACACTGGGATCCAACTGACTTGCAGTTTTGGCAGCTATGCTTCTGCACATGCACAAAGTTCATTAGCTGCTGACTGTGAAGGTTGATTTTTTTTTCTTCTGCATGATAGTATCTTCATTTCTGTCCATAGGTGGTTGCTTCTTGTGTACTGGAACAATTGGTTTCTTCCTTAGAAGATGTCCAGATTTGAGCCACAATGGCCAAAAAGATCATCAGAAAGCATGAATATTGTGTATTCTTGTATGCATAGTACACACTTAACTCGATTAAGTTTCTTACAAACTGCCACACCCAAACTTGGTGTTCCCTCCCTAGGTACCCCAACGAATGAGAGTTTGTATGCTGTGATTTTATATGGGATGCTAGCAGTGCATCTCCCTTTCACTGTTCCTAAATAGCCAATTATCTTGATATTTGTTGGACTTACTTTTGGTCTCAATTTACATTTTATATATTCATGCTTTTTAAAAATATTAACCTGAGTTCCAGTGTCCAAAATTAAACCATTGTTCCTTCCACTTCCCCTAGCGACATCCAATTCCTGTAATTGATTTGCTTGATTCTACCTTATCTGCATAATATTCTTCTGGTATGGTCTTAACTGTATGCACTTGAGTTTTTGTGTTTGGGATCTGTAGTTCCTGGCAAAATGAGGTGCTGACAGAAGTGCAGCTCTCCACTGTAACTCATAGCACTTTACAGAAAGTACTATGAGTTCAGCAACCCTTCCCCGACCCAACAGATGTTCACCGTTTGGTTGAGGGGGTGGGAGGATTGAGCTCCACTTTGGAGCTGTTCCAGATATGTAGCTTCTCTCCTCTAGTGCCCCCCCCCCCCGCAGTTGTCTGGTGCTGCCTGGAGGATGAAAGTGGGGATGGGGAGGGGAGGGAGCTCCAATCCACCTTCCCCCTTGTCTCCCCCACAGTCCACAGCAGGTTGGGCATACCCCAGGTGGGAGCTCCCTCCCTTCCCTCATCCCCCCTCTCATCCTTCAGACAGCACTGGGGTCAGGGCTAGGCTGCATCAGCCCAGCCCTGCTCATGCACAGAGACAAGCAGAAGTTAATGCAGGCACTCCACTTTGGAGCACTTTCATCTGAACCCTCATTATGTGAGGGTTAATTTGTCGTCTGATCAGGCACTTCTAGTGCTCTGCAGCCATGCACTTCTATCAGGGCACAGCTGTACAGCTCTTTCAAGGGGCTGATTGCGTGACAAATATCATGTCTCAAAATGGTTCCTCTTGTTAAAGCAGTATAGCACTGGGGTCCACATTGCCTTCCAGACTTGGTTTATGTCTGCTTATTTGCTCTCTCTTCCTTTGAATTCTCCTTGCCAATGGAAAATTCCATTTTGGGAGGTAGAGTCTTACCTATGGAAAATTTCACCTTGTGAAGTGGCTTTTTCTGGCCGCATTCTTTCATGCTTACTGCATGGATACCCTTCTTTCATGCTTACTGCATGGATACCTTTTTGGTATATTCAGCTCTACTCCCTGACACTTCACAGTTTCTGCTGTCCTACACATTTGGATAGTCTTTTTGAAGGACAACGTCGCTCACACAATAGCCTTCTGGTAATGCAGTGTCTGCAGTTCCACAAATAATCCTGTCTCTAATCTGTCAAGTTCCCAAGAACACAGTTCTTATGCAGTCTCTTTAGTTCAGTAACATACTAATATATATTTTCTCCTGCTATTTGCCATCACACACAAAGTCTTTGCCTTTCAAGGGTGTTATTCATTTTTCTGACAAGCAATACTCCTCATATTTGGACAGTATTACACTTAACCACATATTCTGGCCTTCTTCAAATGTAAAGATATTTTAAAGAGCTAGGGCTTTCTCCTTCACAATATACAAGATACATGATTTGACTTTGTCCTTTTCCTCATCTGCACCTATGGCTGCTAAGTACTACTAAAACCTTTGTCTGAACTCCCTCCAGTTCCCTGCTATATTGCCTGACATCAGAAGGGCAGGTGGAGGCTGAACAATATCCATGGCTAACTGTCCATTTACTTAGATTATAATTATGCCAGAAGATCACTTACAGTGCCCTTGTCCTTCCACATGGCTGTGCTTATCCACTTGTTCTCAGTTTTCAACTTTTATTTCATATTAAAACTCAAATTCTTTCAATTTTTTTCTCATTCACCATTTCTGACACCACATAGTGATCATCAAAGTTGATAAATATAGGCATGCAATGAACGAGAAAAACTAAACAATTAACTTTATTATGGAGCAGTAAGCAACCTCTGCAGACCCTTGGTCTGGCTCTAAGTAATAGCAACTACCTGAGGGACCATCTCCCAATTCCCATTTCTTTTAAATTAGGGAGTCTCTCTAAATTATAACTTCTGTCACTAGACTGGTGACCAAAGAAAAGAAGATGAGCTGTTAGACAAGAGGAACCCAAATTTCCCTGTATTGTGATATCTGCAGCTGTGGCACATCCCATCCATTGGTACCTGAGTTTTTATCTCCTTTTATGATGGCAGTAGAACTTATTTATAAGAACTTTCTGGTTTTGCCCAAAGACTCCCATTGCCATAATCTCTCCAGGATTGGTTGCAGGTGGGTCTTGTCTTGTGAAGTAGGTATTGTTCATTAAAGTTAAATGTGGAAGCCTTGGGAAACTCATTTGAATCAGGCTAAAACTACTTGATGGTATCATTGCTGAGACACCGCTAGATGTTTCATGATAGGGACAGAAGCAGCTCTGTGAAACTCTGATCCCAGAACCTCTGCTTTAAAGCCTAGTCCAAAGCCTCTTGAGTCAACAGGAGTCTTTGCATTGACTTCTTAGGGCTGAGAGTACATTAGAGTATGGATTAAGCAAAGCACTCAGTACAGGCTTAATTTTTAAGTAGCTACTTAACAACAATGGCACTTGAGAACCTACTTAATGTTAAGCACATACTTAAGTGCTTGGCTAAATAAAGGTCAATTTAAGCACATGCTCTCTGCTTTCCTGAATTGGGGTATAAGTAATGATTGGTATTAATATAAGTTAGCTGCAAGTGTTGATGCCAGGCAACGAGTGGGTTAAGGCAGAATGCATCAGTTGAATTACTGGTATTATGGACTCATGAATCAATGACGTTATAAAACATAAAGTCTACAATCTTGGCTCTGTTGAATTTAGTGGTGGTATTAACACTGATGTTAACATAGCCTTGATGTCATCTCAAATATCTACTTGTTATGGAAGTCACAAAAAGGAGCAGGATAACCCTATCCCAGTGTTCCTCTTGCCTAAATCTGAAGCAGGGAAGGCAGGAAGGGAAGGTAGTGCTGTATGGCTGACTAGAGTGTAGTTGCTGCCTTACCATGGCTATCAGAAAAAGTCGCCGGGGGGTGGGGGGTGGGGGGAGGAAGGCATGGGCAGGATATCGAGTTGTGCTGCATTCCCTTCAGGTTCTGGTATTGCAGTGAGACTGGTTGGTTCACTGTGAAGAAAACAAATTGGTCATAAATGTAGGGTTCTTTCTTGTTTTCTGCTGCTTTCACCTTCCCCTCCCCTTTTGCCCTACAAAGACAAAAAGTAAATTTTATTTGCAGGCAGTTAATTAGCTCCCAGCCGATCCACTTGCACCTAGTAAGACCTGCAATAAGAGGCCTGTTGAGCCATGGACACTGGTTTCTCATACAGCATGTCCCAACCTAAATCCCCTTGGGGAATTATGGCTACCATTATACTCAGTGGTTATTTCAGCTGTGATGTGCAAACTTGGAGGTGAATATCCCCAGAGATCAGGGTTGTTTAGTAATAGATCCATGCATGTATGAGCAAATAAAGTTGCCCCATACCCTACCCCATGGTCCCCCCCTGAGTGATGGTCCTAGCTCACCTCCTTCATTGACTTGCTTCTCTTTTTATAAGAGCAATAAGTGTAACATGCAACAAAGAGTGAAAACAGGTCTATCCTGATAACATCTGCCTTAGCCTGAGCTCCTTCCTGAATGGGCTGCTCTTAACATCCCTGCTTGCAGGACATATTGGCTTCCTCAGTCAACCTCTCTTGCCCCAGATGTATAGGGCACATCTCTACTGTGGTGGGAACATGTTACAGCCATGCTATTTCTGCAGTCAGGCCACTTGGTCAACTCAAACACACCTGCTGACACGCTCCAAATGTAGACATATACTGATGAGGTAGCCTGGGGTCTCTGGATGTTGGGAGCAGCTTCTGGAGACAACACAGGAGTAGCCTCACCAGCATATTTCCAGGGCATTCTCAGGCCCATCCTGACCAGGGCCCACTGTCACTGTGATGTAGACATGCCATGGACTCTTGAGGCTTAATCCTAGTGCTATAGGTACATTGGTTTAACTCCTGACTTCCCATAGCAGATGCTTTCAAAATAACATAAACTACCTGAGAAAATGCACTCTCATTCTAGAATGAGAGCATCTGGATAGGGAGCTATATAGTTAAAACTTAACTTTAGAAGTGTGTGCGTGTGTGTGCGTGTGTGTGTGTGTGTGTGTAATTTTGCTGGTAAATTTCCTTGGGAAGACAAACATTTCTAGTTTTGTGTCCCTGGGCTGGAGCTATCAAAGCCAGCTTGGTTGGAGCCATCAACAATGGGCAGAATATCCCTGAATCTTCTAAGAAGGCCCTAGAGCCCAATACTCCATCTCTAACATTAGTCAAGGATGGTTTATATCTTCACCCAAAGTGCAATGCATGAGGTAGACCAAACCCTATTTCATGTTCTCAAATACTCCCCAGACATCTTTCTCTCCCCCAGCAATGGTCCCACAGCCAGACATCAGGAAGTTGTTTAGGTTTGACACTGGCTGATAATTACTGTGTGCTGGGAATCTCAATCTTTCCCCCCCTTTACTCCCCATTTAGATTCTAGACTTCCTGAGGATCCTCCGCCCATCTGTCTAGGAACCCTCCTCTCATAGACCAACATGGATCATAAGTCCCAGTTAGAGACACTCTGCCCTGTCCTGCAGAAATCCTTTGGCAGCAAACTCCTTCAGCTTTAGGGTTGCTTCGGTCTATCAGTGACACAAAGCAACTGGTGCAAGGCTCAGGCTGCAGCCCTTTAAGATCTTAGAGAAATAGCTGCTTTCCTGGCTTCATACAATGTACTCCCTGCTTTCCTGCCTTGCTGATTGATTGTGGCTTTGCAGTGGCTTATTTCCAGTTCTGAGAGCTGTATTGCACTTGTGTAGAATATTTCATATTTACTTGTTGGAAAGCTTCTCGGCAAACAACACTGCTGGGGAAAAAAAACGCAAGAACATTCACAGTTTTCTTGTTGCTTTTCTCTGGCCTGCTCTGCTTAACATTACATGTAACAGATTACCACCAGTTAATGCCAGAGAAGAAGAGAGAATGTAACCCTTTTTACTGCTGTATTATGACAATGACAGCTGGGAGATTGTTACAGCAAGCATTTGGTTTACAATCTTCCTGTGGTCAAGAAGAGCCTACACAGATTCCTTATGTTGTTGCTGTTAGTTTAGTTATTTTAAAAGAAGCAGTACTTTAAAGCTGCTATTATTTTAAAATGCTTGGGTTACACAGTGTTTTAGGCCTAGAGGGAGAATTCGGTCAGCCCTCAAGCCAAAAGAATTTTCATGGCGAGCTTCCTTTCTATAGAATGTAGGTAATACACTGTAAAGACAGATCAAATATATAAACAACTTCATAAAAGAAACCTATGCTAAATCCATGTGTTCAGGAGAAGAGGCAGAGGTATAAATTTGAAAATCTCCCACCTGAGTCACAATTTATGAAGCGATGAATACAATCTATGAATCTATTAATTTTGGTGTAGTCTTAACCCAGTTATTGCAGGTGTTTTTTGACAGCCAGAAAATTACCTGACTTGTACAGCAGACAGCTAATCTTGCAAGCTCTGGCACTGTTTTTTTTCCCCCTTTTACCCAGATATATCTGATGCTGCACCCATTACACAGACTCTTCTGTGCAACAGTAAATGAGGATGGGGGAATTAAGTGCCCTGACTGATCAGTTGCATCTACTCTAGATAGCAAAGTAAGGTATCTTAATGAGCTAGGAATTACTAGGCACAGGCACTACTAGGCACAGCATATCTTATTAAGTAATAAACTAGCTAACCTTAATGAGATATATGGACAGCTGAGCCTCACTGTCCCAGCCCAAACTAGCCCTCAGGCTTAAACTAGTTTGAGCAGTGCCTCTAATGTTGAAATCAATGGGGTTTAGCAAATGGCTTGTTCCACTTGCATGATTTAAATGGCTGCCTGCATTACCTTTTGGCATCTTAAGTAGTTTCCACTGTATTCAAAAGGCTATGAGCAAGAAGAGATAGCAGTTGAGATAGTAATGTCATTTCGTTTATTTGTGGTGATGCTCAAGTTTGTCATTTTGTGAAATGCACTCTCTCTCCACCATATCCACAGAATCTAATTTAAAATGAAGCAAAATGTGATTTTGTTCCCTAACAGTCATTTATATCACATGCATATAGAGCAAAAATAAAAAGGACATTACAGACTCCCTAGAAGGAAACAGAAAAACAACCTTCCATTTCACCCTCTTGTAGACAACGAGTACGCCTAAGAAATGTACTTACACGATTCCCAGAAGGTTAACAGTCCTAGACTCTTTTCAGATCCATTTGAGAAGCAAACTGAACAGCAGAGACACTCCCACTGAAATGGGAATCATGCCTAGTGGTTAACTCACAGAAGTTAAAGTCCTTTTGTTTCAGCTTAAAGATTGCTGTAGCACCCTGTGATGCCTTGAGATCCTTTCAAAGGTGCTGTGGGGTACCACACAAGGTGAGTGCTGTTAGGTGTGCAAACAGGATTTGCAAGATAAACCCAGAGATTTCAAATAGAAGTTTATAGTGTTAAAACCATTATTGCCCTGCTATGGTCTTCTTGAGATCTTAGCAACAGAAGAATTGCTCTATTATTTTTTTTGTAGTCAAAAAAGAGTGAAAACTAAGAGCTGGCATTTTTCAAAGGGGGCCCAAGTCTAAAAAGGTTGAGAACCATTGCTTTAGCCAAAGCAAAATTCCTGTGTAATCAAGGGCTTGTTGTACTTGGGTACAAGTGTCCTTGGTAGGCTTCCCAAGAATAGCGGGGAGGCCAGGAGGTAGTTAACCCTTTAGGTAAGCAAGTTCTAAATCAGTTAAGCCTTTACTGGCCAACATACTATTTTGGTCCCTACTGGGAAGCTAAGAGAAGTTCCTATAGCATCATTTGAAACAGCTTATTCCCATCCCAGGGCACCAACCAGAACAGACACAAACCCACAGAGATTAGTGTCCCAAGCTGGTGTCAGGGTACAAGTTAATAGCCAGGATCCCATGAAGAGATGGAAAAGCTTAGCCAGGGCATTGGGGCAAACCCCTAGCCTTATGAAAGGTGCCTGGTAGGATCTTTAACATCCAGGCTTTCAGGTTTCACTTGAAACTACTTTGCATGCACTACATCTCCCTGTTAGTCAGAGGCAGTATCCTGTTAGACTGTAGTGGTGGTTGCAGGGAGTCTAATGTAATTTAGCAGTTTTCATTCATATGTTGCAAGGCACTTAAAAGGTTGGGAGGCAAATCTCTTCCACCTTCTTCCTTGTCACTAAGATTTTACAGAGGTGAAGAGACTGGCCCAAGGTTATACTCCACCAGTGGATGATGCATTGGAACTTGCTCCCTGCAGCTGTTTCTAGATCAGATTTTGGATCATGAAGTATCCAGCCTGGATGTTGACAGTTTTAATTTCTAGGATGGGACATTGATTTCCCTTTAGGGGCATTGCTCATTGGCAATGAACTAAGGGCTGTAATCATCCAAGCCTATCTCCAGCATCACATACTCTATCAGGGCTGCTGTAGTGTACATACATGTACCTCAGAACAAGGGTTAAAAAAAAGTCCCTACCTTCACATACGCAAAATGCAAATGCTGTTTGGTGGGAGTTTCTGAGACGGTTGTATTATCTTCACAACTCCTGGTTTCATGGGACCTTCGTACAGACAAAATTGATCAACAGCAGGAGGAAAATAGCTGTTGCCTTGGCAACCGGCTGATGACTCATCCTGGGTATCAAGCAGTAAAAGCTGTGAGACTGCAGTAATTTTCCAGCTGCTTAATCCAGCTCTTTATTCTTTATTTATTTTTCTCACTCAGAGGCAGAAATCCTCCTCCCTTGCTTTGCTTTTTTCTTTTCTTTTTTTTTTTTCTTCCTTCACTTGGAGACCCACATACTCCGCATCTGTACGTGATGCAGAGAATAGTCCTTCACAGTGCTTACCCAGAATGGCGTCACAGGGACATCTCTGAATAATGTTGCTGAGTCGCTTGATGGATTGAAATGTAGGCCCCCAAAGTTAGTGAAAATAGAACTCGGTATTGCCAGGCTGCAAAATATAAAATTAAATCCCAAATAAACCGGGGGGGGCAAACAAAAAACAAATGCCCCAAAACAAGACAACACAAAATCCTCAAAAAGTCCAAGCCCATCACTAGCATTGTATTTATGATAATAATTCTGGCTGTGTTATGACTATGATCAGCTCCACTTCATTCCTTTTTAGCAATGATCAGTTAAGTGTAATCTTCTAGCATCCTCAGTATTCAGGACAGGCAAATAAGCAGGACAGAGTGATGTATATTCAACAAACATCATTCAGTGAGATAGTCTCCCTTTCTCAGCATTTCTGCAGAATGATCTGTGTGAGAGAGAGAGTTTTAGTGGTGATGATGAATTAACAGCTCTGGAGACTGAAGTCTTCTTTTCCCTAGACCAGGAAGGTAAAATACTGGTGTTCCTCTCACTCTGGGTATGACACTGTCTTGGAGTAGAAAGGTATGATTACAGTGCAATGTAGACCTACCCAATCTGGCTTGAAACTGGCCAGTTTCAGGACTGCCAGCATTGTTGGGTAGCAGCATAGGTTAACCACTTCAGCATTTACTCAGCTTCACAGTTAGGTTATGCTGTACCCAATGCTTCCACAGCTACACTGCTTGCTTAAGGCAGTCACTGCAGTATAAACAAAGCCAGTCTTGACTAAAAGGAGCCATGGTGGAGATCAGTTTCCAATTCTCTATTCAATCTAGTCAACCTTCTATTCAGCCTATTCGACCTTCCTCTTGTGACTCCTCACCATGACACATAACAGAAGGACAATCTTATGGGTAAACTGCATGACTGAGCTGTAGAAGATTTTGGTTTATTCTTGGATTTGTCATGAGTTTCCTGTGTGGTGCTGGGTCAGCCATTTTTGGTTCAGGGATATCAGTGTCTTTCTCACTTGGTTTTATCTAGTTAAACTGTGATTTTTGAGGAAAAAACTGCTCCTTACTTTAACACAACAGGCCCCTATTCTCAGCTGGGGTTTCTGGACATTACAGTAGGGGACACACTGTCAACACAAATGCTCAGTGTGCTGCCAGACAATGCTCATTTTAGTCTATGAACTGTTGACGTTTGTCCACTCGGAGATGCAGAGAGACCACCAGTTGTTTCCATGACTAAATGTCTTTCTGTTTACAGCTTTTTGTTACAAAGGGAGGTCATGTAGTTGAAGCAACTGATGATGGTTGACTGGAGTTGTCTTCTGACAGGTCATCCCACCAAGGACCTCAGCCTTGGGAAGTTGTTAAAGGTGTTTATTTTCCACTTCTACCATTGGGGAGTTACCAGTTTATAAAACCAATTTATGGGTATAAACTCTACAAGACTGCTAAGAGCCCAGTTCCCTCAGTCTTTCCTCATGTGCCCCAGCCCTCTCACCATTTTTGTTGCCCTCTGCTGGACTCTCTCCAATATGTCTGCATCCTTTCTGTAGTGGGGGGCCCAAAACTGAACACAGTACTCCAGATGTAGCCTCACCAGTGCTGAATAGAGGAGAATAATCACTTCCCTTGACCTACTGGCAACACACCTACCAATGCAGCCCACTATGCTGTTAGCCTTTTTGGCAACAAGGGCACACTGTTGGCTCATATTCAGCTTATTATCCACTGTAATCCTCAGGTCCTTTTCTGCAGAGCTGCTGCCCAGCCATTCAGCCCCCAGCCTGTACTGGTGCATGGGATTTTTCCGTCCTAAGTGCAGGACTTTGCACTTGTCCTTGTTGAACCTCATGAGATTCCTTTTGGCCCAATCCTCCAATTTGTCTAGGTCACTCTGAATCCCCCAGCATATCTACTACTTCCCCCAGCTTCATGTCATCTGCAAATTTGCTGAGGGTGCACTTTATGTCATCTTCCAGGTCATCGATGAACACATTGAACAAAATCCAAACCTAAGGATAGGCTGGTGAACCAGGCCGACCTTGACAGGCTCAGAAAATGGGCGAATAAAAACCTGATGACATTCAATACCGAAAAATGCAAGGTACTCCACCTTGGGGGGCAAAAAAACCTGCATCACGCTTATAGGTTTGGCAGTGCTACACTTGCTAGCACCATGGCTGAAAGGGACTTGGGGGTCATGATTGATCACAAGATGAACATGAGCCACCAATGTGATGTCACAGCTGGTAAAGCGAGCAAAACTCTGGCTTGCATCTATAGATGCTTCTCAAGCTAATCTCAAGATGTTTTCTTCCCGCTGTACTTGGCCTTGGTGAGGCTGCAGCTAGAGTACTGCATCCAATTCTGGGCTCTACAATTTAAAAAGGATGTGGAAAAGCATTGGGAGAGTCCAGAGGAGAGCCACATACGTGATCAGGGGCAGGAGAACAGGCCTTATGATGAGAGGCTGAGAGCCATGGGACTCTTTAGCCTGGAAAAGTGCAGGCTCAGGGGAGATGTAGTGGCTGCCTATACAAGGGGTGTACATCAAGATCTGGGGGAACACCTGTTCACTAGACCACCTCAAGGGATGAGAAGGTCAAATGGTTACAAACTCCTCCAAGACCATTTTAGGCTGGACATAGGGAAAAACTTCTTTATTGTCTGAGCCCCCAAGGCCTGGAGCTTGTACTACCTCTGGACTTCCTCCAGAGGTAGTACAAGCACCTACTCTGGACTCTTTTAAGAAACATTTGGATCCCTATCTTGCTGGGATCCTTTGACCCTAGCTGACTTCCTGCCCCCCTGGGGCAGGGGGCTGGACTCGATGAACTTTCGAGGTCTCTTCCAGCCCTAATGTCTATGAAATCTATCAAAATCAGCCCCAGGACTGACCCCTGGGACACGCCATTCAATACTGATTTCCATCTAGACATTGAGCCGTTGATTACTACTCTCTGAGCCCAATTTTCCAGCCAGTTTTCTATCTACATACCAGTCCATTCATCCGGCCCATACATCCTTAGCTTGCCTGGGAAAATGATGTGGGAGACTGTATCAAAACTCTTGCTAAAATCAAGGTATACCACATCTACCCATCTCCCCACATCCATAGAGCCAGTCATCTCATCATAGAAGGCAATCGGGTTGGTCAGGCATGACTTGCCCCTGGTGAATCCATGCTGACTGTTCCTAATCACCACCTTCTCCTCCAAATGCTTAGAAATGGATTCCTTGAGGATCTGCTCCATGATTGTTCCACGGACTGAGGTGAGACTGACTGGTCTGTAGTTCCCTGCATCCTCTTTTTTTCCTTTCTTAAATATGGGCACTATGTTTGCCCTTTTCCAATAATTTGGGACCTCTCTTGATCACCATGAGTTTTCAAAGGTGATGGCCAGTGGCTCTGCAATCACATCAGTCAACTCCCTCAGCACCCTCAGGTGCATCCCATCCAGCCCCACGGACTTGTACACATCCAGATTTTCTAAGTAGTCCCTAACCTGTTCTTTCAGCACTGAGGGCTGCTCACCTCCTCCCCAAACTGTGCTGCTCAGTACAGTAGTCTGGGAGCTGACCTTGCTTGTGAAGATGGAGGCAAACAAGGCACTGAGCACTTCAGCCTTTTCTGCACCCTCTGTCATAATAGATAGCTGCTAACTAGGGAAATCAGGCCCTTAATGCAAACAAAAGCTTGTGTTTTTAATATGTGAGGTCCTGGGATCAAGCATGTGCAACTGTCATATATCTAAGGCATGGTCTGGGAGGAGCAGATGGTGTTGTGCAGTAGGTGCTTGCAGTGTTGAACCTGGACCTCTTGCTGCCTATCTGGTGTGATCAGAGGGGCAAATGAGAGAGAAAACAGGGGAGGCTAGCACAATCAGGTTAACAATGGAAATATTTTCATTGAATGCAGATGAATACTACCAAAACCACAGAAGGTCAGACCAGTAAGGGAGAGGCTGCAAGGACATACTTTATATCCATTAATGTTCATTTACTGTTAATTTGCATTTACTGTACAGCAAGTAATCTATTTAGAGCCATAATTCTTCTGGATACGAAGCAGTCATTAGATAACAAAGGATATCTACTTGAAAGTTCATGTGCATTTCATTGGGCCTGCAAAAAGATACATCCTTAATCTTGCTGTGTTTTGTGACGTTAAGTTGCAAATTATAATTAGAGCAGAGGCTTAGTATGTCACAATACGCCTCATGCAATGCTGGAATCCTCATGGAGATGCATCTAAGACTCTGGCTGTGGACAAAAGTATTTGAATACAGCTTTCTGCCAACTCCTCAATGAATTTGCTTAGAAAATTGTTTAGGCATTGGCTGGAGTGGGGAAAGGGCCATACAATCCAGGTATTCACAGTATTGGTTGGACTATTGGCAAGTCTCAGGCAGAATTGGCAGGTGTTAGGCAGGAACAGACCCCAGCAGCCTGCCTCCTGCCCAGTGGAACACTTCGTTTCTATCCTTTTGAAAAGGCAAACTTGTTAATAAATAGCACTGAATGAAAAATGATTACTAATTATAAATTTAGTTAATTAAAGTACCCCCCCCCACCCACAAGTCTCTTGAGGAGCTTCATAATAATCAATTACATTAACCTCCACTTCCCTTTGAAAAGCATATTACCATATTGCATTATTTTTTTCTCTAAGGAAGTTTTCTGACACCCTCTCAGTGCCCCCAGATAAAAGGTAAGAGCCTTCTATTGTCTCCTGATTTGATTATTCTTCATGGTCACTAGCTTCTACTTCAGAACCTGCAGCATAGGTTTTATGCTAGCTAGAAGGAGTCACTGAAGAGGGTTATTCTCTCCCCTCTGCAACGCAGGGACAGTATTTTGGCTCTTTGAAACTTTCCTAAGAAACCCTGTGTGTATCTACACATATGTTTTACTGCAGAGCTGAATACACATGTGCCCGTATTAGGGCTCAGTAAATTAATCAACTCCGTTTTAGGATAGTACTGTCTGGGACAAGTACTCTCTCATGGCAGATTCATTTAGTGCATTGTAACACGTGTGTAGACAGTGACCTGGACTGGCTGGGGCATGAGGGTGCTATTGTGTGGGGGCTGTGTGCTGGCTGGTCCCACATTGTAACACCCTTGTGCCCTAGCCACGCCCCCCTGCCGCCCAACACCACTACCCGGAGCCCAGTGCTGACCCCCAGACCCACTGCCAGCCCAGGCCTTGTCTGCCTTGGCTTGAATTGCTGCAGTTTCAGGCACACAGCTATAAATTGTGCCCAGGAGCAGCTGACTCTGGTATGAACTGCCCCAGAGTTTATTCTGTTGGAGAAATTGTGTGTGTAGATGCAGTGGATGAGGCCCACATACCAGACTTTGTCTCTCCCAATCTATAGTTTCATAGTAGCTAGGGTCAGGAGGGACCTGAACCAATTTTCCAGCCAGTTTTCTATCTACATACCAGTCCATTCATCCGGCCCATACATCCTTAGCTTGCCTGGGAAAATGATGTGGGAGACTGTATCAAAACTCTTGCTAAAATCAAGGTATACCACATCTACCCATCTCCCCACATCCATAGAGCCAGTCATCTCATCATAGAAGGCAATCGGGTTGGTCAGGCATGACTTGCCCCTGGTGAATCCATGCTGACTGTTCCTAATCACCACCTTCTCCTCCAAATGCTTAGAAATGGATTCCTTGAGGATCTGCTCCATGATTGTTCCACGGACTGAGGTGAGACTGACTGGTCTGTAGTTCCCTGCATCCTCTTTTTTTCCTTTCTTAAATATGGGCACTATGTTTGCCCTTTTCCAATAATTTGGGACCTCTCTTGATCACCATGAGTTTTCAAAGGTGATGGCCAGTGGCTCTGCAATCACATCAGTCAACTCCCTCAGCACCCTCAGGTGCATCCCATCCAGCCCCACGGACTTGTACACATCCAGATTTTCTAAGTAGTCCCTAACCTGTTCTTTCAGCACTGAGGGCTGCTCACCTCCTCCCCAAACTGTGCTGCTCAGTACAGTAGTCTGGGAGCTGACCTTGCTTGTGAAGATGGAGGCAAACAAGGCACTGAGCACTTCAGCCTTTTCTGCACCCTCTGTCATAATAGATAGCTGCTAACTAGGGAAATCAGGCCCTTAATGCAAACAAAAGCTTGTGTTTTTAATATGTGAGGTCCTGGGATCAAGCATGTGCAACTGTCATATATCTAAGGCATGGTCTGGGAGGAGCAGATGGTGTTGTGCAGTAGGTGCTTGCAGTGTTGAACCTGGACCTCTTGCTGCCTATCTGGTGTGATCAGAGGGGCAAATGAGAGAGAAAACAGGGGAGGCTAGCACAATCAGGTTAACAATGGAAATATTTTCATTGAATGCAGATGAATACTACCAAAACCACAGAAGGTCAGACCAGTAAGGGAGAGGCTGCAAGGACATACTTTATATCCATTAATGTTCATTTACTGTTAATTTGCATTTACTGTACAGCAAGTAATCTATTTAGAGCCATAATTCTTCTGGATACGAAGCAGTCATTAGATAACAAAGGATATCTACTTGAAAGTTCATGTGCATTTCATTGGGCCTGCAAAAAGATACATCCTTAATCTTGCTGTGTTTTGTGACGTTAAGTTGCAAATTATAATTAGAGCAGAGGCTTAGTATGTCACAATACGCCTCATGCAATGCTGGAATCCTCATGGAGATGCATCTAAGACTCTGGCTGTGGACAAAAGTATTTGAATACAGCTTTCTGCCAACTCCTCAATGAATTTGCTTAGAAAATTGTTTAGGCATTGGCTGGAGTGGGGAAAGGGCCATACAATCCAGGTATTCACAGTATTGGTTGGACTATTGGCAAGTCTCAGGCAGAATTGGCAGGTGTTAGGCAGGAACAGACCCCAGCAGCCTGCCTCCTGCCCAGTGGAACACTTCGTTTCTATCCTTTTGAAAAGGCAAACTTGTTAATAAATAGCACTGAATGAAAAATGATTACTAATTATAAATTTAGTTAATTAAAGTACCCCCCCCCACCCACAAGTCTCTTGAGGAGCTTCATAATAATCAATTACATTAACCTCCACTTCCCTTTGAAAAGCATATTACCATATTGCATTATTTTTTTCTCTAAGGAAGTTTTCTGACACCCTCTCAGTGCCCCCAGATAAAAGGTAAGAGCCTTCTATTGTCTCCTGATTTGATTATTCTTCATGGTCACTAGCTTCTACTTCAGAACCTGCAGCATAGGTTTTATGCTAGCTAGAAGGAGTCACTGAAGAGGGTTATTCTCTCCCCTCTGCAACGCAGGGACAGTATTTTGGCTCTTTGAAACTTTCCTAAGAAACCCTGTGTGTATCTACACATATGTTTTACTGCAGAGCTGAATACACATGTGCCCGTATTAGGGCTCAGTAAATTAATCAACTCCGTTTTAGGATAGTACTGTCTGGGACAAGTACTCTCTCATGGCAGATTCATTTAGTGCATTGTAACACGTGTGTAGACAGTGACCTGGACTGGCTGGGGCATGAGGGTGCTATTGTGTGGGGGCTGTGTGCTGGCTGGTCCCACATTGTAACACCCTTGTGCCCTAGCCACGCCCCCCTGCCGCCCAACACCACTACCCGGAGCCCAGTGCTGACCCCCAGACCCACTGCCAGCCCAGGCCTTGTCTGCCTTGGCTTGAATTGCTGCAGTTTCAGGCACACAGCTATAAATTGTGCCCAGGAGCAGCTGACTCTGGTATGAACTGCCCCAGAGTTTATTCTGTTGGAGAAATTGTGTGTGTAGATGCAGTGGATGAGGCCCACATACCAGACTTTGTCTCTCCCAATCTATAGTTTCATAGTAGCTAGGGTCAGGAGGGACCTGAACAGATCATCTAGCCTGACCCCCTGCCACAGGCAGGGATGAATGGCGGGGTTTCAA
>NW_005842379.1:539842-558306 GCF_000455745.1 Alligator sinensis
GCCTTGAGGCCAGCCACTAGGTTCCGCCTCAGCCTCCTCTGAGGCTGAACAGGTACAGGTCCCTCAGTCTCTCCTCGTAGGGCCTCAAGTCAAGCAGGTGGCCCTCCTCTGAACCCTCTCCAGGCTGGCCACATCCCTTTTGAAGTGCAGCGCCCAGTACTGGATGCAGTACTCAAACTGCAGCCTGACCAAAGTCGCATAGACGGGGAGTAGCACCTCTCTGGACCAGCTTGAGATGCACCTTTGGATGCATGACAAGGTATGGCTGGCCTTGCTGGCTGTGGGCTGGCATTGGCGGCTCATGTTCATCTTGGAGTCAATGATGACTCCAAGATCCCGTTCCAAACATCAGCAGGCTAGTGTATTATGGAGTACTATTTTTCATATTAGATTTCCAGATTAGCCACAATCGTGTGTGTGTGTGTGTGTGTGTGTGTGTGTGTGTGTGTGTAACAATATCAGGAGAGAGGGGTGAAGCAGGATTTCCAAAGAGAATCAAGGAACGGTTTTCTTCAGTATCTATATGACTCTCCAGCCAGCTGGAGACTGGTAGTAGAGAAGTGTCATCCATCATTGCTGCTAGTGAAGGTGACATTCCACTGTGCTGGCTGGCTCTGCAGCATGGTAAGGAGCTGGCAAAGTATTTCTTGGGCAGTAAGCATGATCGGTCTCTGTCTTTGATATTACCAAGTTCCAGCCTAGCCTTTTTCCTCAGGGAACACTGCACAATGTGCACAAGGGAAGTTTTTATTCTCTTATCTGAAGCTGACACAAATGAAATATGTGTGATTTAAATAATGGGACAGCTGTGAGATAGGCTAGAATCAAACCCTTGGATCTACATGGGCCTTTAAACGATGACTGTAGCTGTGGCACTGTAGCTCGGAGATGACCCTTCTCTATAATGTGGCAGCACAATCCCTTCCAATCTAAACAGTCACATAGTTCAGGGTGTTTAAAACCCAGCTGTAGGCAGAATGCTGAAACTCAAGCCTACCCCTGGTTGTTTTGGGAAACATTCAGTGGTCCAGACCAGGGCAGCATTCAGTGAGGGTGGCAGTCTACTGCTGACAAAAAATAGGGCTCTAAAGGTTTCTACTGTGGGTCAGACATTTCTGTTCTTCTTTCCAGCCTTCCCTCTGCTGATATCTCTTAACCCTGACCTGCAGCAATATAAGCACTCAGGGCCAGGACTGGATTAACACACAGGCAAACTAGACACATGCCTAGGGCCCTAAGTGAAGAAGGAGCCCAGCTGTGCTTATTTTACATATTATAATTATTGAGTGAAAAAGTAGGGGCCTATGAGTTTGTTTGCTTAGGGCCTACTAAAGAGTTAATCCACCCCTGCTCAGAGCATCTTTACTTGTGCTCCGGGGGGAGAGGGGGGGCGCACTTTAATTCGAAAGGCTCCAAGGGCCCTTCTAATTAAAGTACCTCCAGCATCACGTGTATCAGCGTCCCATCCTTCAAAATGGTGGCGGGGGCGCTTTAACTAGAGCTCACTTGATAAGCGTTAGTTAAATTGCCCCTGCAGCCATTTTAAAGCTTGGGGATAGTGAATAGTTACACAGAGGCTGCTAAAGCATGCTAACTGGCATACTCTGCAGACTCAATTAATCAAGTCTGCTCCTACAGGTGCTAAGTAGCACTCATCAGAGCAGACATCCGACATGTGTATGGGTGCCCTCAGTCTGCACGTGTTCAGCCCTTGAAACTATGGTGTGGAGACTCCTATGGAAAGGCCAGTCAGCACTAATTGGCTAAGACAGTAGTTTTCAACCTTTTTTCATTTGCATTTCATTTGCAGACCCCTAAATTTTTTTGAATGAAAGTACGGACCCCTTTGAATTGTAAGTGTGGGTATTGATCATAATCATCTTTTGTGGCTGTGGACCCCCAGGGGTCTGCAGATCACAGGTTGAAAACCACTGGTCTAGGGCATGCAGTTTCCTATCCGGTGGGGACAGTATCATAGGTGACTGAAGAGGGGTGCACAGCGGCACAACAAAATAATGCTTATATGCCTTATGTGCCACATTGCTCACCCTGAGGTAAACAATTCCATCCCCCCAGAGGTACTCCCTCACAGTGGGGTGTCATAATGGATGGAGCAGTCTTTGATGGGAAGCATTGCAAAAATACCACTGATTGAGATTTAAAAGCATGGTTGTCAGCTCTTTTGAGACGGGGACTGTGTCCTGTGTGTTTGCACACTGCAATTCATAATGGGGTTCTGATACTGGCTGCTGTTGCAATACAAATTAATCAGAATAGTATTGTTTAATAGGCCAAACAAAATCCTAGAAAAATGTCCTGCAGCTTGGGAGCAGTTCGGTGGACCATAGACCTGATCCTGCACCACTGAAGTGCAGCTGGGAGATAAGAGGGTTCCTAGCAATGGCATGACAGTGAATTTACAGAAATCAGTGGTCATCAGTATATGCAGTTCCCTTTTAGCTTTCTTCCTGTGCTATCTGCATGCAACCTGTCCTCATGAGTTCTTTGAACTTTCTTCTCTGTTCCACCTAGCCAGTATTAATTGCGACTCTGAAACCTGGCCACCGCTGCTGAACAGTTCACTGCTGATCAGGAAGCTCATCGAGGGCTTTTTGTGTACGCTTGTTTTTCTTAGCATAGGTGTAGAATGTATGAAGGCTGTTATTTTTGGTTTTTGACAATGAGGACTTTTGAAAAGCATCCTTCCATCCATTCCACCCACACCCAAAAAGGCAACTCAAGGGGCCTATCATAGTAAACCATTTGGGTGAAAGACCATCTGTGTTTTGGACTGGGCATTTCTGTCCCCTTTCCTTGAAATGTGTTGGAACTGGGTGTAGGTGCATGCACTAGGCTGTCTGCTCCTTGGCAAGGGGTACTCTGAGGGAGCTTTGCTTTGCTCTTGCCCTGTGCTCAGGGCTCCCAGCTAGCCTAGCATCTTTCACTAGCACTAAACTTATCAAAATCAACCTTTTTAAGTGCCAATATAAAATTTCCCAGCCAGACAAAAACAATGCATGATCATTGGGAGCTGAATAGTGATCACAGTGATTGGGAGATGAACTCTGAATGCTTTTTCCCCTCAAATTCCAAATTAAGATCTGAACTATTTAGAATCTCTGTATTGAGTCAAATTGAAATCCCTGATCTGAAAATCCCCATCATTACTTCCTGAATTAAGAGGCCTGCCTTTTGCAGGCCCATCTCTAATGGACACTGCATTTTGGAGCTGACCCTTACAGATGGGTAGAAGCCATCTCTGGAGTTGGAGTCTGCCTGCCCTTTCTTTGCCAGTATTGCTTTATTTCTGCAGAGCAAAGATAGGCAGGGGGTGACCTCATGAAGGCTGGCTGTTTCCTGATGGTTCTGAGTGGTCTAACCTAGATTTCCCTTTTGACAAATAATCGCTTTACTATTGAGCTGCAGAAGCAGCCTTTCAGCCTGCTGTGGAAACAAGAAATTATTACATGGGCACCTGTGTAATTAAGTAGAGCTGGCTTTTTTATTTAGCTTTATTAAAATGGTTCTCTCCAGACATATTATTAAACATTCTCAAGATTCCCACTTACAGGAGATTTCTAATTCTTTTCTTTGTACAAAATCTGGGATGAAAGGACCTTTATCTGAAATGTTGCTTTTGAGCCATTGGCTCTCAACATTTTCAGACTCCAGGCATCCCTCATTAGACTTACAAAGTATCCCTTGGAAAATGCCAGTTCCTACTCTTCACTCATTTTTTTACTACAGAGAAATACTAAAGAAATTCTTTTGTTGCAAACTCAGAAGGACTACAGCAGGGCAGAAACATTTTTAACGCAATGATTTTTTATTCAAAATCTCTAGTTTTATCCTGTGAATCATATTTGCACATCTAACTATGCTAACATTGCGTGGCACCCCACAGCACCCTTTAAAGGATCTCAAGCAACCCAGGATGCCATGGCACCCTGGAGGAAAATCATTGCTTTAAGTATTTGTCACTGTAAACTAAATTAAAAACAATATGGCCAAGTCCCTTGGCTTCAAGGAGTTGGGTTACTATAGGAGTCTCCTGTTCTAAGCATGGGGGAGAAGCAGTGAAGAACTCGCATGCCCCTGCATATTGTACTCAGTGGGTGCTGCTTTTTTAATGGTAACCACTGGACACCAGGCCACACTGTAGTAATAGGAAACAGCCATTTTTACCCTGACTGGGACCCACTCTGCCCCATGCCCTGCAATGGAGCAGACTTTGTTTTGGGGCACTATTTCTCTACATGCACAGGACCAGGTGCTGGCTGACTGAAACCCAGGATGTGGTGCAATAAGCCTCCACCACCTTGCCATGGGGCCTGCTGCAGTGCAGTGCCTGTGCAGTCCAATTCAAGACACAGGTGAACCAACCTCACTCCATTTGTCACACATGCCAGGGGAGCTGGGTAAAGGTGGGGGAATCTCTTTTCCTGGGGTACTGCACGTGCTACTTCCTTAGTGTTTATCCCCCAGGAGGACATCCAGCTGGGTGCTTACGGCATGGTACAATATCTCCATAGCCCCTTTGTGAGTAGGCTGTAGTTGAAATGATGTAAATTAGAGAGAATGAGCGAAGTTAGACTTCAAGCCTTGATAATGAGTGACAGAGCTTTTTACTACTCAGCTCTGGTTCACCTTTTGGCCTTTCTTTACTCATCCTAAACAAGCAAGGCCTACACCAATTATTTTCCCCTTAAGCTTTACCTTTTACCCTTTAAGTTGTTTTAGCTATGGCCTTTCAACCATCTGCTTCCAAGTACATGCTACCAAATTGTGTTCCTTTCATGAACAACAAAACTATGAAGGCCTGACTGATTTTTGTCTCTCAGCTTATAAGTAAGACTATGTTTTTGTCCTGCAGGTCACAAAAGCCATTTGTAGACACTCTGTGAGTCTCATGATGGACTCTGCTGTTCAGTCAGAAGGGAGAGTGCATAGGATCATCAGAGAAGTATCTCAGTCAGGGATGTGAGGGCATTAGCCCATCAAAATACACTTCCTACGAATCAATGCACTACAGCATGGAGCTGTACTCAGTGAGGTTCTTATTTATCTGTATTAAGCCTGCCTTAAGCATGCTGGGTAGCTTTTCTGAGGAAACTGCTTTTTTCCCCTACACTACAGCTTGAATATGAAAGTTAATAGAAAGTATGGTGTCAACATCATATTCATGAAGACTATCTGATCTGTGTCTTACAAATAAATTAATTCCACTAAGAGCGAAGTGTCCAAGGGCAGTAGGGCAGAAGGTTGGAAAGTAAGCAGCTCCCCCGTCATGCCTTGTAGAGGGCCCAAGCATCTGTTAACAAGGCACAGGGCTGAGGTGATAGTTAAAGGCACGGATGCCATTAGGCTTTCCCTCCAAACTTGAAATTGCCTTTTCCCCCTTCATCAAATTTTACAAATACAAACTGTCTATCCTCCCAACCCTCTCTTGTAAGGCATGGCATCAAATGAGCTGCCCAAGACTGCATAGTGAATTAATGTTGGAGCAGAATGGCTTTTATGAAAATAATTTTTCCATTGAATTTAATTTAAATTTGTAAAACATGCTGGGTATAAGATGAACATCTATTGGCATACATTGCAGTGAGAGATGTAGGTTAGATATGGGATTACGGAGAACTTTCTACCTTAAGGACAATGAAGAGGTGGGACAGGTCACCTACAGAAGCTGTGGAATCTTTTTGACTCTTTAGACAACTGACTGCCAAGCATGGTCTTGTTATACCTGATGCTGCCTCAGCATAGGGTGATGGACTGAATGACCTCCTGATGCACCTTCCAGCTCTACATTCCTATGATTATGTATTTTTGGAGATAAGTATTCTCCTGACAGCATAGAGGATCTAAACTCAACAGCACAGGGCCACTGGCATGTGAGAAATACAGAGGGCAAATGAGCTTCAATAGATGGACAGGGCACTGGACTGGAACACTCGGGTCTGCCACGAATCTGCTATGTGACCTTGGTCATTTAATTCCTTTGGGCCTTTTTCTGTCCTGGTCTTTTGTGGTCTTATCTACTTAGGTTATGGTTAGGGGGATTATCTATCATCATGGTTTTGTACTGCATGGAGCAGGAGCAAGAGGTGGTTCCAACCCTGACTGGGACCACTAGGAATGACCATAGTCATAGTGCTGATAATGACTGGTATTATTTCCTTGTTCCAGATGCATGAAGTGTAAAAGAAATTCATTAATAATCTAGGATATTATTACCAATACTGACTGTTTATACATACATATCTAATCTATCTGTCTAGCTATCTATATTACACTGTATATAGATATATACTGATATAGATACATAGGTGTATGTGTTTGTGACTTTTCTTGATAGTTTGTCTTGGATGAAAAAATATAGAGGGAGCGATCAGTTATAATCAAGTAGATGCATCAGGTACTATTGATAACAGCAAGATAGCCTGCCAATTGTATGGCATTTGGAGCCTGGCCCCAAGCTTCCCAGTATCTCAGACATTCATGTGCAACAGCTGGACAGCTGTGTGCTATCCTAGGTGCTGAACGTTTGTTTTGATGATTTGTTACATGGGCAGCTATTGGCTATATCCTCACTGAGTTCCTCAGATTGATTTCTTGCAGCTTGCCAAAGAAATTCCTTTTTCTCTGAAGGTGCAGACACATGACTCATTGACTCTAGAGTCATTTACCCAAGATTTTATTCTGTAGTAAATTTACTCGGTAGTAAGGAGTGGATACAAAATCTAGTGGTGTAACTAGGGCTGGGCAAATGGGGCAACCATTCTGAGCACAAATTTGTGGGGGAAGGGGGGGAAAAGCAGCTGATGTTGGCAGCTGTGTGATTGCAATCATGATCATGGGGGCAACTGGAAGTTGTTGCTGCCTCTGATCCCCGGGTGCCCTGCTGCATCCCTATGCTGATAGCATGACCAGCCCTCTTTACCTGGCTGCCTTCAATAGGTGCTGTTCCAGAACCTAGTCACTGGGTGGCAGCAAGGAAGGTGGTTTGTGTGGCAGGCCAGTAGGGGGCGCTTCTGCGTTGAGCCACCCACCTCACTGTGCCCAACCACCTTCCAGGCTCCGAGTGCCCTCCCTGGGGTGTCTCATGTTTGGCTGACCCCTTCCCTGGAGCACACCCGCTAGCCTGGGGTTCCCACTGACACCATCCAAGGCTCTGGACTTAATTCTGGCTCTGCACACCTTGGTAAACACAGGCCTGATCGTCCACCTGGTACTAGACCCAATATAGGCACTTGGGGCACTTCCCCAAGTCAGGGGCTTAATAGGAAAGTCTCCCTTAGTCCACAGACCTAAGGGGCCTCCTAGGCATAATTTAGACCTGCCCCTCAATAAGTCTCCCACACCAGTCATAAAGGAGAACTTTATTGATTACAGGGGGTAGGGTGAAAAAAGGGTAAAAGGTAGAGCAATATCATAGAAATATCAGAGGAATCCCATAGAGCAAACCAGCAAGGCTGAGGCAGCCCTTTTGAGCACACATCTGAGTTACTGTAAGCTAAATATCTAGTTGGATCTCGAGTAGCTTACTCACACGCATCATCCAGAGGTGGTTGGAGTTTTCCTCTGGAGGCAGGTCACTCTTTGAGCATGCAGTTATGAGAAGAGAGCCAGTTTCAGATGGTGAAGCTGCTCTCCCAGTTTCAGATTCCCCTGGATGACCGCATGGCTAATGGCTAAAGGCTGCCTTCTTCCTGGACCGGGCCTTTAAATAACCTTTCTGACCTCAGCAGCCTGGTCCAATCGAAGCTGCCAGTGCTGGCCACTAGCCAATCAATTTAAAAAGCATCACTTGTTACCTGGGCCAGTGAGCGGGACTTTTCCCTCCCCCTTCCCAGGTGAGCAGAGAATCCACACCCGAGGCACCAGGCTTTTGTGATCCCCCTCCCTGAGGAATTCAACACCAGCCTCTCACGCTGGCAGAGACAGATTTCTGGAGAGGGACACAGACGGTGGCATTTCTGCCACAGTTTGCATTGAGCTAATACCTACCATTAGGAGATAAGTCATACAATGCATCCTGTGCAGTAAAGTTACTACATGTTTTCCAAGGGAGAACCTTATCCTAGATTTGAGTCATCTATTATGAAGTCATCTTGTGTGCTGTGTGTTCACTCCACTTTTAAAACACAGCCCATTTACTATGTAGTAAACATGTCATATATTTGCACCTGGAGTGTCAGTGTGCAGCATGTGTTTACTTAGTGAAGTGGATTGCTACACAGCATAACATGATCCCTAACTTCTCCCTAGTTTTTGCTGGGCACTCCTCCTTTTCCCAGCAGAAAGAAAAAGTTGACCTCTCTGTGTAGAGGAGAATGCAGGCAGCTCTGCAGCAGGGATTGAGCACAGCCCGTAGCCTCTGCTGCTCATGGTTCCCTATCTTATCTTCCACATCCTTTGCCTAGACTTGTTTTTCTGTGCATTAAATTGGAGAGGGGAGCTCAGGAGCTAAAAGCTAGTCTTTTCTCAAATGATTCCACCCAGGAATCAGCATTTTTGTGTCTTTATTGTGGCAGTTTCAGCTCTGTATTGTGTGACAGCAGCAAACAACTGAACTAACGTTTTGATTTTGCAGCCACAGTATAAGCCATTTAATTCCTCTGCTGGTTTCCCCCTTCCTAGAGTCCTTACCACTGCATCAATTTAGGCCTAGTTATGCTGCCTTGTACTCTAAACACCTTTGCCAGACAAAAAACCCAGGGCCTCTTGGGTGAGTCACAAAGGTTTTCCCGTGATTGTATGCTACAGCAGATGCTGGAGGAAAGGGTCACATGTCTGTGTGAAAATAAGCAACTGGAATTAGACATTTCTTTCTGCACAGGTGGTTTCTGGTTTTACATTGTCAGGCAGGTAAAGACTGAGCAAGAATTCAAGTGATATTTACACAAGTGATATTACACAGTGATATTCAAGTGATATTACAATTCAAGTGATATTACACAGTGTGACTGAAGGGCCAGATTCTGAGAGGGCTTAAAGTCTGGCTCTGTCCCTGCCCTTATGGGAGTTCATGTAAAGCACCTGGAACGCAGCTGGGAAGACGGTCTCTGCTCCTCACAACCCCATGTGGTGGGTCCTGGTGTATTGCTTGCTATATCTGCAGTAGGTATTTCCCCATCCTTGCCCTACTGTCCTGTCTGATTGCCCCAAACAATGGTTTGACATGCATTTGCCAGGGGGAGGGAGGGGGTGGAAGTAGCACTGCAGGAGAATGTCTGAGTATCACAGGAGATGAGAACCATGTGGCTGCTCTGTCATAGTCTGGGAAGCTGGAAATATATGAAGGACAGATACAGCCTTCTGAGTTTTCAGTGCATGCCTGGGGGAGCCCTCACTAATGGTAAAGCAGTGGCCAGATCTAGTCTGGCAGGTCTCAGGAGCACCAGCTTTAATGCAGCCATGGTAAAGAATCCCAGAGAGAGTTGCTTTCTTCTAATTCTGAACACAAACTTTACTAGCATAAAGAAAACAGGCTTTGCTTAAGGCCACCCAGCTTCCACCTATGCCTGGATTTCTACTTCACACCTACCTGCACTTATATCCAAAACCCAGAAACCAAAATCAGCTTTCAGCATGGAGTGCCCTGAAGGGTATTTTACTGTTTTGGTGACTTAGGGATCCACAGCATCCTGGGTAAGTGACATATTTTCTTTCTGTGCTGTGTTTTCCAGTTTTTTTTCAGACAGATTTTTTATGTGAACCAACCCTGAGTACAATGCTCAATCCTGTTTTGCTTTATCCATCTGGATAACAGAATCAGTGAAAAGTAGGGTGCAGAAGGGACCTCCACAGGTTGCCTTATCCAGTCCCCTGTTCAGGGCAGACTCATCCCAATCCAGAACATCCCATACAGTTCCTTGTCTAACCTATTCCTAGAACTACACAATCAGCCCTGCCATACAACTATAAGACATATTGCCCAAAGATACCAAAAGCACCCCAACATGCCCCATGTAAAGTGGAGGACATAAATGGCACATATGTCACTGGAATTCTTGGTACTTTTGCAATTCAACTTTGCACATCTAAAGCCACCGAGGTCCACTGAGCATGGGAAGGCCCTTCCCTCCTCCCCCCATCCCCTCCTCCATTTTACCTTGAGCAGGTTTGCATGCATGGCAATTCCAGTTTGCCACAGAAAAAATCCCAAACTGTGCATACGTGCCAAAAACTGCAGTTCAGTGGCTGCATACATGCAATATATGAACATAAACTGAACCAGGGCTTAGCCCATAGACTCACCAGAGATCATGTCCACTGTCTCAGTGCTCTGTTCTAGAAGAGTTTTCTGGTATCTCTGAGATCTGTGAATTAATATTTTATGAAGGCTATTTCAGACCTATTGGTATATTGAATGCCCTGCCTTGGGTGGTTAATGAGAGCATTTAGTATAAGTATCTGTGGTTTAACTTAGTGTTGATATTTTTTCTGAAGATCAGGTAAGTCTTGCCCCATTAGCAATAATGCTGGGATCTCAGAAAGAGAGGCAGGGGAGGAGACTTCTAAAGGCAGAGGCCAGTCAAAGACTTTCTTTGCAAACTGCTCGGGAAGTGTACAATTCATGGCAAGTCTCTCTTCCTTGTCATTGATGATGCACATTATTCTGTGAGCATGAAGCAATTATTGGCTAGCCCTCCTTTAGGTCTCACTATGATTGATAATTAATGAAACCTCTGATTTAACTGAGCCAGGCTGCAAGATGATTTATGCTGTGGAAATGATTGCAACAATGATATATCAAGCAAAGGTTTTGCCAAGAAGCTATTTCTGGTGGCCAAGGCTATTTCTGGTAGGCAAAGCTTGCTAATGATGTAAGGTTGAAAAACATGGCTCTTGCTAAAAGAGAACAGTTCTAGTGAGTACTTTGGCTGCAATGGGACCAGTCAGCTCAGAGATGGGAGAAATTCCCATATTGATTTTCCTAACAAAGATCCAGTTGTGGCAGGAAGCCATTGGAAAGGGTTGAGAATGTTTTTTGCTGCCTGTAGTGGTAGCTCTCCAACTCTCGGAATATGTTCTGGAAAGCCTGTATACAGAAAAAATGGCGGCTGATGCATGGCTGTGGTTTCTTACACTGTCTTTGTCCAACAGAACTTCAAGACCCAGTATATTTCCTGCCTGCTGCAATGGCATGTTCTGTGCTTGGGAATTTTGATGCACTGGAAAAAAAAATCTGTTGAATATGAATCTTATTTGTCAACCACAAAAAGGACTTCCCTCTTTCCAACAGTCATTGGATACATTAACCCTTTAAAGCATGTATGTTTCCTGAATGACATTAAATGTATTCTTTAAAATGCAGTCTCACTCTAGAAGTGGCACACAGGTGCTGTTACATCCACTGGGTTTCAAACCCAGAGCAGCCAAGGCAGCAGGCAGAGACAAAGCCTGCAGTGCCACCAGGCAGCTGGTTGAACACCACACCCAGCCCACCTTGGTTCCTCCAATGAGGACATTAATGGAGAGTCAAGTGACCAGGAAGAACCTATGGGAACCACAAGCCCCTGATGAGGGCTATAAAACCCCTTCTACTTCTTCTGGAACTTGTCCCAGCAGTAACATTCCTGTGTGGGCTTTTGGACCTCTGCCTTGCTCCAACCTGATCCCCGCCCTGCCACAGTGCCTTCCTTTGCCTTGTTTGGACTTCCAGGCCTTGATCTTCTGTCTGCTCTGACCATGACACCACCTCAGCCTTTGGACTGCAACAGGTGCCAGATGTGACCCTTAGCCTGCCTTTGGTAACTCTTTACGTGACTGCCCATGGCCCAGTTGATCCTGACAGGTGCTCTGTCTGTAGTGCTTCTAAACTTCAGAATCAAATATACTGCAGCTGAGAAGCTGTTCCCCCCCCATCAATTGTCAGCTCTGTAAACTTATTCTGAGTTCATGGGATCATAAGACAATAGGGCTGGAAAGGACATTGCAAGGTCATCTAGTTCAGTCCCCTGCTTGAGGCAGGTTCATCCACAGGGCTGGATTAATGCATAGGCAAATGAGGCACATGCCTAGGACCCTGAGCTATGGGGTGCCCTAGTCCTTCCCTCCGCAGCAGTGGTGCAAAGGGCCCCATCCACTTCCCTTCCCTTCCTCTCCTCTCTGCCAGCCTCACTGTGGTGGTAGCTGCTTCCTAGCGGTGGCTCTGAGCACTGCTCCCTGTGGGCAGCAGTGCCAGGGTAGGGAGTGGGGGGTCTCGGCTGGCCTGGAGCCCACAAGTTTTTTTTTGTCCAGGGCCCACTAAAGGGTTAATCCAGCCCTGGTCATCCATGACTAAACCATCCTAGACAAGAATCTATTTAACCTTCTCTTGAAAATGTCCAGGCATGGAGATTTCAGTTTCTGTAGGTAAGCTGTTCCAGTGCTTGACCACCCTCCAAATCAGAAAATTCCTTCTAATCTCCAACCTGAATTTCCTCTGCTGTAGCATGAGTCCATTCCTCCTAATCTGTCCTCTATGGTCAGAGAGAATAGTCTATCTTCAGCCTCTCTATAATAACCCTTCAGATACTTGAAGACTTTTATCAAATCCCTCCTCAGTCTCTAGTTCTCCCTTGCTCTTTCAGCCTGTCCTCACAAGTCTTGCTTCCTAGATTTGTAATTGTTTTTGTCACTCTCTGCTGGACACTTTCCAGTCTGTCCCTTGAAGTATGGGGCCCAAAACTGGTCACAGTATTCCAGGTGAGGCCTCAACTCAGCACGTATGCTGAGTAGAGTGGAAGAATCACTTCTCTTGATTTGCAAGAGACCCTCCTGTTAATACAACCTAGTATGCTGTTGGCTTTTTTTTTTTCAACAAGAACATGCTGCTGGCTCATATTCAGCTTATGTTCCGCTGTAACCCCTAGCCAGTCATTCCCCATTCTGTGTTTGTGCACGCAATTAACCCATCCCAAGTGCAAGACTTTGCATTTGTCCCTGTTGAGTTTCAACTGGTTGACTGTAGACTGTCTCCAGTCTGTCCAGCTCTTCTGGATCCTAGCCCTACCCTCTAGTGTCTGCAACTCCACCCAACTTGGTGTCATCTGCAAATTTGCTAAATGTGCACTGAATCCCATCATCCAAATAATGAACAAGGATGTTAAACAATACCAGACTCAGGGCAGACCCCTGAGAGAACGTATTTGGCCAAGTAGACATTTAGACAACAGGAACATACCCTGCCAAATAGACATTTAGCCATTCATAACTATTTGTTGAGCACGATGATGAAACCACACTTTCATTTAGTCTTAAATCAAACTAGATTCTTCTTAAAGTTCAACTAGATTCTTTGCTTCTAATGCATCCTTACCAATAACAGTGTGGACTCTTCAGGAGAAAAGTGGTATCTCCAAGGTCACTTTTGCTGCTTCTGCTAGGTTTTGACATATGTAGCTAAGTTATTTACTGGGACTTGGTTAAATAAGTCTGTTGATGAGGAATAGATCCTGTTTCTCTCTTCCCCTCCACCCCGAGCTAACAGGAACTGAAAGCACTGGAAACTGAATTTGACCATAAAGTTAAGTTGGCAGGGTGGTTCCTGGTGCTCACTGAGAGCAGGGTTTGGGAGTAATAAGGTGCTATTTTTACATCACCCACTTACAGGCTGGAGCTGCTTGTTCATAAAGGCAGGCTGTGGAGCCGAGTTACTGTGCTCAGAACTTTAGCAGTGAATTATCTGATTTTTGGGGTGTGTAAGTTCTCAGATGCTCCATTCTCCTTGCATAGCTTTGGCATCTGTTGTTCTGGTTTAATACTGACCGTACAGGCAGTCCTTGGACTTACGACACAATTGGTTCTGAAAACGGCCTCTTTAGTCGAAATGTCGTAACTCAGAAGTGATTTTCCCATAGGAAACAATGTTATAAATGGGGGATTGGTTCCTGAACCAAGGCCCAATACCCTGTTTTCACCAAAAATAACCCAGAATTTTGTACTCGATCAATTATAGATGAGTAATATAGCTACATTAATGTATTTATATATAACTAGCCAACATATTGATTTGGAAGGACTTCTTTGAGGTGACTTTGCTGGACTTTTGAAGGGCTCTTAGTTGGACTTTTCGAAGGGCTCTTGGCTGGATTTCCCTCAGGAGTCTTAGCTGCAGGTTTTTCTGGAGTCTTGTCTGCTTTCTTAAAAGAAAGTGTCCAAGGAAGTTTGGACAGATGTTCTTCAGGGAGATGAGTAACACAGCAACTTGTTCGTTGTTATGGCATCACATCAGATCAAGCATTGTAAAGTTGAAACTGAGGTCAGAAAGTTGAAACAGAGTGTCAGTTTAGAAATGTTGTAAGTGTGAAACGTTGTAACTTGAAACATTGTAAGTTGAGGACTGCCTGTACTGAATGTATTTGCTACCAAAACACTGGCCTGGCCAGCCCTGCTTTAGTGAGATCAAATTGAAGGTGATGCAGCCTCAGGGGTGGGGTGGAGGTGGGAAAGGATTGGCAATGTTGTTCTGCAGCAAGGGAAACAAGACAGCAATTAAAAAAAAAAAAAAAAAAAGAGAGAGACTGATGTTGAGCAATTGATGCAGTCATTGCTCCAAGAAGACAGATGCATCTGAAAGATTAGTGTAAAAAAAACTCCATTAAGTAGAAAAGGGCTGAAAATAATATGTGGGCCAGAAACAACCAAGATAAGATCCAGATGAGGAGCTGAAATATTTCTTAGCACTTCTTGGTATTGTAAGCTGACAGAGTGTCTGACCATTGTGGCTGTAACTTCAGACTAACACCTTGCATAGATGAACTAGATGACTTAAAATAACACCACCCTGGAGGTTAGAGGTGTTAAAACCTATACAGGTACATTTGAAGGACCACAGACAGGAAGCTTGTAGTCAACTTTGGCAGCTTTTTCAGGACTTTTACATGTTTTGTTTCAGAAAATTAATGCTTATGTCCCATTATTTGTTCAGTTGACCCTTATGGTTTTATATAATCAAAATAACCACAAAATTTTGGTGAGGTGAGGCTACAACACAGTCCACACACCTCCATAGGCTCCATAGTGACAGTGGCTTTATTTTGGTTAACAACCTATTTTGGTTTCCATATAAGATATGAATTCTCCACAAAAGCATTTACAGGCTCAAATTTAGTAAGTGGTCAGTGGAGAATGTACGTCCCATATGAGCTTAGCTGAGGATAGAAAACAGATTCACTTAGGGGGTGAAAATGAATCAATGTCAGTTGAGGATTACAGAATTCCTTTGGGAACTGGGGAATTTCCAACTAGAGCTGCCTCTTGCACCTGCTACTTCCTGTGCTCTCTAGCATAACTGGGTAGAGAGAGTACTGGATGGGCACAGAGCAGGCTGAGTCCAGGAGGACAGATGGTATAAAAGCACAGAACAAAGCTGGAGCCTTTATATATTAAGGGGAACTTTCTGCACACTGGTGCTTTTGGAGCCAGTCTGGTGCAAATTCTCTGCCTATGAGCTGCTCAGCCTCTTCCTCAGATGTAGGTTGTCTACTTCCAAATGACTCAACTTCTGTCTTAGTGGTGAGTCATGGCCTCCAGAAGCATGATGCAATGAGGATGTTCTCAGCTGGAATCAGTGCTTATACCAGTGATATAAGGGACTGCCATTCCTCTACAGCTTTAACCTACCCCAGGATAGGGTGGCTGTGAGTCAGGGAGCTGCTGTCAGCACACTATCATTCCCAAGCTCTGCTCAGTAGGGTTGTGCAAAGCTTTGTGTAGTGATTCAGTTTGGAGGAGATTCTACCCAATTCGGTGGCTGAATCTCCAAATTGAATTAGGGGGCCAATTAAAAGGTCCGAATTAATTCAAAGCTCTCCGAATCTTTGGAAAACATTCAGTGTGCTTTGATGATTTGGGCACTCCCTGGTGGCTGCAGCAGGGAGCTGTAGCTGGACTTGGAGCTGGTAAGTTGGGGGCGGGGGGGTGGTTAGAGGAGTGTAGAGAGGACAATGGGGTGACCCCTGCCAGGCCCTATCCCCTGCCTGCTCCCACAGCCCCTCCGACCCCTGCCCATTCCCCCAGCCCCCCCATGGCTTCCCCACCTGCTCCAGCTCCCAGCACTTAAAAAAAAAAAAAAAAAAAAGCCCCAACTCAGCAGATGCTGCCAGACAGGGGGTGACCCCCACTGCCCCACACTGCATGGGGGGCTCCCTGCAGGGGGGCCCCCGCCATGAGCCCCCTCCCCCCCCATGGCTGCCCCATCCACTCCAGCTCTGGCCCTTTAAGGAAAAAAAAAAAAAAAGAGAAAACCCAAGGGACTCATCACTTCTGCAGTCAGGGTTTCAGGGGGCTCATGGAAGAGCCCTTCATGCAGTGGGGATGGCCTTCTGCTGACAGAGATGGTAAGTTCAGGGTTTTTCCTTGTTTGTTTTTTTTTTAAAGGGCCAGAGCTGGGGCAGCCGGGGCAGCCATAGGGGGGGCCAGCAGAGATTGCCCCCTGCCTGGCAGCACCTGCTGAGTTGGAGATTCCCTTCCCCCAGTGCTGGGAGCTGGGGCAGGAGGACGGCCATTGCTGGTGCTGGGAGTGGGCAGGCAATGGGCCAGTTTGCCCTGCATATCTATATCTGTTTGGCTATGTGTGTGTGGGTGTTTATAGAAACATAAGAATGGAACATACATGTGTTGCCAGCAAGGCCATTGCCACATAGAGTCCAATCTCAAGCAGCTCAACAGGCTTGCATGGTCTAGGCATGTGTGCATGACATGTTGAAATAGGCTAAATGCTTTTGCATCGCTTTAATGGTGTCAGTGTTTGCATGCATCAGCAGTGTATTGCACATTAATTCCAGCCGCTGTAGGAAATTCAGTGGCCTAATGTACCTTAAATGACTTGGGGCACAGCAAAGTAAAACTCCTCTGAAGAATTTTAGTTTGCTGCCCCTACAGCCACAGAGCAAAATACCACCCTCCGTGCAGCTTTACAGGAAGCCCTGCAGGCAGCCTGGCAGCAGCCCGGGAAAGCAAGCTCCACCTAGGAACTGTTGAACCTAATTTTTTTTATTTATTTTTTCCCCTCCCTGGAGCCTGCCTGAGCTGCATGGGGGCCTGGTGCTTCCCTCCATGGCTGTGGTGTCTCCTGGGACACTCCGACCTAGGTGCCTACAGGTGGGTGTTGCCTGGGGGATGCCCCACTGCTGCCAGGAGGGAAGCGCCAGTCCCTCCCCACCAGCCCTTCCCCCCTGCCCTGATCCAGCTACCAGCTGCCTTCCACCCACAAGTAGCTGCTTATTGCATTGGGTGGACAGTGGGTAGAAAGCAGCTGGGAGTTGTAGCTAGAAACCTGCATACTGGGGCAGGAGCCACTTGGCTGAAGCTTCCCCCCCCTGCCAGGAGTGGTGCAGAAAGGGCAGGAAGAGGAGGAGGAACCATTGCAGGTGGGGAAAGCTAAGCAGTACCCAGGCAGCTGGAGCAGCAGCTACTACTAGAAAGCTGGAGGAGCAGCCCTACGAGGAAGCTATGCACATTAGCTGAGGCTGGGGCCAGGGCCGGGGCCAGGGCCAGGGCCAGGGTAGTACCATTGACAGGCATGGGGTAGGTGCAGGCAGAAGCATGGTGTGGGTGCCCCAGGAGGGAGCGGGCAGGACTTGGCTGCATATGGAGCACTGTGGGAGCAGCCATGGGCCGTATACAGTCAACTGGCTTGCCAGATTCAGCCCACGGGTAGTATTTTGCCCACTCCTGCTCTAATCCAATTAATGAGATACCCGGTGCTTTCCCTCAGTACCTGCCATGGTCTCCTTTCTCCCCTACAGCCACATCCATGACTCATGGCCAACAAAACAAACTGGTCTCAGTCAAAATACTTCAGCCATATTCTGGGTCTCTGTATACAGAGAACTTTACCTTTTGTTTGTCTATGGATCTCCCTTCAGCAGCTTATGGTCATAGGAGCTCTTCTCCCTTCAGACCTCAGGGCCAGACTGCTTTCTATGGCTCAGGAGCCAGCCTTATATCCCTGGGCTCAACCCCTTCTGGTCACCTGATCTTCCACCATGGTAGAGGAGTTTTCCCCTTAGCCCAATAATCAGCATACTCCCCTCTGCCACAGCCTACCCAGCTGTGCTGCAGTCACTACCTTACTACCTGTCTGGTAGAGCTGTGCAAAGCTTTGAGTGGTGATTCAATTTGGAAGAGTTTCACCCTGATTCGGTGGCCAAATCTCCGAATCCAAATTGAATCAGGGGAGCAATTTAAAGGTCTGAATTGATTCTGAAGATTTGAAGAGCTTTGATGATTTGGGCAGTCCCTGGTGGCTGCAGTAGGGAGCTGCAGCTGACTCCAAGCTGGTAAGTACTAGGGGCGGGGAAGAGGAGGGGACCATGAGGGGACCCCAGCCAGCCCCTCCCCCCAACCACCCCTGTTCTCCCAGCTACCCCATGGCTGCCCCTGCCCGCTCCAGCTCGGTACTTTAAAAAAAAAGCCCTGGTGCTCACCGGGTGCTGCCGGGGGGGCGATCCCTGCTGCCCCTCACCGCCCCA
>NW_005842379.1:558352-576078 GCF_000455745.1 Alligator sinensis
CCTCCCCCAGCCCCCCCACGGGTGCCCCATCCAGGCCAGCTTCAGCCCTTTAAGAAAAAAACAACAACCAAGGAGAGCTCTGGGACTCACTGCTCCTGCTGTGGCCTTGGGGCTTCAGGGGCTCATGCAGAGCCCCCCACATGTCTTGGGGCAGCGGGTTCACCCTCCTACCAGCAGGAGCGGTGAGTTCGGGGTTTGTTTGTTTTTTTGTTTTTGTTTTTTCTTAAAGGGCCGAAGCTGGCCCAGGCTGGGCACCTGTCAGGAGGCTGGGGGAACAAGGGGGAGGGTCGGATGGCTTGTGTCAAGCCCCCCATGCAGTGGGGGCAGTGGGGATTGCCTCCTGCCCAGCCGCACCTGCTGAGTTGGGGCTTTTTTTTTTAATAAGTGCTGGGAGCTGGGGCAGGGAGGGAAGCCATTGCCAGGCTGGGAGAGTGGGCGGGGGATGGGCCTGGCTTAGCGGATTCAGAGATTTGGCTGAATCAAATCGGGACAGTGATCCAAATCACCGAATTGAATCACTGTCCCCCAAATCAGCCGAATCTGAATCTGAAGTGAATACTAGCCGCTTTGCACAGGCCTCCTGCCTGGAGCTCTACCCTTTGTAGCCTACTGCAAAGCAACTTGCTCTGAGATAGTAATTTGTAGCTTTGTAGTTCTTGTCCATGTCTTCCCTCAGCATCTTACTTCCCTGCAGCTGGCACCAACTCAGCTCCCTTTGCTTGTTTGGAGCCATATAGTGCTGCCCTGTTCCTCTTAAAGTAACAGTGGTTGAGGCTCCTGTTACACTGTCTGTGATGTTCAGCAGTTATCTCTCTGCAGTGGAACATAGACCAGATTCTGATACAGATATTGTTACATTGAGTAGAGCCTCTCACTCCTTCAGTAGCCCAAACAAAATCCAATGGACCACTCGTGGAGCGAGATACTGCACTATGAAAATAAGGGCATCAAAACTGGGCTCATAGTCAAAAGTTTGATTAACCATCAACATTATTTGTTATAAGGACAGCAATGGCTAGATGTTAAGCATTACCTTTAAAGGCACCATATGATAGAGAAATAGCCTGTGCATAGATCCTAATGGATGTCATTTCTTGCCCCTCAGTCAGTTTGTCACACCTAGACATATTCTTCTGGATAATGCTATCTTGCTCATCACATTTTCCCCCCAATGAATGGATTGTCAAAGCTTGACAACTTGTCAAGATTCCTAATTGGAGATCTTTAATGATGCCTTTGGTAAGGGCCTCCAATGGCTAATTTATAGTGAACAATTGCTAACGATGCTTTCAAAGGTATGAAGGAATACCTTTTGTCCTTGTAAACAGATGTGCTGAGTAGACAGTGTCAGTGTCCTGACAGCCTACCTTTCAAAGTCTGAGGTTTGTTTTTTTTAATGTTTCCAAAGACAACACAGTGTCTAGGACTTGCCATGTCCAGTGCATTCTAGCCCCTGTGGCCTCATTTCAGATGTGTGATATGTCTCCCATATGTTCCTACACAAAGATAACTTCCACTCTGAAAAGGTGCACATGCAAGTGATGCCATGTATTACAGATAGTCAAGCCATGCACTTAATATGCTGTTTTATGTTGAGGGGAATCAGTTATGGTTAGGAACAGGCTTGGGTCAGCCTCCTGAAGACTGCAATGAAACCGGTGCTATGACCCACTGAAATGGTCCATGCATGCCGGACCAGTCTATATGCCTGGACTATTGAGAATGCATATGGTGTATTAGACTTTTGGTGCTACATCATTCCATTTAGGTATGAAATCTGTCTACAACACCTCGCAGCTGCTTTCAAATACATGTCCTGATTTGACAGCACAGGAGGCAGAGAGGAGCATCACGTAGCTTTCAGGTATGTTAGGGATGTCATAACAACACTGAAGGACTATCCTCATGTAACTATACTGGCCTTAAGCTGTCATGAGGAACCTTGTAGGAAGAGGAAGAGTTCTTACTCTATGAACATGCAGATAATTTGCAGGGATATCTTCACAACATGGAATATACTGGGACTTGCAAAATGTTCAGGACCATCTATCTAATACAGATATCTGGCAGGTTGGTAGCTAAGATACCACTGGATCAGCAATTTCTCATGGTAGCAAGCAATTATCTAGGCATTTCCTTTCTGTCCCAGTGGTATGCATTTTGAGTATGAAAGCAATGGCAACCGTCATCTGTCTTTCTGTTTTAATGATTTTGCATTCACTAACTTGAGAAACTAAGCAGGGACTTTCAAAATTTCAGCTATAGATAGATAGATGAGTGAATAGTTGGACTCTTCTTTGTGCAAGAGAAGTGCAGCTAGAGGGAGGGATTATGGAGCTATTTCTCTTTATTTATTTCTCTTTATTTATACCACACAGGATGACTGGGTCAGATCTCACTTGTTTTTGTGGGACAACTGATATTCCTTTTTTTGTTTATCTGCTAGTGTATTGATCATGTTTTAATTAATTGTCAGGAGAGCCTTGAGGAGGAGGTAGGTGCCTTATGCAGTTTTGTTAACCCATTCAGGTAATGAGGCTTACTGGGGGAATTCAAACACTTCTACACTACTCCATTCCCTGCATCTTACCTGTAGGAAATTTCTTAAATTCTGTTTGAGGCATGTCTGTGGCCCCTAGCACCACAGTATCTGTGTGCATCATAGTCTAAGATATTTATCCTCAGCTGGGAATAAGAATCCTTTTGAGAACTACCCCTGATCTGGAAACACTGAAACTTGGAGACTGTAGGGTTAGGGATTAGTCTGAAATGTGGCCTATTGTGGGGTCTATGCATGTGTTTGATGGAATCAGAAAGCCTGTCACATTATTACTGTGATCAGCAGTATTATGCACCTTGCATGCAAAGGGAGTCTTTCTAATGTAAAGCCTAGGATGTTTGTACTCATTATTCTAATATGTATTGGGGCTTCTTTTGTGATTGATTCCTACCTGTTTACAATACAGTGATCTAGAAGTGTGCTGGTATGGATCCTAAGTAGTGGACTAATATCTCTGGCCAGGGCATATGAGTATGATTCTACCAGAGAAAGTCTAAAGAACTTAAAATATACTTTCTCCCCTCTATGCCCACAAATAATTTACTTCATGGAATTTACCAGGCAGATAGAAAAAAGCTTGCTGTCATCCAAGCTTGATGGTAATGTTGCTTTTACAATAAGAAGGATCTTCACATTCTTACTTGAGATAAGTGCAGCCACATTGATGGACATATTCAATTTATTATCATGCAGAAATTGTCATGGATGGCATCACTTCAGTTAATAAAGCTCTCCTTTCTCTCTGAGTGGTGTTTAAGGCTAACTATGCATGGATGCAGGGAGCCATTACTGCATGCTGTGTCATGAGGAGTGCAGCATGAGAATTAGCAAGAGCTAATCTGCTCAGCTATTAGATTTTGCAGGGGATGAGACAACCTGGGGCCTTGTGGCACTGTGTGCACCAGAGAGCACAAACAACACTGGTCAGTGAGTGCCATTTTGCTTGGTCTGTGGCATTGTTTCACATAGACAGATGGATGCTGCAGTTATGTTCATAAAGGGGTATCTAAGTATTGGGCAAAGCAGAGCATTTGTTCTCAGGCCAGAACATGTGGTTCTTCTCTTCAGGGTATGAATGGGATCTTTGACATGAAGAATGGATATTCCCAGAGTCTACATGCAACTTTCTAGCTAAGCAGGAGGGCTGCTGAGTGATTGTGGTTGTGTACATTGGTTGCTTCCTCTTTTCCCTCTTCTTTTTTTACTACTGCTGCTTTGCTCATTGAATGTAAGACAACCCATCATAATGGCAGAGGGGATAGTTTAGGCTGAGAACTCAGGCATTTGAAACCCAGCTACATTTTTCCCTTGGTTCTATTGCACTTGTACTGTGTCTGATGGGTCCTGCTCCTGCCTTGCTCATGGATCTCACTATGCTGTGGCAGAAAGCCAGTACTCTGTTGGCCAGGACGCAGTCCAGGTAATGACACCTGTGGTGCAGGGCGATGTCTCGCAGAGGAAGCAATGTTCTAAACTTACTTTTAGTCTCTCTACACTCCAATTTCTTCATCTTTTAACATGGTCATGACCTGTTTCCTGGGTAGAGGGGGCTGTGAGATCTTTTGCTATAGACCTGCCTCTTATTATAAAATAATAACAGAGATAGAGGACCTGTTAAGAGATGCCTTTTGAGGATTTGGGGTCTCTTGTATGAGAGAGATGACCAGAAGGTTTGATGTAATAAGTACAAAACAAATTGTTTGCAGGAGGTAACAGGATAAAAATAGCTGATAACTATCTACGTGCAGACAGGAAGTATGAATACTAAAGTGTTGCAGCCTGAGCATAAGGTGTCAGTAGGGAGTTTTTGCTGTAGTTGTGAGCACCCTTGAGCTGGAACATTCTGCTTATGAAATGACAGGGTCACCAGTGCAAATCTTTATTAAATGCAGAATGTTGCATCACAGCAAAACCTTTCTAGGAAGTTCTCCAAAGGCATTTAATAGCAACAAAAGGGGAAATCCCACTAGCCCACAATAGGGAAACTGGGTGGTGCTCCGAAGACCAATAAGTTTAAAGGGAAAAGTCAGTGAAACAGAGTACAGGAGCATACAGAACAGCATGGTATATGGTGCTTACAGCCAGAATGACTTGTGAAATATATGGATCTTTACTTAGATGATCTGAAGGAGGTTGCTTGATGAACTGGAAAACTTCTTTTGTTAGGATATGACTCTTTCTAGTCTTTCTCATTTTCAGCGCTCACCAGAGCTGGTTGGAAATTGTTTTTTTCCCCATTAAAGAAATGCAAAACTCTAGAACTCTTGGTTCAGAGTGATACCTTTTATTAGACCAAGTTTTAGTTGCATTTCTTTTTTTTTGTCTCAGACCAACATGGCTACCAAATACACCCCTTTTTCCCCCATATACATATTTTGGCTTTATTGAAAAATGCTGAAAGTATTTGGTCAAAAATACAAGTCTGAAAAAAACATGAAATATTTTGTGGAAGACTGGTACCTTTCACAAACAGCCAGGCTGAGTTAAAAACCCAATTTTCCATCCAAAATTTATCATGGAAAAATTTTGACTGGCCCCATGACTTAGTCTTTAGCCCTTCTAAAGGAAAAAAACTAGGGCCAGATTTTCAAGAGATTTCAGCTCTCATGCAGAAGCTAAATGAAACGACCAAATTTTTAACACTGTGCTAGAGAGGTAAATTTTTGGTGCTTGTGCCTTTTGAAAATTTAATAAGGAGTACAATGGGACAGGATCCCACAAGAGGATGAGACCAAGGGATAAGTGATCTCTGTTATAGTGATTATAGTAGCCATAACACTAGCAGTTAGCTATGATGCTTGACACCTGAGACAGTGCCCTTGAAGCCAGAAAATCTATTAAAAAGGAGTTTAATATAAAGTTACAGAACAAACAACTAGCACTTTTTCTCTATTTTAAAAGCCTGATCTCAGTTACCTGGGAGTTGAGGGAGCTATTCTCGATTTAACTGAATAGGTTTCTCTCCAGTACCTGGAGGTAGCTATTTAGGGTAACTGAAGGCAGGATCAGATTTACAGCAGATGAACAGAGTGGTGTCTGATGATACCTGTAAGAACTCAATGTCCCTGCTGATAAGCAGTTAGGTTCTGCTCCCATTTGCTTTGGGATAAATCCAGACTGGATTACTTTGCATTTACATGACATGGGGACAGAACCTTTCCCTAAAACACTGCTTCAGTTGTACTCCATAGAAGGGCAAGTGTCCTATGGATAGACACTTGAATTTGTCTTATGCATATGGCCCCTATTTCTTTGGGATGTAAGCATGCTGCAGTCCTTAATGAATAACACCTCTTAAGCAGGGAAGTACCACTATCCCTGTTTTCACTGCCTCTCTGCTGGGCCCAGGACTGCCTTTGGGGAGCAAGCCCTGTTTATGTCCTGTCACTTAGCATATACAAATCCCAGAAACTAGGCAGTATGGCCTGTTTAGAGTGGCCCTAGCTGAGTGCTTTGGGGATGCACTTAGGCTTGGTCCTCTTAGTGCATGCTTAGGGCTGCTCTAAGTTTAACTAAACTGTTTCCTGTCTGGAGCTGGCGCACAGTGCAGAGGAATGAGTGGAAGACCATGCTTCTCTGTGGGACTCTCAGGCTGAGCACAGAGGCAGCATAGACGTGGCCTACTGGACTTAGTCAAGTCAGGAAGTCTCTGGTCGGACAGAGAGAAAAACTCAGACTCCACAGTCTCAGATTCGCAATCTAACCACTAGCCCATTCTTCCTGTTTTAATGGACATCTTGCTCTGCCTGCTCAGTAGGAGGTATCTTAGAACAGGCTCTTAGGGTAGAACCTTCCATTGTTTGCAGCATGGCTATCCCATTGCCTGTATACTTGCAGCCAAAAAGACAATGAAGTTGACCCTTGACCATGGTTGAATAAAACACTGGATGGAAGGGTCATTTTAGCCTTTGGTTTGCTAGTTATAGATTCTGTTGAAAGGCTTCCATTACATGCAAGTGTTTTTGGTGTGGATTTTTCTAAATTATGTTAAAAGTACCCAGGATGTAGAGCAGGATGCCCTTTTTGGTTTGTGTACAAATTTACTAAATCTACCCAGACTCTTATAGATCTTGTAGCACCTGAAATGCTAGGCAATATCTCCTTAGTAGGTTAATAGGTTATCCAGTATTTGTTCTTTTTTTGGGTAGGATGCAAGGGTATTAAGTTTCTATGTAGACATTTTTACCTGTGGGTACGTATCGCCTAGGACAGTGGAGGCCCAAACTGAGTCGAACCTTTTGGGCCTACCCCTAATGCAAACGTGTAAGGATCAGCTGTTGTTTTTTCCTTCTGCTTATTGCTCCATCTCCCTGCCCACATCTGCATAATCATAGAAGCAACTTGTGGCGTTAAATGCCACCCAAGTTTTTCCTGTACTTTCTGCTGATTGCTACTTGATGGAAGATGATTCATCCCTACCTGAGTCCAGAGAAAGGGAAGGGACACCCGCTTTTTGGCTCAATGAGGGAGAAATGGCATCCTATAGAAGTGGGTACTATTTCAGCCTTCCTATCTCTGTGCACTCCCGTGTGTAGCTGTGTAGCTATAACTGATAGCTGAGCACAGGAGGCACAATGACACTTAGCTTTATTTCAGATGTCTATGGGTAGTAGCCTACTGGTGAGATACAGAAGCATACCAGCTGTTTTCAGCACCCTCAGGAAGTCCCAATACCAGCTCATGTTAATGCCTTATGGGGTCCTGTCTCTTTCCTATGCAGGCACAGAGGAAAATGTACCCTGCTGTGACACTCATAGGAGAACTGTATTAATATGATTTAATTTGATGATATTTTAAAAAGGTGAACATTTCAGAGTGGTGAGCTGACAGCAAGTCATTACAAAGCGATTCATCTAGTCAGGCTGCTCTTGGAATGTTAATGAGCAAATTTTGCACTGTGCTCTGAGCAGTGGAAACAGTTCACAGGTGAGCAAGAAAAGGCATTAGAGGTCTGGGAGATATGATTTAAGAGAAATGATTACAAGACCTAAATGTGTCTGGGTTGGATGTGTGACAGGCAAGGAGGAGCAGAATGGTTTACAAACACAGGAAGGGTGGCGGCACCCAGGGAGGGGAGGGATGATTTAGTGTGGCCCATGAGGAGAATAATGGGATTGGGACCGAATAATATGTTTAAATTAGGAAAGGGAAAATTTAGGCAGAATACTAAGGTACATTTCTGGAGAGTGACGTATATTTTATTGCGGATAAGGCAGCAGTCCCATCACTAGGAATTTTCCATTTTTATGGGATCAAACACTAGTAAATTGTAGAGAACAGTCCCAGGGAGCTGGGGACCTGAAGACTGTTTATATTGCAATAGCACTTACAAACATCAACCTAAATGAGGACTCCATTGTTCTGTGCTTATGGTACAAGGGCCCCCATTTCACAGATGTTCCAGTCTAAATAGATAAAACGGAAGGTCAAAGAACAGGGAAGTGCTTTTGCCTGAGGTCTTACCACAGGTTGGTGGTAGAGCTGGGAGTGGACCTTAGTCCTTCCTGACTCCTAGCCTAATGCCCTCTCCCCTGGGCTACCCTGCTTTTCCCTGTGTGACCAGATAGGTCTTTCCTAGTTTTATAAGTCTGGGAAGGAAGGATGTTCCAGGAAGGAAGGCAGGTGATTTGGTGGGTGGCATTCTTCCCCTTGAACCAGTCCCGGACCAGCGCCACTACGTTGTAGTACTGCAATCACTTCATTTTGTCACAGGACTCCTTTATTTATGCCCAGTCTTTCCTTTTAAAGTTGACACAGTGTTATGATCAAGTCTTTTCACTTTCACTCCAGAAGTCACTCTACTTATAACCATAACCCTGTTGACTTCTCTACCTCAATCCCTCTTCTTCCACTCTCTGTTTTCCACTTAATTGCTGCAGTGTTGACGGGACCCTTCAAGGTAAAAGTTTCTGTATACCTAGAATACCAAAGCTAGAGATGGAATGGACTATTAAAGCATCAAGCCCGTGTTCTATGGGCTTGCTATGTTCTAAGCCATGCTATAAGGATCATTTCCCACAGCATGATCCTTATAGCAATAACCAGTTTATTTTTAAACTTCCTGAACAGTGGCCTTTCTCTCACTTCCCTTTGGAATACATCTCTCTTGTCAGTAGGGTTTTCCTCCACTTCTGCCAAAATGTCTCCTTTATTAATCTTATCTTATTTCTCCCCATTAGGGTCCCAAGCACCACACAGTTATTCTTCTCCCTGTTGCTTCCAGTCATGTTTATAATGGTTAGTATCTATCATCCATAGATCTCAAAGCACAATAATTATCCCCATTTTATAGAAGGAAGAAATGAGCTACAGAGGAGGAGGCACGGGCCCCAAATTGTTCAGCAGAGTAGTCACCTAGCAGTTATACCGTGGTCTCCCAAGTCCCATTCCAGTGCCATTTCCTCTAAAAGCCATAGTCTCCTAACTTCACAAGGCTTGGTTCATTCGTCCAAGTAGTTGCTTAGCTAAGTTAGACATATTCAAACCTTTTAATCATTTGGCGTAGTCCCTCTTGGCCTCCTGAGAGTATATCTTTGTCCTCTGAGAGCCCTCCAGTTTGTCAAAATATGCATCTTATCATTGCCGTCTGTCTAGGGACAGTTGCATCTGAGCTGAATAGGGAGGAGTTGCTTCCTTGCTACATTACACCTCCTGGCATGGTGGACTAGTCAAGAGAGAGGCTGACTGCTGCAGGTGACTCAGGAGGAGGAGTGTGACCTGTTACCAGCTTCAGAGGCAGCTTCTCCTCTGAACTTCATGTGTTCTGAGGAAGGAGAGTGACCCAAGTAGGTCTATTGAGTGGGGAACTCCTATGACACAGTCATGTCTTCTCACAGGCATAGGGAGGATGCAGACGGCTCCTCAGCTATCTTTTATGAGCCCACTATATCCCTTGTTCTCCCCACTCCTCCCTCTCCCTACCCTGTCCCCTCCATGACTTCCACCCTTCTGGTACCACCTTTGGTTCCTGATAGAGATGCTGTCAAATGTTTCCAGGAGCCAGGGCACCAGTGCCATGGGGAGGCTTGGACAAGCTCAGCATATCCATGTCCATTCTGACACACCAGGTAGCTGCACTGTGGGTTCATAAACGGTAGTTACCCTCTCCAGTCCATACCACACATGTGCTCATCTCTCTCTTTCTCCACCCTGGCCTTCTTTATCCTTTGTTCTCTTCACTTTTCTCTCATCCCATCACACTGACCTGGGATGAGAAAAGAGGGCTGGAGAGCAGCTTTCACAACCTCACACAATGCCCCCCACGTACTCCCTCATTTCCCTGTTCCCTGTTGGACTCCTGTCTCCCCTTACATAGACAGATTGTAAACCCAGAGAGGTATACTATTTTCAGTACATTTTTTCCAGTATAATTTTAAAATGTCAAAATTTATGTCAATATTTAAAAGCAAGCTGAGCTTTGGCTGAGGTGAGGGAAGGGGATAGGGCTGTGCGGGATGGGGAGCATGGCATTCCCTATAGTGGGTTACAGGGGAAGAATACAGATCACCAAGGACCCTGTTGTTTCCATGGCTCTGCAGGTAGGTATTCAATATATTGACAACACTAATGGTTAGGGCTATCAGCACTGATATGTACTTAAATCTGGGAAATTTCCACCCCATAATCTTTACCTTAGGTTTTGTCTAGGCTAAGGAAGATGCTAGGAACATAAGCTAGTTAGAGCAGACTTGCATTGAACTCTTTTCCCTAAGGCTCATGTTTGGTAGCACTTTGCAGATTAAGTTACAGGGTTTGGGTTCCCCCTCTTTCTCTTCTACTTTTTTATTTTTAAAAAGGTGTGGGAGGAGTAGGGGGGAAAGGGGTTGAAAGGAAACAATGAGTTTTGGTTTCATTTTGGGGGTCGGACTTGATAATCTGCTTAGGCCCCTTCTGACCCTACCAACTATGAATCCCATCCTGTAACTAAATATTTTCTGGGAAAGTTTTTTTTTTTTTTTTTTTTGTGGGGGGGATGTGCTCTTTAAAATAAACTCTCATTGAAAACAATTATGCTCTGGAAAATAGCTGTTCATGTAACCCATAAATAGGGCCTGGGGTCAGGGTTTCCATTGGTTGGTCAGGATAATGGGGAGAAGAAGCAGGCAGTGAGCAGTTGAGGGGGAAGGGTCTGAGGAGGGAAACTGATGTGCAGAGGCTGAAATGACTTTGCAGCATATTGCTTGGCTTTTAGGATTTGTGTCAGTGGGTATATAGTTCAGCAACCTTAGTTTGCATATTTCTGTGGGGGATTTATTCCATTGGATGCCAGCTGTCCTATGATTCATGCATATTGCTTCAGCTGTATCACATTTATCAAGACCCTACAGGCTTTCGCTCAGTTTTCCTTGTGACATGCCCAGAGTCCTTAATTGTTATTTCTACTGCTGGAGCTAGAGGCTACCAAAGCTTCTAGACAGCCAAAATTAGGAATGCAGATGGTCTTCTCTCACTCTGCTAAGAATTATGCCCTGAATGTTGAATGCCTCAGCCAAACTTTTCTGGAAAAAGCAGATATCTGGAGCAGAATGCAGCAGGGCAGCCATTTCCCATATACTTGCAGAAGTTAGGGGAACTCTGATTCATAGGACATAAAATGCAGAGTCACCTTGGGAGTCATTTTTGTAAGATTTGCATTCACCTCTCTTATTAAGACTTTACATGTATATTGCACCTTTCCTCCAGGAGGCTTCCAAAGCACTACAATTTGCAGGAGAGAACTATTTCAGGCTCCAATCGAATGTGGCCAACAGGGTGCAGTTACTACTTAATAGCATACACATGCCCCAGACTATAATTAGAACAGAAGTAAAGTCAGCCTCTGGCAGGCTAATAAAAAGAAACACATTTTATTTTATAAAGCAGTTCTGTAAATGTTAACTTAACTGTTAGGCTAAGTACAGACAGTCAAAAAACCCAAGGTTGAATTGACTCAATCTTCACAGGTTAGTTTAATCTGCGCAGTTTGAACTGATAAGCAAATGAACAGACATTCACTTTTGATTCTGGAAATGTAGCCACATGCCTACAGTGGCCCAAGCCAGAAGCTGGGGGGGCACTAGAATATGCCTTCTGGCTTGGCTGGAGCAGACAGCTTTGGCCAAAGCTAGCTGGCCCACCCTGTGAGAGGCAGAGGGGAGTTTGTGGGGGAGGTACAAAGCATCTTGGGATGCTGGGGGACTGTAAGTTAACTTGAATCTGAAGGGGAGCTGGTACAGAAGTTCAATGAACTGATTTAACCTAAATCAGTTAAGTCTGATACTCCATCCCTCCAGGTTTATCTTAAACCAGTTTTAGTCATTTTGAAAGTGGTTTATGTGCACCCTGTGTTTGTGTTACAGATTTGAACCAGTTTCTGATCACTTATACCAGTTTGTGTCGCTTCTGCCCCTAGCCTTATGATTGCTTGTATGATGGTAGCACCTGGAGATACCATCTGTGAGATCCCTGTTGTGCTGAGAGATCTCATATGGGTCAGATGCTCCCTGCCTGTAACAGCTTAAAATCTTCACAGGAAATGTAGGCACAGGGAGAGTATCATAGATTCACCTTTGGGATTCACCATGTGGCATGCAGGGATATTCTTCTAAATTAGATTTACTACTGTGCTGCTTGGTTTCTGTTTGTAATGAGGGTGAATCTGTGTTCAGTTGTGTCATTTTCATGTATATATGTATTTCAGTATTTGATAGGGGGCTGGAGTGGCACGGACACTAAGGTGTATGGTTGACAGCCTACAGGTCATAAGTTTGTGGCCATAGCAGAAGTGCTCATAGCATGGCCTGTCAGATTTCGGTGAAATCTGTGAATTTTGCTAAATACCTTGTCATAAGCACATAAAAGAAAGGGAAGGTAATATTTGATATAAATGTGATTTTGACATATGTTTATATTACAGCCAAAGTTGTATTAATAAGCAGGGATCTGGGTTGTGGATTTTTCCTTTAAAATGTGGACTTTCCCTTTTAACCAAGAAAAACATGGAATTTTCCACAGCTCAGTGGACAGGACCCCACACAGCAGGGCAGAGTGAGGTGGGGAAGCTTGGTGCTGCTGCCGTGAGCTCTGTGCTGCCATGGTGAGGTATCCCCTGCCCTCCCAGCAACAGTGGGGGTGGCAGCACGAGTTGTGCCCCTATTTGCTGTCAGGTGGGCAGGGCCACCTCACCATGGTGGCACAGAGCTCCCAGTGGTGGCAATGAGCTGCTGCAGGGGAAGGAGCCTGTGGACCCAGGTCCTTGGGTGGCCCCCTGCAGGTCCTTGGATGGCAGCCAGGGGGGCCGCCTCCAGCAGAGGTGGGGGAGTAAGGAGGCTGTGTATGGGGAGCAAGGGGCACTGGCAGGGGTGGGGGCTGTGGGTGGGGAGTGAGTGAGGGGCACCAGCAAGGCCAGGGGGCTGTGGTTTGGGAGGGAGGGGCCTGGACCTACATCCTGGTGAGCGAAGGGACAGGGAGAGCTCTGATTTTCTATGATAAAAACCTCAAAATCAAGTATGAAAACTTACAGGTACTTAGAATTTATTTTATTATAATGATTGAGGCACTGGTAGACTTCCAAATTGCTTTAAAATTGTAAATATATCAATAAAACATTGTAGTCAGTTGAGATATATATAGTGGTGATATATATAGTGGTGTTTCATTTTAATCACATATTTTGTTTTTTAAAATCAGAGAATTTTTGACTTTTAAACAGAGAATTACTGCTTTATTAACAGGGATCCTGGTTTTAAGTGTCCCTCAACTATTCACATTTAGAGGTAATGGCTTAGAATTAGCACTTGACACAAGTTAGTTGACTCCTCACCTTAGAGTCATTCCACTCAATGTGTCCCTACTACATCCTCCATTTTCTCTGTGAGAACCCACAGTTGCTTTCCTCCTTCACAGCCTGGAATTCATACATCCTATTTCTTACCTCTTAACAGATTTTTTGGAAGGGGCCAGGCTACATTTCTCACTATAAAATAACTACTTCAGTCATTTTTGATTTGTCAAGGGGAACAGGCTTTGAATATCAACTAGTTTACAAGTGGAAAAAAATATAATGGCCCTGAATGTGATCTATGTCAGTGCCATCAAAGTCAGTAGAATTACAGGGCATCTTTACACATACTCTGGGGGGTAGAGGGGCTCTGAGAGCTGCTCTAATTTAAGCACCCCAGCATCTCATGTATTCAGCATCCCACACTTCACAATGGCAGCAGGGGCATTTTAACTAAAGCTCATTCGATGAGTATTAGTTGGAGCACAGGGACGCTGAATACATGAGATGAGGAGGCTGCCGGAGCACACTAATTAGCATGCTCCAGCAGACTCGATTAATCAAGTCTCCTTCCACATGCTGTAATTACAGCGGATCAGAGCAGCATCCCCACACATCTACAGGAAGCCATAGTGTAAAACTGGTGTTAAAGGGGAAAGCAAACCCCTCAACTTTAAATATAAAAATTTATTTTTTAAGTGAAGGATTCAAAGAAATGTCAGCATATCTAAAAAGAACACACAAAATAGCAGAAAACATGAGGACAATGATCTACTCTCACAAACTGCCATATAGTTTAATTCAGAGCTGATCAATTTAGATTGCCATGAGAAAAGGTGATGCCTTAATACGGGAAAAAGTTTTTCTCCCCTACTGGAATGGACCACAGCTCCTACACAACTGTGGCAACAGAGCCTTGTTAATAATTTTGCTTCATAGCTATGAGTGACGAAGTTTCTCTACCTGGAGGTGTGTCCTTTTTGGACTCAACTATGGTCAGTTGGCAAACTAATACCACTAATGGTTATAATGGTGCATTTCTGTAACTCTGTTATTTAATTCCAATGCATAAATCTGCAACTGGGTGCAATATCATGCATTCACTCACTTACAGCTTTCATCACCTTTGGGCAGAAGAAAAAAACCCACCTTGAGTAATGTTTGTCCTTATTGTTTTGTGGACTTATGCCTACATGCTCCATAAGAGCACAGGAATTGCTATACTACTAATCTAGATAGTCTACAGGCCAGCCTGCGGTACTGGCCAACGCCATATGTTTTAGAGAGAGATGTAAAGACTCCTCATATAGTCAATTGTGCAAGATCACCTGGTGATCAGTTTATTGGCTACAGGAGGAGGACTACTGAGAGCAAGTTATGATTTTTATTTTGGCGTGTGATTGCAAGTATTATGTTTCATTACAGAAGGATTTCTAGCCCTTTATTCATTGCTATTAAGCTACCATATGCTGTGTATGGAGTGAAGTGGCTGAGCACTTATGGTTTCTTGATACAATTTTGGAGTTGTGAGTGTAAGTCCTCCTCTAGAATTGTGGAGGTCATCACAATCCCAGGTCATCTCTTGGCCTTCCTCCTCTTGCTGGAGGCAAGAGGAGGAAGGAGGAAAGAAGGAGATGAGAAGCCAGGCACCAGGTCCTGCCTAGGAAAGGTAAGTGATCCAGCTGCCTGTACCTTTGCTTTTGCTGAGTGTTTGTTTGGTGGGCTGTGTGTGTTTGGGGCACATGCTCTGAGAAGCTGGGAGTGATTGCTGACTGCTGAGTGGCTGCTGATTGTTGACTGTTGTGGGATTGCTGACTGCTGTGTGATTGCTGCCTGGGCCTGAAGCCCTAACAAAGAGGCTGAGTCCGCACAGGCCCAGGATTGTATACAAGGAGACTCCCCAGGCAACCAGGGAGCCTGTGACCTGGGACTTCAAACAGGGAAAGCAGTTTGCAGGCAGTTCCTAGGCCAGTTCGTGGGTAGTAGCATAACCTATTACCATACAATGGTGGGGACGCATTGTACACTGCAGCTTTCTGCCTCATTTTCAACTGGTGCTCCCTTCCCTTGTACCACTGAAACCTCCACCCAGACAGAACCCATGGTTCTGGCCTCCACCCAGACAAAGCCCCTGGCACTGGGCTATGGGGCTGCCTGGCACGGCTGACAGCAACTGGGAATGAGAGCAAAGTCACCCCCACCTCTGGTGTATGCTCCATAGTGAGGTCCCCGAAGTCCCAGGTGACTGAGTTCCAGGCCCTGGTAGGCAGATTTCATGCCATCAGGGCCCACAAGCAGGAGGGTGATAACTACTACAGTCAGGCTCTTCTCCTGAAGAGTGACAAAGAAAATATAGGAGAAGGTGACCAACAAGACCCCCCAGAGCTACCTGGAAGACGGTCATCTCAGATTCCAGGACATGCAGGACTAGGGCTGCCCCTCCCCTGGCATTGCACAAGAGGTATGCTCCACTCACCACACATGAGGAGGCTCTGATGGAGATACCAGAGGAGGAAGTGGGTAGTAAGCGAACTGCCACACCCAAGAGGAGATGCTGCATGGTGGTGATGGGAGACTCCCTTCTGCGGGGCACCAAGGGACCCATCTGCTGTTCGGATCCCATAGCCCATGAGGTCTGCTGCCTCCCTGGGGACCACAATCTGGGATGGTGTGGAGAGGATCCCTAGGCTTGTCTGGCCCTCTGACTAGGGCTGTGTGAGACTTTGGACAGAGCTTCAGATTCGGAGAAGCTCTGGATGCTTTGGGGTCCGAAGCAGCATGTCTGGGTCGAAGCACTGGCTTCGTTAGGCTTCCCGAAGCAGTTCCCACAAGCACCCATGTCATGTCACGAGTTTTGTCTGTCGGCAGCTAGGGGTGCAGGGCCCCAGAACCCTCCTGCACCGATCTCCTCAACAGCTGGCAGGCTTCTTGGCCTCAGCAGGAGCTACCATCTCTGCAGCTTTCACCCTGCTGTGCCTTAACACACACAGCTTCACCCATGTCATGAGTTTTGCTTGTTCGCAGCTTGAGGTGCTGTTCCCCCCCAAACCCCTGCAGCGATCTTCTTGAAACTTGGCAGGCTTTGTGGCCTCAGTAAGAGCTACCACTCCTGAAGTTTTGACCACCTCTCCCCCTGTGGTGTAACACATAGACGTGACAGGAGTTTTGCTTTCAAGAATTTGGGGTACAGTTCCCCCAACCCCCCTGCACCAATTGATCTTGAAACTCGGCAGGTTTCATGCTCTCAGCAGAGGCTACCATCCCTGCAAGTTTCATCCAAGTCAGACAAAAACAACAAAGTTATAGATATTTCATTGATTTTCCCCATTATACCCTATATCTGGATCTCCAAGGTGGCTCCAAAGCTTCGGAGCCACTTAAGCTGGATCGAGGCAGAAACCTGGTTCGGAGCTCTAGATTAGATCGTGGCCATCTGAAGCGGCCAGATCTGAAGCCGGATTGGATTACTGCCAACTCGCACAGACCTACCTCTGACCACTACCCCATGCTCCAAATCCATGTGGGCACGAATGACATAGCCAGCATTAATCTGGACCAGGTCATGAGTGACTACAGGGTTTGCGGGGCTGGGCTTAAGGGGTTGGGAGCGCAGGTAGTCTTTTCCTCTATGCTTCTGGTTGCAGGCCACAGACCTAGGAGGGAAGGATGCATCGAAGAAGTGAACCAATCTACACCCCAGGGTACTCAAGGAGCTGGCGAGCTTCATAGCTCAGCCTCTGGCACAGATCTTTGAGAACTCCTAGCACACTGGTGAAGTGCCCGAGACTGGAAGAAGGCCAATGTGGTGCCTATCTTCAAGAAAGGGAGGCAAGTGGATCCGGCAAACTATAGGCCCATCAGCCTGACCTCTATCCTGGGGAAGGTCTTAGAAAAGTTTTATTAAAGAGGCCATCCTAAATGGACTGGCCAACACCAACATCCTGAGGGATAGCCAGCATGGGTTTGTTGTGGGTAGGTCTTGCTTGACCAATCTCATTTCCTTTTATGACCAGGTGACCTATCACCTGGACAAGGGAGAAGAGATTGATGTCATATATCTTGACTTCAAAAAAGCCTTCAATCTGTTATCCCATGATCACCTCTTGGCAAAACTGGCCAATTGTGGCCTTGGGTCCACCATGATCTGCTGGCTGGGAAACTGGCTCTGTGTTTGGACCCAGAGGGTGGTAATTCATGGAAGTCAATCGTCATGGTGCCCTGTGACCAGTGGGGTCCCCCAAGGCTCTGTCCTTGGAACCATATTGTTCAACATCTTCATTAATGATGTGGACATTGGAGTCAGAAGCGGACTGGCCAAGTTGGCTGATGACACCAAACTTTGGGGCAAGGCATCCACACTTGAAGACAGGACGGCGATCCAGGCTGACCTGGACAGGCTCAGCAAAT
>NW_005842379.1:576211-580047 GCF_000455745.1 Alligator sinensis
CTCAAGCAAATCTCGGGACGTCATTCTCCCCCTGTACTCGGCCTTAGTGAGGCCGCAGCTGGAGTACTGTGTCCAGTTTTGGGCTCCACAATTCAAAAAGGATGTGGAGAAGCTTGAGAGAGTCCAGAGAAGAGCCACGCGCATGATCAGAGGTCAGGGAAGCAGACCCTACGATGACAGGCTGAGAGCCCTGGGGCTCTTTAGCCTGGAAAAGCGCAGGCTCAGGGGTGATCTGATGGCCACCTATAAGTTTATCAGGGGTGACCACCAGTATCTGGGGGAACGTTTGTTCACCAGAGCGCCCCAAGGGATGACGAGGTCAAACGGTTATAAAGTCCTACAAGACTGTTTCAGGCTGGACATAAGAATTTCTTTACTGTCCAAGCCACCAAGGTCTGGAATAGCCTGCCATCAGAGGTGGTTCAAGCACCTACGTTGAACACCTTCAAGAGAAAATTGGATGCTTATCTTGTTGGGATCCTGTGACCCCAGCTGACTTCCTGCCCTTCGGGCAGGAGGCTGGACTTGATCTTCCGAGGTCCCTTCCAGCCCTAATGTCTATGAAAAACCAATGACTCGAGTAGTGGTGCTACTGAGAGGGCTTCAGTTTCTTCAACCACAGCACACACTTCAGGGAGAGGGGACACCTGGAAAGCGATGGCATCCACCTCACGAAGAGGGGTAAATCCCTGTTCTCAGCCAGAATGGCCGATCTTCTGGATGGGGCTTTAAATTAAGATTGCCAGGAGATGGGGAACCCCTGACTGGAGCATGCCCAGGGACTGGCACACAAGAAAGCTCTAAAGTTGGAGACTAGGAGAACCACTCTTGCAAGAGCTGAGGGAATGGTTCTCCCTCAGCATGACAGGAAATCGAAGGTCTTAATTGGAGGACTCAGGTGCCTGTACACTAAGGCCAGGAGCATGGGGAACAAGCAGGAGGAGCTAGCCCTCCTACTCTTCAGTGGGCAATATGATCTAGTAGGGATTAAGGAGACCTGGTGGGACTCCTGACATGATTGGAACGTAGCCATAGAGGCCTACACCCTGCACAGAAGGGACCAGGTAAGTAAGAAAGGTGGAGGTGTAGCTCTCTATGCTGGGGAGCTGTACACCTCCTTGGAGGCTGATATTGGCTCCAAAGAAGAATGGCTTGAAACCCTCTGGGTCAAACTACGGGGGAGAGGGGTGGTGCAGTGAGAGAGACCTAACTTTAGGTGTATACTACAGACCACCAAACCAGGGGCAGGAGCTCAATTTGGAGTTCTCTCGAGAACTGGCAGAGGCCGTGCGCACACAGGACATGGTCGTCATGGGTGACTTCAATTACCCAGCCATCTCTTGGGAGGAACACTCGGCTAAGTCGGATCAGTCACATTGATTCCTGACCTGCATCAAAGAACTCTACCTGACTTACGAAGTTCATGGGCCAACCAGAGGTAATGCTCTCCTAGATTTGGTCTTGGCCAGAGGAGATGATATCGGCATAATCCTCGAAGCACAAAAGAAGTCCATTCCCATGCAGAGGAAAGGTAGCAGAAGGGCTGGTAAGCCCTCTTGGCTTAATAGGGATATCATGGTCCTCTTGAAAAAGAAGAAAGAAGCCTACAAACAATTGATGCTTGGGACAGACCCCAAGGAGGACTATACAACAACGGCCTGCACAGATTAGAAAGGCTAAGGCAGTGACTAAATTTAAAGTAGCAACAGAAATCAAGGACAATAAGTTAAGGGGTAGGAAGCTGGCTGCTAGGGCTGTGCAAAATTGCAATAGCTGTTTCTTTTTGGAGGTTTTTCTGGCTGTTTCGGGGCCCAAAACACCGAATCCAAATCAAAATAGAAGGCTCAGAAACCTCTTTGAAATGGAACGAGGCATCTGAAACATTTCAGAATTGTTTTGGAAATTTTCAGAGTTTTGGAGCTGGGCTTGCAGGGAAACAGCTTTATGCTGCTGCCCTGCTGCACACCTCAGCTCTGCAGGGAGGAGAGATCCGTGCCAGGGGTCTCCTTGCTGCTGCTGCCTGCTCCGCGTTGCCCTGGTGGTGTGGGGCTGCATGGGGTAGGCAGTGGTGGAGAGGAGACCCCGGTGTGGATCTCTGCTCCCTGCAGAGCCGAGTTGAATCTCCGAATCTGAATCGAATCAGGACACAAATAAAAAGGTCTGAATCAATCTGAAGCTCTCTGAATTGATTTGGAGAGCTTCAGAGATTCAGGCAGTCCCCACTCACTGCTGCAGGTAGCTGGACCCAGACTCTGTGCTGGTAAGAAGGGGGGGAGGGGGCTGGAGGAGGGGACCATGGGGGAACCCCCTGTGGGCCCAGACCCCTGCCCGCTCTCCCAGCCCCACCCCATGGCTACCTGGCCCGGCCCCAACTTCTGACTCTTTAAAAAAAAACAAAAAAAGACTGGAAACCCTGCCCACTCACCAGCTGCTGCCAGGTGGGGAGGTGATACCTGCTACCCCACATTGACCTGTGCTGTGTGGGGGACTCTGCCATGAGCCTCCATCCCCTGCCTGCTCTCCCAGCTCCCGGTTCTTTAAAAAAAGAAATCCTGCACTCACCAGCTGCTGCAGCAGCTGTTGGGGCTTGTGGTATATCGTGTCAGCGGCTCCCACACAGCACGGAGTTGTGGCGGGCAGCAGGCATCACCCCCCAACCTGGCAGCAGCCAGTGGGTTTGGGGCTTTTTTTTTAAAGAACTGGGAGCTGGGGCCAGGCAGGGAAGCCATGGGGGGAGGCTGGGAGAGCGGGTGGGGGATGGGGGCTTGTGGCAGAGCCCCCCCCACAGCATGGGGCAGTGGGGGCAGCGGGGATCACTCCCCCCGCCCCCCACCTGGCAGGATCCAGTGAGTGCAGGGCTTTTATTTACTTATTTTTTTTAAGAGCCAGGATGCTGGGGCCAGGCAGAGAAGCCATGGACGGGGCTAGGAGAGCAGGAGGGGGATGGGGCCTTTCTGAATCAGATTTGGCCAAATTGATTTGGGACAGTGATTCGAATCACCGAATCAAATTACTGTCCTCTGAATCGGCTGAATCCGAAGAGAATATTAGCCACTTTGCACAGACCTAGTGTAAAGTGCTCCATCTGGAGACAAACAATCCCCAACATACTTACTGGCTCAGTGGTGCCAAACTGAGTAGCATCAGGACTGAAAGGGACCTAGTGGTAACAACAGACCATAATATAAACATGAGGCATCAGTGCGATGCTGTAGCCAGCAGGGCAAACAATAGTTTGGCGTGTATCAACTGATACATCTCAAGCAAAACCAAGGAAATGATTCTTCCACTTTACTCAGCACTGGTGAGACCCCACCTGGAGTATTGCATCCAGTTCTGGGTGCCACACGTCAACAAGGACGTGGAAAAGCTTGGGAGAGTCCAGAGAAGAGCCACCCATATGATCAGAGACTTGCGCGGCAAGCCATATGAGGAAAGGCTGAGGGACTTCATAGTTTCATAGTTGGTAGGGTCAGAAGGGACCTGAGCAGATCATCAAGTCTGACCCCTTGCCACAGCAGGAAAGAGTACTGGGGTCAAACGAGCCCGGCAAGTTGTACATCTAGCCTCCACTTAAAGACCCCCAGGATAGGAGCCAGCGCCACTTCTCTTGGAAATTGGTTCCAGATCCTAGCCGCCCTGACAGTGAAGTAGCACCTCCTGATGTCTAGTCTGAATCTACCCTCTGCCAGCCTGTGACCGTTATTTCTAGTCATTCCTGGTGGTGCTTGGGGGAACAGAGACTCCCCCAATGCCTGCTGGTCCCCTCTGACTAGTTTGTAAATGGCCACTAGATCCCCCCTCAGCCTTCTCTTGTGGAGGCTGAACAGGCTCAG
>NW_005842379.1:580256-580907 GCF_000455745.1 Alligator sinensis
AGCCTTCCTGACTGCGTCCCCACATTGGCGGCCCATGTTCATCTTGGAATCAATAATGACTCCAAGATCCTTTTCTGCCTCTGCACTGACAAGAAGGGAGTTCCCCAGCCTGTAGGTATGCTGCTGGTTCTTCCTCCCCAGGCACAGCACCTTGCACTTGTCAGTGTTGAAACCCATCTTGTTCCCATCCACCCACCCCTGTAACCTGTCTAGGTCCAATTGCAGCCTATTCCTCCCTTTTAGCGTGCCTACTTCCCCCCACACTTTAGTGTCATCTGCGAATTTGAATAGGGTGCTTTTTACCCCCTCGTCCAAATCACTGATGAAGATGATGAATAGTGTGGGCCTGAGGACCGAGCCTTGCGGAACCCCACTGCCCACATCCCTCCAGGTAGAATAAGACCTGTCCGCCACCACTCCCTGGGTGCGGCCCTCCAGCCAGTTACTGACCCATTTGACTGTGTAGGTGTTGACGCCACAGTCCCCTAGTTTTTTAATGAGAATAGGGTGAGAGACAGTGTTGAAGGCCTTCCTAAAGTCCAGAAAGACTAGGTCCACTGCTACCCCTGCGTCTAAGGATTTTGTGACCTGGTCATAGAAGGCCACCAGGTTGGTCTGACAGGACCTGCCTCTAATGAACCCATGTTGGTT
>NW_005842379.1:581039-581600 GCF_000455745.1 Alligator sinensis
TTTCCTGGGTCCTTCTTCCTCCCTTTTTTGAAAATGGGAACCACATTGGCTCTTTTCCAGTCCTCTGGCACCACACCAGAGCACCACGAGTGCTTGTAAAGCTGTGCCAGGGGTCCCACAATGACCTCTGCTAATTCCCTCAGCACTCGGGTGGAGGTCATCAGGACCAGCTGATTTAAATACGTCTAGCCCCTCCAGAAGTTCCCTGGCTAGATGCTCACTGACCCTAGGTCTGGGTGCGCCTCCCTTGGGGCCAACAGGGGTCCCAGTGTGGGGGGGTTACCCGGTCCCTGCTCAGAAAACTAGTGGCAAAGACATTGTTAAATAGGTTAGCTTTATCGTCTGGTGCGACGACCAGATTTCCTAGCGTGTCTTGCAGAGGCCCCACGTTACCCGGTACCTTCTTTTCACCCCTATGTATTTAAAAAAGGACTTCTTGTTGTCCTTGATCTGGGTAGCTAGTCCCAGTTCCATCTCCACCTTGGCCTTCCTGATCGCCCTCCTGCAGCCCCAAGCAACCAAGGTATAGTCCTCCCTGGTGATGGCCCCTCCCTTCCATTG
>NW_005842379.1:581772-588223 GCF_000455745.1 Alligator sinensis
AGTCCCCCCCCCCCGGCTATTCTCCTCACCTCATTGAAGTCTGCCCTCCTGAATTCCAGGGCTGCTGCCTTGCTGCAAGCTTTTGCCACCTTGTGCTGGATGGCAAATTCCAGTAGGCGATGATTGCTGTTGCCCAGGTGGTCAAGCACCCGCAGACTCCTCACCAGGTCATCACCCGTGGCCAGGACCAGGTCCAACAAGACGCATCCCCTGGTGGGGCTGTGCACCTCCTGGGTTAGACGGAGGTCCTGTAACTCGGCTAGGAACCTATGTGAGCGGTCAGACTTGGCTGACTGCTCTTCCCAGCAGATGTCTGGAAAGTTCAGGTCACCCATGATGACCATGTCCTTTGACCAAACCACCTCCGTTAGCTGACTTAAGAATTCCCGGTCTAGCTCTTCCCCTGGGTTGAGTGGTCTGTAGTACACCCCCACTGTAAAGTCCCTTTCCATTTGACATCCTTGTATTCTAACGCAGAGCACTTCAGTGTGCCCCTCATCTGACCCTGTGCTACTTGTTGAGGATGTGTATTTCTCCTTGACGTAGAGCGCCACACTGCCACCCTTCCTCCCTGTCCTATCCTCCTATACAGCCTATAGCCCTTGATATTCGTCGCCCAGTCATGCATTGGGTCCCACCATGTTTCGGTGAGCCCCACTATGTCTGGGTTGGTGTCAGCTAGCAGGAGGGTAAGGTCCTCCTGCTTGTTTCCCATACCACAAGCATTTGTGTAGAGGCATTTGAGGCCTCCTGAAGATGTGTGCACTGGCCCCCTAATCTCAGTACTACCCGGGCCCCTGTTGCTTACCTGGGTATTTTTTCTGCTCGTCGTTGGTCTAGGCTTGGCTGTTCTTGTGAGTGATGGTTGGTTTAGTGGTCCAAGGCTTTCTCCGCCCTCGTCTTCCCCTTCCCTCGACAAGCCTAGTTTAAAGCCCGTCGGAGGAGATCTGCCAACCTAGAAGAGAACACACACTTACCTATGGGGGAAAAGTGAAGCCCATCCCACCTGAGCATGTCTCTTGTCCTGATGCGTGGGTCGTTGTCTAGGAAGCCGAAGCCCACCTCGAGACACCATTCCCGAAGCTGCAAGTTGATCTCTCTGATGCAGGTCTTGTGTTGTCTTGCACGTCCGCTCACTGGTAGGACAGAAGAGAATACCACCTGTGCCCCTATCTCCTTCAGCATGCCCCCCAGAGCGCGTTAGTCCATCATAGGTCTCTTCAGCCTAAAAAGAGAAGGTTGAGAGGGGACTTGGTAGCAGCTTAGCGCTGTATCAGGGGAGTACATCAAGGGCTCGACAAACAACTGTTCACCAAAGCACCCTTGGGGAAAACCAGGAGTAATGGCCACAAACTCCTGGAAGACCATTTCAGTCTTAACACTACGAGAAACTTCTTCACAGTTAGGATGTCTAGACTGTGAAATAAACTCCCTCCAGAGGTGGTGCAATCACCTATCCTGGAAATCTTCAAGAGGAGACTGGGCAGTCACTTAGCCAGGGTCACCTGAACCCAGTTGTCTTTCCTACCTAGTGCACGGGGGATGGACCCGATGATTTTGCAAGGTCCCTTACAATCTATGAATCTCCAGTTGACCCAGCTGTAAATGGATACCTGGTCATTCAAGCTGTCAGATGTCAAAAGCTGCCAGATGCAAAGGAGAGGCTACAAGTGCATCACTCTCTTGTGAGTTTTTACCATTAACTTCCCTACAAAAAGAGAATAAGCAAAACAGAAATGAAAAAGTCTTTTAATTTAAAGTGGATAGATTCACAAATCTAGTCTATTTGGTAGAACTAACACATGTCCTGACCTAGTGTATTAATCAGTTGGAATATAATGGAGATGGTCTCGACAGTTGGAATATAATGGAGAAGCTCTCAATCCATATGGAGAAGACCACTAGGTGTCTTCATCCAATATGAATGAGGGGTATCTGTCCTAGCTAGGACAGTGCCTTGTATTCCTGCATCTGGAATCTCTGAGTGTATTTCTGGCATTATCATATAGATCTTTGAGTTAGCTTATTTTTGCTTCTTTATATGTTGTAATTTTCCAAAGACTGCCTCTGTGTATACTATCCAAAGCTTTCTGAAAAGTTATGAAGTTAATCACAAAAGATGCTTGTCATGCCAACACTTCATTCTAAAAATATCTGAGACACACTTGGACCTGTGCATGGTCTTAATGATCTAAAAAGTGCTAAATTTTCTTGGAGTTAGAAATCTATTTAGTTCTTGATATGCTGTAGGATGATGATATAGATGATTTTCCCAGGTACTGAAAGTAAACCTATTCATCTCCAGTTCTAACAGTAGATGAGGCCAGTCTTCTTTGGCTACTTCATTGTAAAGTCCCTTTTCCACTGGATTTGGTTCTTTCCTTCATTCTACATTCTGCTTGAAAGCACAATGGATGTATGGAGGACTGTGTTGCTACTTGCTTTAGGTGTCTCTCCAGCATTGTTATCCTCTCCAACTGCTTGCCCGTTTTTAAGTTTTCTGATAGCTCTTCTGATTGGTTTTGAGGAATAATTATATATGGTTCTAAAATACTTCATTCTGTCATACAATTTTGCTGCTTTCTAATCTGAGTGCCCTCTTAGTTTTGCTTTAGAGAAAAGAAAACAGCAGATTAATCTGTTGTTTTCTTTTCATGTGCTCATGTTCCAAATATACCTCTTAAATTGCACTTGCTGGAAGGACACCACTCATTTGAATCCCAAAGTATCATATATTCTTCAGTGATCTGGGATTCCCTTCCTTTTTATCATTTAAAAATATTTATATCATGAATAAAAAAAAGCATGAGAATGAGGTCAGAGAGAGGCTTAAACAAATGGAAGGAAGCCTATGTCATTTTAAATTTCCTGAATGAATTATCCATGTCCCTTATTTGGGGTCTGAATCACATGTTGTGCCCTATGCTGGTCTCAACTTGTAGCAAAGGAGGTTTAGGTTAGATATTAGGAAAAACTTTCTCACTAGGGGGGTGGTAAAGCACTAGAATGGGTTACCCAGAGAGGTGGTGGACTCTCCATCCTTGGAGGTTTTTAAGACCTGGCTAGATAAAGCCTTGGTTAGGATGATCTAGTTGGGGGCGGTCCTGCTTTGAGCAGGGGTTTCAATTAAATGACTTCCTGAGTTCCCTTCCAACCCTAATTTTCTATGATTCAAATGATAGTAGCTTGAGTGATAAGGTTCCAAACCTGGCCTGCATTTGTCTGAAAAACTGGGAGCCTTTGGTGAATCTTTTATGATTTAGATTTGTACTGAGCCCCAAATTAGGTAAAATATCGAGTTTTGTTGAAAAAATTTGTACATTTCTAACCTTTTTGCATGAATACAAATCATCAGGCCCACTTTCACACAAATGCATGCCGCAAGGTGATCAAAATGATTTAAGCTGTGACTTCTGTTTGCTAGTGGTTCACCACACTTACTTCCTGATGTAACAGCTGTGTATTGCTCAGGAACTCAGTCAAGAATAGCCTCTTCTCTTAGTTGTTGTTCCAAGAAGCAATTGTCTGATACTAAGAAGTCTCCAGATAGCCCTTCTTGGGACCTTTTTTAAAAAGAAAAGTTTTAGCAAAGTACTTAGTGAAAAGCTGCTGTTGGAGCATTTCTGGTTTGGCTGAAAGCAGAAAGTCCCGACAACCAGTTTTCATGAGATTTCAAAATCAGCTGGCCGCCTGGGGGACTTCTTCCTTCTTGACTGGCCACTGGGGGTACACAGACCCCAAAAGGTTGAAAACCCATGACATAGGCATTCAAGTTTGGATGCGTCTCTGAACCAAACCTGAACCCTAGACTTCTTCATATTAAGGGACACTGTTGAAGTTCTTTTGTAAATTGCATTCTGCTCTTTTCTGGATGTCTAGGTCAGTGGTTATCAACCTTTTTCATTTGCAGTCCCCTAAAACATTTCAAATGGAGATATGGACCCCTTTGAATTGTAAGTGTGGGTATTCACATACTTTGGATTGATCGTAGTCATCTTTCGCAGACCCTGTAGACATAGTTCGTGGACCACAGGTTGAAAACCACTACCCTAGATGACAAGATTTTGAAATCTATATCAGAACTGTCTAAATGGCAGGCTGCATATAGCCTGGGAGGGTTTAGATTGTATCCCTTGGACCCTCACCTGGCTGCAGCTGGAGTCGCTAGGCTCCTCTTCCCTTCTTCCAGCAGCTGCTTCCTGCCCTCATCCCAGGGGATGGTGCAGTGCAGTAGCACAGGAAACTAAGGGTAAGTCTGGGCCACATGGGCTGGGGAGTAGGGAAATTGGAACTGTACAGTGGGACGGTGGAGATTGTGCCAGTAGGAGTGGCAGTGCCTGCAGTGGTATATGTTGCAGTGGGATGGTGGTAATCGTATCAACTCACCTGGGTGGTACAGCAGTGGAGGGATCCTGATGCAGGCATGGCAGGGCTGCTGACACAGGTGCATGGAGCAGGAGCGGGAAGTGTGGCCCAGTGGCCTGTAGTTTGCTTAATGTGACCTGCATGGTGTAAAGCCCCCACTGGTGCAGCCTCTGGGGCATGTGCCCCCCAGGGGCTTTGAAATTGGACAACACTGATCTATATAATTGTCTAAGTCTTCAAAATGCTACCTATGCACAGGCTGGCATTCTGTTCCTCTATGCATAGCCCAACATATGTGGATAGCAATATACCCACTGAGACTTGTCATACGTTTTGGTGACACCAAATGAGGGAGAGAGCATACATACCATCTTTTTCACCTGACAGCTGGGTTCTAGGCCCCTTTCTCCGGAGGGAGGTTGAGTGTCTGACTTTGCCAGCATAGTACTTGAACCACCACACCACAGGTCAGCCATTATTAAGTCCCTTCTCTAGTTCTCCTTTTGAAGCTGGTCTCCTGGGCAGCATGAGAGGGAGATGTGTGGGGCCAGGAGGAAGGGAGCAAGTCAGAGGTTGTGCAACTCAATGCAGTGGCTGCTGGCCTGGCAGGGAGAGGTCTTGGGTTTTAACCTAGGAACTTGTCCCCAGAGGGACAGAAGCTTCTCCCATGTACTGCCCACCATCCATTTTTCTTCTAATGACTATGTTAGCTTAGCTTCAAAAGGAATGCTGGAGAACGGACTGGGTAAATGGTGGTTGGAGGGTTGCGCTGGAAAGAAAAAAAGAGGTTTACATTCCCTGTGGGTAAGGGAGCCCTAGAACTTGAGACCTCCAGCATCCCAGGGGAATGCCTTAGCCACTGAGCTATGGGGATAAAAAGGGCACGTTATTTTTCTGAGGCCAAATCCAGTAGTCATGTATTTGGTTGACACCATTTCTGGATAGCTAAGGCTATTATGTATCCACAAGGGATGGGCATATGTGCCTTAGCTGTTAATGCACACACTCAGTCTGCATGACTATGTTGTTATACATGGTTCACCATGTGCATATGGCTACAGGCCCTGGAACAGAATGCCTTCCTGCTTGTAGGTAGCTTTTTGGTGACTTAGACAACCAAAAATGCTATGCAGACAACCAAATCTGGATACCTAGATAACCAGAAAAGAATAGAAGGCCACCCTTAATAGTTATACCTCTGGAGTCAGTCAGCTTGGATGGGTGTAAGTGGTGGAAGAATGGAAAAAAGGATCCTGTAAAAATGGTATTATGGCGTCCCATGTGTATTCTGTCAAAGACTCCAGATCAGATGTGTTCTATTATAGCCAAAAGCTGATTTTTTTTTTCCTGAACTGTGGCATGGCAGACTCTATCTGGCAGTGCCTACTCCAGCTGTGCTCTTTCTTCCAATTATGTCACCATCAGTAACAATTCCGCCCTCAGAACTGTGTTGGCAGTTCAGCTGCTGATGAACTAGACCAAACTCCAGCTCTCCCTTCAGCTGTATTATGTAGCTTGCATGAAGTAAGTGGTGAATTGCCCTTCAAGGACCTGTTCTTTGTAGTGGTTCCCCTTTAACCAGCAAGTGACATTCAGGATCTTTTCCCTAACACATATTATGCCTGACACAACACATAACCCTGTAAGTAGACTATAAACCTAGTCAGGTCCCAAATAAGCATGTTTACTAGCTACATATGGAGCAATAAAGTTTGGCTAAATAAATGCAGGGTTGATTTGGTAAATTCTGCTAGCTTCAGCAATGAGAAACCATGTATGTGTGCATACACAATGCATTAGACAACTTTCACATGATTTAAAGGGACATTACTCAGTTTCTATACACCATCTTACTGTTTGTAGCAGGACACTAAGGTGCCTGTTACTGAGAGAGTCCAGAAGGCTCCTCAGGTGCTGGTTGCCAGGGCAACGGGAGGCAGCAAACAACCCACACCTGCCAGCTGGCTATAAGGGGCAAAGCCTGGCTCTTATGAGGGGGGAGCTGAGGGCAGAAGCAGTTTTTCCCTACCGGCACCCAAGACAGAAGGAGCTCCCTGCCGAGAGAGAGAGAGAGAGAGAGAGAGAG
>NW_005842379.1:588438-610408 GCF_000455745.1 Alligator sinensis
TGATGCGAGGAGAAGCCTGACTGCAGGTACCGCTAGCAGAGTAAAGGGTAGCAGCTCCAAGATGTCCGAGCAATGTCGTTACAGCAAGGTGGCTTAGGTTTAAGTTGTAGCCAAGAGGCTTGAGTTTATGTTGCGGTTTGTTTAACACCGGTGGTTTGGGTGAGGCTATAAGGGGATGGAGGAGGCCTCATAGGGGACTCACGGTAGAGTGAGGACCCCAGCCCCAGTGAGGGCACGGAGTTTGGGGGTACAGACCCCAGCTCCAAAGCAGAGCCCAGTGAGAGGGCGGCCCTGCAGAGAAGGCCCCAGTGTGGGTGCGGAGAGCCCCAGGAGAGGGGCAGCATTACAGAGAGGCCCCAGTGAGGGCCTGGAGAGCCCCAGGAGAGGGGCAGCATTATGGAGAAGCCCCAGTGAGGGCGTGGAGAGCCCCAGTGAGAAGGGCAGCAGTACGGAGAAGGCCCTAGTGAGAAGGGTGGCGTACAGAGAAGGCCCACAAGGCTTAGATATGCAGGACACCTGGAGCAGGAGAACTGTGGCCAAGTGGAGGAGAGGTAGCCTCCCTATAAAAACACATCATCAAAGTCGTGGCGGGTGAGAATAGGAGGGTGCAAGTCCGAAGCTTGGCACAGTAGAGGAGACGGCAAGGGCTAGCGCGGCGACCCTGCTGTCCCTCCTGTTACACTGTTCGTAAGCCTTTCTGAGGTTGGCATTGGATGCCTGAGAAATCACTACACCCTTATAAACATGACCACCAATAAGAGCTCCATTGTCATGAGATGACAAAACTATTCTCCATTCTACTGGAGGAATGAAATTGCTGGCCATTAGGGGGATCTCTGTAAGTACAGGAGACACAACTTTCAGTATGGTAAGTACTTCCTCAAGGGACAAGGCTGGCCCCATGGAGATTGCTGCATTTAGGAGTAAGGGTCTGTCTGCTTTCCACAAATCTGTGCCATGCAGAGATACACAAGCTAGCTGTGACTGGTCAGGCTCAAGTTTCTAAAGTAGTCAAGACATGTTAGGGCAGTTTTGTACCTGGGCTACTTAGCTCTGCTGAGAGTCAGAGTAGGGTAGCTCTGGCTGAGTGTTGCAGTAGCGTGGCTAGATTTGTTTTGGTTCCTATTCGATAGAGCTTGCTCAGAGCCATCTGCATTGTGCTGGGTGGACAGACCCTACATGCAAAGCTCAGCCCATCTACTGAGCTTACTCCCCATAATTATTTCTCAACTAAAGAAAAAAAGATTCTGAAACAAAGCACCTGCATCCTGTAATCAGAACAAGAAATTTCTTCCAGATGCAGAGGAAGTGGTAGAGTGGAGGTTATTTCAATGGTAAAAACTTCAGAAAATATTCAGCTCCAAGAGTGATGTGGGCAGAATACAGAGATGCACAGATCGAATGATGATCGATCCTTGTTTTTTCAGCGCAATGTGCTGATATGACTTGAAGAAACATACGGAGTCAGTGGAGGCTGGGGACATCTGGAAGTGGAAAGGCAAATATGACACACAAAATGCTGATGAGTGACATCTGGAAGTGGGAAGGCAAATATGACACACAAAATGCTGATGAGAGCTGGTTTACAGCATCAAGTAAAGACTGAGCTGGAACAGATCGAAGGCAGAGTAGCCAAAGCACTTCCTAATTTGAAGAACCAATATGTTGAGAGTGGAGCTTTTTCTACAGGATCAGGTTCCTGAGTCATCCCAGTTAAGGCTGGACTATTTGAAGGAGGCCACTAGAGTTTGCAGCCCAAATCCTGTTGTATTTCAGCAGGGATTGGGTGCTTAGCCCCTTTCAGGTCCTTTGAAAATCCTATCTTAAGTGCTTATTTACAGTAACCCATTTCTGCCAGATTTATATTCCTCATTGTTTGTGCCACAAACTTGAAACCAGCAATTTTCACTCCCAGTGCTCTTGTTGTGTCAATCTGGCAGAGAAGTTAACTGAAAACACCCTCTACTGGCTGGATAGCTGCCTCTACAAAATACTGGTTGCTTCTACACAAGACACTACTGCACATTTCTTTAGTACTTGTATAAACAAGTACTAAATAAATGCACAGTAACCCAAGTTATTGAGCAGTAGCTCTGACGAACATCTTTTTTATGATGCTACTGCACTGTCTCATCACAGTTTTTGCCATGTGATGCAGTAGTATCAGGCTATTGTACAGTCAGTGTCTTGTGTAGATGCGCCCACTGTTAAGGTCACACTGTCCCCACAGGGACCAAGTGTGTATGTGCATAGGTGGAAGCATGTTGGTGTATATGTGACAGTAAGCAAAGGGTGTGTGTATGATTGTTCAGCAATAGGCAGGTAGCTATAAAAATATTGTAATGTATAGGCCATTCAGGGGCAGGGTTACCCACTGTGTTTGGGGCTTGATGTCTTCTGTCTGTTTACCACTAGCCACCCACTCCTAAGGTGGGGGCAGGTTGCCACATAGCATGATACCATCTTTGCCATCTCTCTCTTGGCTCCTAATGTCAGGCACTATTTTGCCTCCTTGGTCTTTGATGAGGGCTCCTCTTTTAGGATTCCTGATAGCCGGAGGAAATTTGTCTCACATCCTCCTATTTGGGATATTATGGTCTTGCTGTCTGCATCTCTCCTTTGACACATTGACTGTATTGTCTCTCATCTCTCGGTTCAGAATGGGTTTGTACCTATCAGTTTTCACCACATCTCCAGATATATCAGACCTATAGGATGTTCCATGAAAGATAATAGCAGTTAGAAGGCAGGTCACATTTTTGTGCCTTAAGCTACTTACGATATCCTTCTAAATGCCCTTTGCCTTAAGTGAAAAACCTATTAAGAGTTAATGATGGCAAGAATTTGAGTTCCACTAAGCCAGTACACCTTTCTCAAAGCTGTTGCCATTATGGAAGAGGGGAGGGATAACTTGGTGGCATAAAGGCAGGAAAGGCAATATTGGGGGGGAGTAAGCTGGTGGATCTGTCATTGGTAGGTGGGAAACAAGGGATGTGTCATGAGTTGAAGGGGCAGAGATGGTTTTGAGGAGACATGTCCCTGAGTAGAAAGGGAGTGTCAGCAGAGAGGATGTGTCGGTGTGAGACTGTTTGTTTTAAGGTCAAGGGGTCTTTTGGGGAGGAGGATATGTTTCATGGTGGTGAGAGGATTGTTGTTGGGGTAAGATGGGGGTAAGTTGGAAACATGTCATAGGGAGTGGGAGGTTAATGTGACTGAGGGTGGGAGAGGGATGATTTGGGGAGCATGTGCCAAAAGAGGTTAAAAGAAAATGTCAAAATAAGTAGAAAGACCCTAAAAGCCATCAACTTCACTAAGGCGGGCATTGGACATCTATTGATTAACTTTCCATGTGTTTTAAAGCTTCTGATTTCACCAAGATAGTCATGATCTGCTAGGAAATACTACCACCCTCCCCCCCCACATTGGCCATTACTGCTTATGATTCCCACAGTCTCTGAAACTGTGTCACATAGAGATGCCAAAAGTCTGGAGTGAAACAGAAGAATGCATGATGCACCAGTGGTGACACGTGACTCGCTGACTGACAGAACACCGATGTGGTGATAAATGCATGGCCAGCTCACAGCACCAGGGAAGATCATGCTACTTGTGTCACAGAGCGATGAAAACTTGAGAAACAAGTATGACTGTGTTTACTCTCAATTTAGCACTGGCATTTACTATTGTTGTGACCATGGATGTCATCTGATTCACATGTATGTGGACACTATGCAGAGTGGGACAGGCAGGCCTGGCTTGAAATGTTTATATAAGGACACCCAATGCTGGGGACTGAACAACAGAACTCCAGTTTCAGCTAATGAACCACTTCTCAGAGCCCGATAGTGTCACAGACACAGCCCCCCTGGATTGCAAATTTCTTGGGGATAGGAAACTCTCACTAAAGAGTGAGATTTATATCTGCTGCCCTTCAGGCCTGCTCATGCTGGCTGCTGTGGAGTGGCCCGCTTGCCCTATTGGACAGGCTTGCCTAAGAGGGGCCTGGTTTTCAGGAAAGTTGCCATAAGTGAACGTGGAGCCTTTCTCTTACCTAGGTTGCTGCCACACAGGTATTGATAGACTGAAAAAAATGACAGGGAATGTAACAGCACCCTGAAATGTGACAGTGATGAATAGGATCAGCCAAGGGACAGCATAAAAGCATTGCAATTTAATGGTGAGCCAAGCATTAAAATGACACCAGCTGCTGCATCCTCTTCAAGCCTACATCCACGCACCCAACCCTGTGATGGAGCACTCACAAATTCAAGTGACTAACCAAATCCAGCAGTGATGAATTCCATGGTCCCAAAAAGCACTGTACTGGCATTTGGTGTCCCGCAGGCAAGTGTCTGATAAACAGAGCTGGGAATTGATTAACATTAAACCTGTCCCTGATTGATCAGAAATTCAGAACCTCAAAACAATGCTGGGGTCGGGATACATCTAGAAGATAAACTTCTGAAGAAAGGCAGTGAGGAAAGGCCATTTTCACAGTGTGCCTTATTGGAATATATGACCCAGAAACCACAAAGACAGGACCTGGGGAACCAGTTTGGGGCACAGCCACTGCAGCAGGGGGCTATAATTTTTATTATGTGCACATGAAGTTCAGATTGACCTTATGGAAGGATGCAAGACTGTTCAGAGGGGATTATGAGGATCATTAGGGGAACCTGGAAGGAAGTGTGCTTGTCTGCATCTGTCAGCAGGCCCTCCCTGTGTCCAGGGAATGCTTGCTTCACTGCTCCTCTTGTAGCTCTGCTGTGAACTTATGCTTTGCCCAGACACTTTTGCCCAAAGTCTCCTATCGCTCCAGGCAAGCTGTACAGTACCTTTCAGGCTAGCAGGCCACGGGGAAAGCTTACAGGGCAGGCAAGACTCACTTGGTCCCCATCTCAAGGAAGTAGGCTGAGAGGGGAGGCAGCAGTGAGTGAGAGAGAAGAGCAGGAAGGACACTTTCTTTTTTCTTATGAACTTGGAGGAGCTACTTCAAGCTCCTTTCTGTTCCCACACTTCTGCCCTACTACCCAGAGCCTGTGGAGCAACTTCCAGCCCAGTGGTTCCTTCTGAGACTCATTCCCCCATCCTTTTTAGGTGGCAGCACAAATCAATCAGAGACCACTGCATTACTGAGGTGGATCCCATCTTGGCACATGGTCAGCAAGGCTTTAGAGGCAGTAAAGGCCCATAGCCGCAGGTTTATCTCTTTGAAATCTCCATTCTATAGAGCAACATTATATATATATTCAGCAGCAAGATGACATTTTTCAAATGCCTGATATGCTGGGCTATCATTTGCATGAAAATCACTGTGAGAAATCAAATAAGAGCAAACCGGGGCCTACAGAATTCCCACATCTCTTAGAACAGAGGAAGCCAACCTTTTCTGCAGACATACCACAAATTAGCCCGATACCCTCACCAAATGCTACTCCAATCCCCTTCCCCTGCTTGACCTGCTGCTTTATTTTTTGCTTCTTGTCCTGTGCTCTGTTCCCAAACTGCTGCTTTGCCTTCTGCTTCCTGTCCTGTGCTCCCTGCCTGTGTTGTTGCTCTGCTTTTTACTTCCTGCCCAATCTGTCCCTGTACTGCCTGTCTGCTCTCCAATCTGCCACGTGCCACACACAGAGGCTGCCTGTGCAACAGGTTGGCCACCCCGTTTTAGCAAATGAATCAAGAACAATTCCAAGAATGACAGATGGGCCACCATCTAACACAGAGCACTGGAAACCTAAATAGAGGTGATATCCCCTTCCCATATAGTCCTGCTCACTTCCTCTGTCTATACCTGGTTAGAACAGAAATTTCCTTGATTCCACTCAACAAAAGCAGCCGGGTCCAGGACAGAAGTTTCATAAACCAGTTTGACCCAAATCAGTTAAGTCTGATATTACAGTCAACCAGATGCATCTTAAACTGGTTTATATATAACTTCTGTCCCTAGCCCAGGTGATCAGGCTATAGGAGACACCTCATCCTTCTTTTTGGTTTGACATCCTGTGTGTGGCAGTGAGCACTTGCAGTCAGGAGAGTCAGCTGCTTTGGGAATGTGGAGAGGCTGGTAGTGTGCAGCCTCGGGAGTCAGCGTGGGACTGGCAGTGCGTAATCTGTATACTCATGAGTTAGGTGAAGAAGGAAATTGACTGGCAGCAGGCGAATTTTGCTGATCCCAGTCATTTGCTTCAGCCAGTGAAAGCGGTGGAGGTTTTCTAGAAACCCCAGGTGGAGACAGGGGTGCCGTGTCTCAGTCAGGATGGGGCAAAGCAGCCTTTGCCCGTGCTCACCTACAGCAGCGTAACTAGGGTAGGGTGAGCAGGACGTTGGCCCTGAACATTGACTTTGTGGGGCACCAAAGACTCTGCCATGTCAAGGGCAACCCAGCACTTGTGTATCTGGAGGGTTGTGGGTGAGTAGACTGGTGCGAGTAGAATAGGAGTCTTTGCCACAGCTGGTATAGCCTTGCACCCAGTAGCATATTTGGTGGAGGGAAGGGGAGGAAACAACGGGGCACCCGGCACAGCTCTTAGGGAACTAGTGCCACAGGGCTGCTGCCGCTGGAGCCCACGCTGCTACAGCAGTGGTAGTGGCTGCAGTAGCTGCTGCATTCAATGTGGAGAGAGCCAGGGCAAGTAAGACTTCCCTTCCACTCTCCTGTGCCCATCTACAGTGGTCTGCGTATACTCCTTACCCCTGCTGCCCTAGACAGGTACTGAATGAGGTTGCTACACCTCAGCTCACCCACACCCTTGGATACACTTCAAACCCAAAAGCTCACTAGTGAGGATCCTCAGGAGTGTCTGTTCTTGAGCCCTCAGTCTCTAGTATGATCAAAATGGGCACCGGGGTAAACCATGGCAGCCTCATCAGCATACTTCTAGATTAGGCATGGGTGGTTCAGCTGTGGACAGGGTATGGCTGGCCTCTTCTTGACTGTGACACTACTACTGTGGTGTAAACAAGCCGTTGAGACCATAGTGCTGGAAAGAGTCTCATGCCCCATTAAGTCCAGTCTCCTGTGTTCACAGGCAACTATTTGCCAAAATATTTGCTATTCCCCTCCCCAGCAATTAAATGAAGTTTAAAAAATGCAAGAAAAGGGCTTTGAAAAGGGATCCAGAATAGTCCAGACCAAATACATTGATACTCAGTTGCTACAGGGAAAACCTTGGGAGATAACAAAGATCATGTGTTCTGAATTTAGAACTGTCATTGCCTGCTATTGTAGTTAAGAACATAGCTTGGGTTTTAAAAGCATCTGGAATGGCTAGATGTTAGATAAATGCTTTTAAGATCATTTCATCTGTATGCTTTACCTCTCTCTCTTATAAGAAAGAGGGTAGCTTTATGGACAAACGACTCAATCATTGTCCATTTAAAAATATTTTTATCTCTTATATACATCGGCTGCTAGCTGCTGTTCCTGACAGAATATGGGCAGGAGTGGAGATTTGCTCTTTTTTGCCATGGCAACAATCTGTGTTTCTACACCAATATTACAGTGACATAACAACCATATCTGTCATATTGCATCTGTGATGTATCTGCTGTCTTTTGGAGCCTTCATTCAGTTCTGGTTTTTGCAACTGGAAAGGGGTCATAGAAGGACTACACAGATGATGGTTTGAGGGTGAAGTGTAGGATTGGTTCATAGTATTGAAAAATGACAAGGTACTTGGAAAAAAAGCCAGGGTTATGTGGCCTATAAGGGAGAAGGTTTTGGAAGTGTCATGGTTAAATTATTCAAAACAATGAAGGCCACAGTAGAAAATGATCAATCCTCTTCCTCTCTCTGCCTCATAAAATGAAAGCAAGGAAACCAGAATGCATTAAGGTACAGACAGACAAGGTTCTTTGGGTGAATCTGATATCTTTTATTAGACCAACTTAAATAGTTGGAAAACAATTTTTAAGCAAGCTTTCGAGTTCAAAAACCCTTTGTCAGTCAGAGGAAGTTTCAGCAGTTGGTGTGCGCTCTTCCTGGATGGAATGAAATGTAAAGAAGCCAGCGGCTGGGCTGGTCTGCATACAAGACAGGCAGTCAGTGAAGATGTATATTGAGGAGTCTATGGGTGAGACACAGGCTGGGGGGTGGGGAGGAAGAGAGAAGGGGGATGAATAGTGGAGAAGTACCTCGGGAGTCAGCTGTCAGGCAGGTTATAATGTGTCATAAATCCAATGTCTATATTTAGTCCATGATTTTTAGTATCCAGGAGGTTGATGAAGTGGAGTTCATAGGCTCATTTCTGGGAAGTGTTTTGTAAGTTTCCTTTGAGAATCAGGACTGAGAGATTGGAGAGAGAGTGGTTTTCTTGTGAGAAATGTGCCCCCACGGGTAATTGGGTATTCCTGTCTTTGATAGATTTCCGGTGTGCATTCATTCTGGTGCGCAGTTGTTGTTTGGTCTCTCCTACATATTTTCCGTTAGGGCATTTGGTGCATTGGATGAGGTATATTACATTTCTGGAGGTGCAGTTGTAAGATCTGGGAATGCTGATGGCTCTGTTGTGGGGTGTAGTAATAGTGGGGGTGGTGGAGATGTGTTGGCAGGTTTTGCATTTCTTATTATGGCATGGTCTGGATCCATTTGGTGTGTTTTTGGCCTGGGGGAGCTTGCATCTGGTGATGAGGTTAGTGAGGTTTGGTGCTTGTGTGAAGGCTAGGATGGGTGGCTCTGGGAAGATCTCTTTAAGAATAGGGTCTCTTTCTAGTATGGGTTGCAATTGTTTGAGGATTTTCTGTACGGGTTCGAGGGAGGGGTGATAGGTCATAACCAGTGGTATGCGATTTGTGGGGGGGGTTTCTTCTGTACTGCAGCAGTTCTTCACGTGGTATCCGGGTGGCTCTTTCAAATGTGCAATCTATCTCTCTGGAGGAGTGTCCTTGCTGGGTGAAAGCCTTTTTAAGATAGGTGAGGTGGCAATCCCGGGTGTTCTCTTCAGTACAGATGTGGTGGTATCTGAGGGCTTGGCTGTATAACACAGCTTTTTTGGTGTGTTTAGGGTGATTTCTGGTTCTGTGCAGATATGTATGTTGGTCTGTGGGTTTCTTCTATAATGTGGTCTGTATTTTATCATTCTGGATACTGATCATCATGTCTAAAAAGATGTTGGTGCTGGAGTATTCTAGAGAAAGTCGGATGGAGGGATGGTGATTGTTGAATTTCTGATTGTTGAAGTTCACTTAGAAACATGTCAAAGAATGACATTAAGTTGAGGGATGTTTGGACCTGAGGGTCTGGTATGGCCCATTGTAGAGGCACAGGCCAGCTGGGAAGTTTGGATTAGAGTCTTTATTTAACATGCTATTAGACTAGAAGGAGTTCAAATTTGTGGGGTTTTGGTTTGGGCCCATCTTTTACTGAGGGAAGATGCTTCACTGCACTGAGTACATTCTGCCTGTGCATTCACAAGGCAGGACATCTCAGAATCACTATTGGTAGATTTTTTCAAAAGATCTGTATAATTTTCTTCATACAGGCAGTATCTGTAGTTCTTGAATCTAAGCCTTGGTCTACACTAGGGGGTACAAACTTTTTAGGCAGGTGTGCCACAAATTAGCCCTGCACCCTCCCCAAGTGTCGCTGCAATCCCTTTTCTGATTTGCTACTCAGTGGGTGAAGTACGGGTGCACATCTACATGTGCATACCCATACTGTGCAGTAAATATGGTGACTTATGCTGATTTGAGTGTAAATTTGAGACCTGAATCATGCAGGTATCAAATGTATGCCTGATTAGTTACTGCACAGTAAAGCACATGTAGACACCTTATTGCACAGTAACACTGTGTGTGTGGACTGATTTGGGACTAACTTGAGTCCCAAGCCAGTCTACACTCAGCAGTAATGCACTTTATGCCTGCATGTGTAGACACCGGCCTATTCCCATTTACTGTGCAGTAATTTACTGCGCAGTAAATTTAAACTGGCATAAATGCACGTGTAGACACACCCAATAATCTGCTTCCTGCCCTGTGCTCCCTGACTTATCTGATGCTCTGCTTTCTGGTCTTTGCCCTGTCAGCCACTGTGCTGCCTGTCACCTCCCCAGTCTGTCACATGCCACACAGAGGCTGCTCATACCATTTGTGGCACCTATGCTGCAGGTTGTCCATCCTGCTCTACATTATACACTTTTCCTGACACAAATAAATTGCTCAGGGGTGTGTAAGGTGTGATCCCAGGCCAACATAGCTGTGCCAGCAAAAATCCTTAATGCAGAGTATGGATACTTTTGTAAGGGGGTAAGAGGAGATAAGTCTTCATTGTATGTCAACTGCTTACTGGTAACTGCCCATGTGCAGACACAGAGGGTGCAGACAGAAGTGCAGCTCCCCATTGTAACTGAGATCACTTTTCAGGAAGCATTCTGAGTTACAACAATCCCCTGGACCAAACAGAAGTTCACTGTTGGGTCCAGGTTGGGGGGAATCCAGCTGATGGCTGCTTCTCTCTCCCACCCTGGGTGCTGTTTTCAGAATGGGTGGAGGGAAGGGGAGCAGAGGGAGCTCATTTTAGGGGGTTCCCCAGCCAGCGCTGGAGGATGAGGTGGGTGGATTGGAGCCCCACCCCCCTGAGGTGGGAGGGTGTTCAATCTACCCACTCTCCAGCATCAGCTTGTAAAACTCGAGACTGAAGTCCCTCCATTCCCTTTCCCCACTTCCATTCTGAAAACAGCTTGGAGGCTGAGGGGCTGTGCAGACACAAATTACTGGAGCCACTCTGTTTTGAAATGTCTTCATCTTAACCCTCATGCAATGAGGGTTCAGATTTTCATGGGCTTAGGCCCTTTTAAAGTGCTTTTCAGCTGTGTATGTCTGTTTGTTCATAGCTGGAGAGTGCTTTCAGGGGCCAGATCAGCCTAAAATTGTCACTGCTGTCTGCACCCTCAGACCCCCTGGCAGGTGAATGCTAACCAGTGGTAATTTAACCCTCTTTTACTGAGGGGTAAGCTCCCATGGTTTAGCTTTTATTTAGAAGAGGGTAAGAGCATGCATGTTCACAGTACTGCAAAGCTGCCACCTGCCTTTTCAGTCCAAAGTAACTTGTGTGTATGTCCCAACTGTGGATGTAGCTTATGGCAGCAGGTCTGTGCTTTTATTGGCAGAGCTTATTTTATTGGTTGGAAAGGTTTGGGTGGCCTAGATATTATACTAGCAAAAGCAGTTTGGCTGATAAAAGCTGTGCCTACAATAAGTGTTCTTTGCTGACAGGATGCAGTGGTATGGCCTTGCTAGGAAAGCATTTCAAGTGTAGGATGTGGCGTGGCCTAAGGGCAGCCCGCCCTCAAGATCTATGGCATCTATTGATTTCCTTCCATTTCATCACCCCACCCCAAGCAAATAGCATTGGATAAGCTTATTACAGGGAGGTGGAGGAGCATGTTTTCTCCTGTAGCTTCCTACATTCACTACTGCCAGAAGGAAGAACTGAATTAGATAGGTGGATCCATCCTGGGGGCACTTATGTCCCTGTATTTTCAATGGGTGTGTTACTCTGACACATGCATAACAGCTGTATTCCAGGCAGCCTATTCTCCCAGGGTGTTAAATCCCCCACAATTCTCACTGAAGTCAGTGGGAATTGTGAGTACTCAGTACCTTGTAGAACCCAGGTCTGCAAAAATATTTAGGCACATATGATGCAAAGAGGTGCCCAGTGGGATTTTTAAAAGCACCTAAGTGAGCTGGGTACTTAACTGTGCATTTTAGCTATCTAAATATCTTTGGAAATACAGCCCCCAGTTCCTACTCTTTAAGCTTGACTTTCAAGCTTTTAGCAAAAATCAAAAGGATATTTGTGCAAATCAGGAACATGCTGCATGAAGAATAAAACTTTGAATATGAGACAAATACTGTTGTAGTTGCTGTTAGACTTTAAGGGCTTGATTATGGGATTTTTGCCACTGGCTTCTGTGGGAGGAGCAGTAGGGATCAACTGCTTAATATGCCATGAAAAGGCATAATAGTTCTTTACTGGATCTGAAAAGGTCCACTGATTGAAAGGGTAACTAAAGGCAAACAATGACAAAATTATGCAACGTGTGTAATGAAGTGTTTAAAATGGATTATTTTAAACCCACAAAATGAGGAAGCTCAGAGCTTCTCAAATAAGTTTAGTTCTTTCTTTAGATATGCAAGGTATATAAAGTAGGATCTTTTATAATATGATCAGGTGAGACTTGGGTCGCAAGGCCGCAGACCTGGAGATTCCAGTCCAAACACATGTAACTCACTTGGCCCTGTGGGGTGTCTGATTGGGCATGATGCAGAGAAATAAGCCCTGACTGAAATAAGCAACTAACTTGAGAGGTCTCAAGCATAGTGCTGAGTCAGACACGTGGGGCCACATGAGCCATCTGTTTCACAGATTTGCAAGCCTAATCATGGACAGAAGCATATGGGTGTGTGACTTATTTCCAAGGAGTGTGCCCTTTCTCACTCAGAAGGCAGACATGCCATTTGGCAACCCGGTGCTTCTGTGGGACACTCCATGAGCCCCAGCAATGCAGCGATCACGAGCCGCCTGCATCCTAGAGCTATGTAGAAAAAACATTTAAAGCTGTATCTATGTCCAGATCGCTGAATCTGTCCAAATATGCCCGAATCGATTCGGAGGGTTCCGATTCAATTCGGAGACATTAAAGGGTCCTCTGACTTGATTCAGATTTGGAGATTTGGCCACTGAATTGGGCCAAATCTCCACCAAATGGAATCAGGGACCAAAGCTTTGCACAGCCCTACTGAACACCTCAACTCCTATTGACTTCAAATAGGAGCTGCAGCTGCTCCCCACATCTGAAGGTTGGGCATAAAGAATTTCAGGTCAGGGGGCCTATCGTAGATGCATTCAAAATCAGTAGTCCCTGTTCAAAACTTGCCTCTACTGACTAGTGTTTCCACATATGAAGACGGGGTTTACCTTTAAGTTTCACAAAACAGGACCAGATTTTCCAAGGAGCCCAACACACAGCCACTCTAATTGAGGGCAATGATACCAGTTAGGGGCCGAAGGTGAAGCTGTTGACAGTGTGGCCATTTTTGAAGTGCCTGAAGAGCAGCCAAGCTCTTTTGTAAACTTAACTGTCAGTCTGGGGCAGAAGCAACAGGACATGAAAGCCTTGTATAAATTCTTTTCTCGAGATGAAAGGAAGTCATTTAGTTTGCTCACACTCAAGAGCTAGCCAGAGCTCTTGTGTATGTATGTGATGAATCCTGTATCCATCATTTGAACATGCTAGTTGCATAGGTTTTATCAAATAGCTGTACTGACAGTTTCCTTTTCATCAGCAAGAGTTTCATTAAACTAAGAAACAAATCACAGCATGTGATTAGATCCTCACTGGGTGTAAATTGGCATCGTATTCTGAGGATTTACCCCATCCATGGATTTGGCCCTCACTGTTTAGGAATGTGCGTGTAGAATACACCCACCCACACATATATTCCTTCCTATTCAATTGCAACAGTTTTATACTGAGATCTTGTATGGAGGGCCAACTTAATTATTTTAATGGGTAAATACTGAGTCTGTTGATTTGCATTGTGCAGTGACTTGCTGTTCTTACTAGCCTTTAGGTACTTACACAGCAGCAGCAACGAGCTCAATTTTACTGCTGAGGAAATAAGCCTGACCCACCCACTCTTATCCCATGTATCCATTAACTCTTGAAATAAGGCTGTAGGGATGCCCTGGGTTTTCTCCAAATTGGTGTTCTTTGGCACATGAAAAATGCATGTCTTGAACAAGGAGGGACCCTCAGGGTGAGCAGGACTTATTTCCTTTGTGGCTTGACTGAGCATTCCGCTCCTGTAATGTAGACATCCCCTTTTTGACTAATTTGGAGAGATGGAGGTGAAGAGCCACAAGTGTAGTTCAGAATTCAGTGCAGAGCTGTCAAAAAGCAAGTGATACAACTGACATCCCACTTCCATCCAGTGATCTTGGGAGATGACCGAAAAGATTCCAATTCTGCAAACACTTCCTAGTGATTGCTTACCATGAGTGATGTGTTTACTGCAATACAGAACTGCACTGATGCCAACAGAACAGCTTGTGACATTATACCTGCTCATATATATTTGTTGGATCAGATCCTTTGTCACAAATGCCTTCAAATGCGAGGATCTTGGCTACACAATTTATTGTGATGGAGGATTGCTCTTGGGTTTTCCCTTTAGCTTACTCCTTTGACCTTTTGGCTAGGGGCAAGTGAGAATAGGGGGCATCTGAACTCCAAGGCTAGTGACAAACATTCAAAAAGCCTGAGCATGAAGTGCTTCAATTTTTGCAGGTTAGGCTGCAAAAATCTGGCTAGGCTGAACTGGGTTGTAACAGCACAGACATTCCCTCTAGACTGAGAAAATGCAGGCACATGCCTGCAGTGGCTCAGGCTAGAAGCCGGGGGTGCTAGAGCAGCCCTCCCTTCCCTTCCACAATGCTGAGCTGGGGGGGGGTGTGGCCAGGCCCTGGCAGGATGCTCTCATTAGGGAGAGGGTCCCCCCCTCCACTGCTGCTTCTGACCAGCAAGGGAGCTAGCAGGGAGTTAATAACACAGAATTTAGCACCCCATCAAGAAAACAAAATCCTCTCTCATCAGTTCAAGCTTTTCTTAAACAACTTTTTGCAAGGAAGGAATAGAGGGACATTACCAGCTGAGCTGTTGATTAGCTCCCAAAAACCCTAAGCAGACACTGTCCTGTCTGCCTTTGTCTCCGTCTGCCTTACACAGACACCTGTCAGCATTAACTAGCATACTACATGCTAGCTAACATCCTCTCCATGCTGTGGGAGAGGGGAGGGAGGAAATCCCTGCCTGAGCTGGGGGGGGGCATGGAGCAGAGGGAAGCCAGGCAGAGGGGTGGGGCCAACCCTGCTCTGGAGCAGACAGCCTTGCCCAGGGGCTGCAAAGCAGCTGGGATGTTGGGGAACTCTGGTTTAAGTTAAACCAGGAAGGGGTCTGGGACAGACATTGCATAAACTGGTTTGACCCAAATCAGTTAAGTCTGATACTACATTCAACCAGGTTTATCTCAAACTGGTTTCAGCCATTTTCAAACTGGTTTATGTGCACTGAATATCTGTTCTGTTACAGGTTTAAACCAGTTTCTGATCACTTAAACTGGTTTATGTGTAAGGTCTGTCCCTAGCCCAAGTCTTCTAGGCTTGGGGCTTGCATGCAGAATGCCTGCAATGGATTTTGGAATATCTGAAGCCACAGGCTTAAGTCTGGGAGCTAGTATACTTGCTGGTAGTAGCACCACACAGACTTGAATGATTGAGTTGTGCTCACTTGATAGGATTTGGAAATGATTTGGCTCATATGCCCTGAGAGACAAAATAAAAAAAAAAAAAAAAATCTGTTGTCACTAATGCATTCAACTGGCGCTCAAAGTTAAAGCATATGGGTTAATCAACAAAATTGTTTGTGAGAATTGAAGTTGTATGTAAAATTCCTAGAATTCTCAGATTGTCACAGGTTCTTAGTTAATCAACAATTTTCAAGATGTTAATGAAGCCAAGTAATCTAGATTTCCCCCATTTTCTCTCACTGTGGAGACAATAGCATTGCAGCATGGTCCTCTGAAGCCAATCCTATTACTCTAATTTTCAACAGCACTCCCTGGTGTGTCTGGAAGAGTGATCTGCAATTACAAAGGTCATTCTATCATAGCCAGCATGCTGTCTGGGTAGAAGTGTTAGACGAGGCTGGTGGGAGTCATGACAGACTGCCTGTCTCATTGAGGCTAAGGACAGATGTTGCATTTGTGCCTGTGCTTGTCCTGGAACATAAAAGTGACAAGACTGGCATGTACACACGTCATCCATTCAGTCAGGATTTACTGAGCAGCCAAATGTACTGCCACTTTTTGCCATTGATCCAATGATGCAATTCCAGGACAACCTTTCAAACACGCTTTGCAATGTCCTGGAACAAACTGTTAACATGCCCATTTTTTTGTGGACTTGTACTCATTGCCAGGTTGGGTCCAATGTAGTTTCTTGCTTCCTGTCTCAGGAGAAGGGTCAAGAAGTGAATGGGTCTCATCCTTAGACCACTGTCTGTACCTGAAAAAAATGGAAGTGTAATTTTTTACCAGCAGTCTTCCACTGAAGACAGCAGAGATTGTAGGTTGTAGATGAGGCAGAAACAGGCATTTTTGCCTCTTCTTATAAGAGCAGTGTAATGCCAGCTGGCCAGAAACTGGCCAGTCCCAATCAAGAAATGAGGGCAAGTCATCCCTGGCATAAGTGCCACCAGAGCAAGCCCAGTGCAGCACCCTTGTCCCAGTTTGGCTGAATTGAGGCATTCAGGGTAGCCAATTCCCTGAAGTTACAAGTAAAAGGCCCTACCTGCTTCTGCCCTTAAAAACCAGGCCTAGCCCACAATTTCCTTGTTTGGGCAGAGACAAAAGTTCCTGCTCCTGACCCTCTGTGGGTTTCCTTGCTAATCCTCTGGTTTTGACTCGTGGTTCTCACTCCATTTAGACACTTGGCATTCCCTGATTCCTGATTGGGTTCTGGCTTTTGATCCCAGGTAGCCTTCAGCTTATCTTGTTTCTGGCTTTAGTTTCTGAGCCCAGCTTATCTGACTTTGGCTGTGGCTTCTGAATCCAGTTCTAGCACCAGACCCCTCTGGACCTCAGTTTCTTCGGAAACCATGCTTCAGGTAACTAGCCCCTAGGCAAGACTAACTAACCCCTTATGCATAACAATCAGGTGGTAAAACTGTCTATGGACTGTCTATAATGCAGTATTCACGACTGGTAGCATTGCTTGAGCTGTAATGGTGGAGGATTATGAGCCCAAATTTTGCTACTGTAGACACAGACCTCAGGAATTTGTTCCTCAGTGGTATGATAACACTTGCTCGCTAGCTGGCATTGGGGAAGCACCGCAGACATCAACACCAGTGCTGTCAGGAGGCAGGAAGTCTGTTAGTTTTGGCAGTGCCCTGTTCTGAGCCTCAGCTGTCTCAGCCTGCTGCTACTTGTCTAAGACCTCCTCAGGCAAATTCACTGCCTGATATTTCTCTCCCTTTTGGAATTTGGAGAAGGGGTTGCCTGTTTCTCCAGTCTGTTGTCTGTCCAGGGAACAACCTCATCTGATTTCAGGGCTATTTCTTGTGATACCACTGCTGTTTGCAACCATTGTTTCCCCCTGATAGATACATAGAATATAATGTTTATGAAACAGTTGTGGCTCCCCCAACCCCAATGTATATCACACTTTCTGTTTTGCCTCCTGTCTCTTTATATATCTGTGAGCCCTCAGTCGTTCTGACATCAACAGAAATTCTTGTTTTCAGTATTCTGGTGAAAAAAAACATCAGCAGATGAGAACCAGTCCTTCACTGGTACCATTCTGTGATTTTACAGTAATAAATATAGAACAGACTCTACATTTTAGCAGACATATTATTTTGACACCATTTTCTATCAACCCATTCAGGTTTGAATAATAGGGAATGCTATGGCTAACCCTGTACTTCATTGCAAATTGTTTAAATTCATTCCAATTAAAGTGTGGTCCATTGTCAGATTTTACTATATCAGGTATCCCATGTTCTCTTGGAGTATCCTCTGGTAAGGGTATCTCAGGGAAGTAAGAATAATAGTCTCAAGTAAGTAAAAAGGAGTTTTTTTCCTAGCCTGTATACAGCTGTAATGGTAGAGGATTATGGGTCCACATTTGTCTACTGTAGACATAGCCCACAGGAACTTAGACAAATCTAGTATAGGCAAATTTATGCTTACTTTGCTCAATGAGGACAATATTTTCCTTCGCCACTAATCTGAGTGCTTTTGCTTATATTAGTCTATGATGTTGGCATAAGTGACAAGCCATAACAGTATTCTTAGTGATGCTGTTCATGTGACACCAGTTCAAAATATCTCTGTTCCTCCCTTAGGTGTACCAGTTCCTAACTGGCGAACTATTCTTTTAGAACATTTTTTGTAACATCTTAGAAATTGCTTTCTTAGGGCGCGTCTACATGTGCTTTTATGCACGCCTAAACTTACGCGGTCCATTTGCCTAATGCTCATTAAAGCGATTTAGATACTCATCTACATGTGCACTCACTAAGGCACATTAACGTGGTGTGTGGGACGACTTGGGACTAAAGTTAGTCCCAAGTCAGTCAACATACACAGCGTTAATGCACCTTAGCATATCTACATATGCATTAAAGTACTTTAGCCATGAACGCTGCATGTCCCCAGAGGCTGGGGGGGGGCACGGTGAGCTCTTGCAGGCGGCGGCAGGAGCATGACGACAGCAAGCGGGGAGCTCCTGCAGGCAGCCGCAACACTGTTGGCAGCAGGTGGCGTGTGGTGAGCACTGACCAGTGGTCAGCAACCACCCACAGATGCCGACCTGGTGTCGTCGTCGGCCAGCAGTGATTGCAGACCGCCCGCAGGCACCACCGGTGGTGTCAGTAATGAGCAGGGAAGGGGTGAGCGGCAACTGCCTACAGGTGCTGCCAACAGTGTCAGTGGCACCTTTCCACAGGGGGTGCACCGCCATGCTCAGGGGGTGCATGTGCACCTGCGTGCACCCCCTACGTGTTGCCAATGGCTTTAGCTGTTCATGCCTAAATTTGATACCCTTTGCAGGTATCAGATTTACGCACGAGTAGCCTAAAATCACCATTTTTAAGGTGCATTAAAGGCATGCATGTGTAGACCCATGCCATTTAATGTGCCTTAAAAATGGCTAACGCACCTTAAAATGGCATGTATAGATGTGCCCTTAGTGTCTTTAAACAAAATCCCATCTCTCACTGAAAGTGACTCCTTAACTTGATAATATGGGCTTAGAGTTAGGCTTCCTGTCCATCCTTTGTGAATACCCCACTACTTATTATTAGCTGTATGTCTTATTACTAGCTGTATCCCTGATAATCAGAGTCCATATTTTATGTGAAACCAGACAGGTTATAAAATATATATATATTGTCCTTTTAAAAGCATTGTTTCACAGTGCTGTCTGGTTTGTGTTCAGTACACAAGTTTTTATCTCTTTGGTGTTTAAAGAGGGTATTATGATCAGTGTATGATTGATCTGGGGAAAATAAGCAGAATAATAATAATCTTCTACCAAGAGGTGGTTTCCATACCACTGCTGAATCTGAAACTGTACTATAAAGACTATATAGATTTCCCCTAATGAGTTTAGTATGAATGTGAAAGTTATAAAAGCAATTCAGCAATCCATGGCAGAATATCTCCCCAGATAGAATGTTTAAGGATGCTTTTTTCTAATCCACTTTCAGAAGCAATGTTTTATTCATTTACAAGTGAACTTTAATCTCCAGTACAAAAAGGAGACATCTTATCCAGCATCTCAGGAATTTATGGACCTCTGCAGTCTGCAGGGGCAGATCCAGGGAGGGTACAGTGGTACCCGTCTTTTGCTTCCTGCTCCACCCAAACTTTAAAAACAAATGCCCAGGAGACACATAAGCATTTCTATTCAGACAGCACTGAGACTCAATTGACTTCATGGCTTTCTATCATCTCTCTGATTCCTGCTAATCTCTCTCTATTCCACACATGTTATCAACCCTCAATTCTTTTTATTGGTCATGATGTTCCACTATTCAAAACTAACCTTTCTTATTAGGGGTGTGAGAAGCAGGACCTATTCAATTCAGATTCAGCCTGAATCAGGGACAGTGATTTGATTTGTTGATTCAGATCACTGTCCCTGATTCATTTCGGCCGAATCAGAATCTGAAGATTCAGTGCTGATTCAGAGAATCAGCAATTCAGACACAGCTTTAAATGTTTTTTCTACATAACTCGAGGTACCAGTGCAGCTCGTGAATGCTGCAATGCTGGGGCGGATGGAGCATCCCACAGGAGTGCTTGGTGGTGAACCTGTAAGCGGACCAGAAGTACTCTGGCTTGGCAGTTGGCTGTGGGGGGGACCCTGGGTGCCCCCTCAGACCCAGGAGGCACCAGTCGCCCAGCCGCGGGAGTGCCGGGGGGGGAGGGGGGCCGGAGCGATCCCCAGTGAACCTGGAAGTGGACCAGAAGTACTCCGGCTTGGCAATTGGCCATAGGGGCACCCCGCATGCCACCCCAGACCCAGGAGACACCAGTCACAGGGGGGGGCCCGGTCCAATCCCCTGCAGACCCGGAAGTGGGCTGGAAGTGCTTCTGGTCCACTTCCAGGTCTGCTGCCAAGTGCACTGGGGAGTCCCCTGCATTCCTGTGGGATGCTCCATCTGCCCCAGCATTGCAGCTTTGACAAGCCACCACCTACCTAGAGGTGTGTAGAAAAAAACATTTAAAGCTGTGTCTATTTCTGAATCTCTGAATCTTTCTGAATAGATTTGAAGGGTTCTGATTCAATTTGGAGAGATTAAAGGGTCTTTTGATTAGATTTAGATTCAGATTCGGTGATTCGGCCACTGAATTGAGCCAAATCTCTGCCGAATCAAATCAGGGACCGAAGCTTTGCAGCATTTTCTTATGTAATTTTGTTGTGTGTTAGCCATGCCTAGTAATGTCTTTTCTCTGTTTCACAGCCCTGCAGTGTTTTTAGCTTTAGTTAAAAATATTAACTCAGGAATAGTAATACTGACTCATGTATAGAATGGCTGACAGTGACATATTGGAGGCACTTTCAAGATGCTGAAGAAGGCTAGATTTTGTTTTATGAATCTGAAGAAGAAATGTTAATTTAACCATTATCACTACAGGACTAAAGACACAATGTCTTTTGACTATATTTTTGCCTAGCTTGTTGTGTTTTTTTAAAAACATAATATATCATCTAGCAAATGAGACGCATTCCAATAGTTATATTTGTTTTTGCTTTGATCTTAAACTGAAAAATTAAGTGCTAGCCCCTTAGCATATTAATGAAGCTACTTTAACTGGAGAAATATGTGTTATGCTCTATATGATGATGCACCACACCCCCTTTTTTTACACCCCCTTTTTCAAAATCCTGGATCCGCCCATGGTAGTCTATTGTCTTATAAGCCATTATGACACAGAACCAACAAAGGATATTTTAGCCAGAACTGGGTGGTTCAGGGGCTTCGGAATGGAGGAAAAAAATCTCTTCAACTCTAGGTTATTGGTTAGAATCTCAGCCAAATCAATAGGTACTGAAAGTCATTACCATCTGAGTATTTTCTTGTGATCTGTTATGAATGGCATTGGTGGTTGCTGATTGGTTTCTAGTGGGCAGGTGTATATATCACATGAAGATGGTGCAAGGACCTGGGTGTAAATCTACAACTTGAGAGAAGCTTTGTCAAGTCCCTGCTCCACCACTGACTTCCTGTGTGACCTTAGGCAAGTCTCTTCAACTGTATCTTAGTTTTGCATTCATAAAATGCAGATAACAGCACTTCCCATCATCACAGATACTAGACAGAGGACTAACAGTTTACAGGTGCGATAAGGAGGCTAAAGACTGAAAGAACTGCGGAGACTAAAGTACCTCTTTTAACCCAATAAATAGTCTTTCCATATCACAATTGAAGCTCGGTGGTGGAAAGCATTGGCTTGCTACTGTTTTGTGTTTTAGCTTTTTTGGTTGCTTGATGGGGTGTTTTTGTTTTTGCACCTTTCATTTTCCTTGTAATTCACTCAGGATATTAATGGTGCTGTTCTTTCTCCTTACACAGTCAGACAGCTGTAACTTAGATGCAGGAGCACATGAATTGGATGTAGGCATTTGTTGCCTTGACAATAATGGTCGCAGGCAGGGCTATGGAAACTGTGGGTCACAGTGGTGAAAGTAATTGATAACACATGTTCCAAAAGTGAAGAGAGAAGTGTTGAAAGATCACAGCAGTCTCTCAGCTGGGAAAATATATTTCTATAAAGGTGTGAAGTATGTGGTAAGGAGGAAGGGGATAGATGTATATTTGGTAGTATGAACAGAGTGGGGTAGTGTTATTTGAGTGGAGGAAGGGGGTGTGAGAGGATGTGGGAGGGGTGTGTG